>NC_090657.1:215539534-215845647 GCF_040937935.1 Hyperolius riggenbachi | reverse complement strand
GCACTTTACAAAATACATAGCCATGTTACTGACTGTCCTCAGAAGTGCTCACAATCTAATCCTACCATAGTCATAGTGTAATGTCCTACCATATTATTATGGTAGGATTAGATTGTGAGCTCTTCTGAGGACAGTGAGTAACGTAACTACGTACTTTGTAAAGTGCTGCTGAAGATGTCATTGCTATATAAATACTTAATAATAATTAGGACATTAGACTATGACTATGGTAGGATTAGATTGTGAGCTCCTATGAGGACAGTCAGTGGCATAACTATGTACTCTGTGAAGTGCTGCAGAGGATGTCAGTGCTTTATAAATACTTAATAATAATTAGGACATGAGGCTATGATTATGGTTGGTATTAGACTGTGAGCTCCTATGAGGACAGTCAGTGACATGACTATGTACTCTGTAAAGTGCTGCAGAAGAAGTCAGTGCTATATAAATACATAATAATAATAATATGGTAAGACATTAGAATAGGACTATGGTAGGATTAGATTGTGAGTTCCTCTGAGGATTGTCAGTGACATGACTATGTACTCTGTAAAGTGCCGCAGAAGATGTCAGTGCTATATAAATACATAATGTGAATCTGTGAGAATAAGAGATGAGGTTAGAGAGCCCATTACAGACTTGTCAGGCTCTGAGTTACTGTATACAAGACAGTGTCTACACTAGATGAAAATGCACAGACATCACCAGTTAATGCAGAGACATTACTGATCGTGTGCTGTTCTGGCCACAATTCTATGCAGCCTGGATGATATTGTAGCGTTGCAGCCATGCACAAGCAAGTCACAGAGAATAGGCAATTTCCTCAGTAATCAGGCAGCAGCTTATGCAGGAAGTATAGGTCTCACCGACTGGTGCTTTTAAGCTCTTCTCAGGCCCAGAGTAGTGTGCAAATAGCGAGTGGGTTACAAGTGGCTGCCAGCCCTGCCCAGTGGCCACAGCTCATGGGTCTCTGACGTACACTGACCACATAGGGGGGCACAAGAACCAGTCATTATACTGGCCATGTAGGGGGACACAGGAACAGCCAATCATTACACTGACCACATAGGGAAACACAGGCAGGTGACATGGGATCATCCAATCATTACACTGACCACGTAGGGAGGCAAAGCAACAGCCAATGGCTTTTCCTGTGTCCCCCTGTATGGTCAGTGTATTATGATGCATGCGCCTGCCCACTTTCCACTATAGCTAGATACAGAAAAAATGCATGGTCCAAAAAACAGGTTTACTATAGCAAAAGTTCTATTATATCAGAGTTTAGTATACCAGGCGCTGCTTATAATGGGGCTTGATCGGGACCAGGACACTTACTTCACTATACCCGAATGTTTAGCATATCAGTTTGCTATAGCGAGAATCTAGTGACACAGAACGATGGGTTTGTGATTGGCTGATCCCTATAGGGTCCTTGCTGACAAAGTGTTTGGATCCTTGATGATCAGAGACCCCAGTATATATAGCGTCAGGCTATGCATTAGATCACAGAGTATCAGTGTTTATAGAGCTGTACAGTCTCTGCAGGAATACAGATCTCTATATGGGGAGGGCAGTGGCTGCTGTGTAAAGCTTAAACAGGCCCTGTAATGGCATAGAACATGCTGAACATATACGTGCAGCAAAATGGAACATATGGACTGTGTCATGGCAACAGTACTCCTATCACTGTAGTCAGAGAACTGTTGCTATGGTTGGAAATAAGTAATTTGTGCTGCTCACTATCATCATTGGTATTTCTTAGCAGGATGCAGATTGAAATGGAAACCAATATGAATTGCAGGAGTTGTGCGGATTTTGCCATCAGTACATGTACAGCCATTTATCACGATCGTGAAACATCTCTGTGAACTGACCCCATGCTGTGTACGCGTTAGACGTAGCACGTTTGTACGATGAGATTGTATGATGTGTAGGCAGCTCATTGCGCAGCATGTTGGCACTTTATAAATATAAAATCATCCTTTTTGTATTTCTGAGTACTGCAGCAAAGTATTTTGGTTTTCTGTACAGCAATGCTGTTTTTTTTTATTTTTTTCATCTGATCTGCAATTTGGCCAGTGCATTTTTTGAATTATGACTGAGTGTTCTGTGTTTGCTTTGCATTCTCTTTTCTAAACTCAGATTTTCCTATTTTCCTGTGTTTTAAGTGCTTTGTTGATTGCTTTGCATTCAGTGGGTGGCTGAGAGCAAATGTTTTTCAGATGCAAATTAAACACAAATGAAATGGATCAAGACCAGAGGCGCCAAAAAGAGTAAAAGAAATGCTAAGTTAAAAACTTGGGGGGAGACGTGCTCACCACCCTTTCAACAGACCAAAAGCCAATGAAACCACGATATTTGGTCAAAAAAATGCAACAATTTATTGGTACTCCCAAGTGCTACGCGTTTCACGGGGTCAACCCGCTTCCTCAGGCAATCAAAAGGAGTACAAGCTATAAGAGATATAAAACAATGACATATATAAATATAGGACCCCAAGAGCTTGTAATCAATTAGACAGTTCAATACAGGAGTCACAGCTCCACAAGATAGAAAGTAAATCACAGTATAAGTTTGTAGCTAAAAAAACAAAATCAACGGAAATCATTTGAATCTCAATAGAGACAAGTGTTCCAAAAATACATCACGTCATGAAAGCGGTGTTCCAAATATATATCGTGACACATATGAGCAATTGGTTCCAGTGTCCACATAGTAGAGCTTAATCAAAATGTCAAAAGGACTTAGCTAAAGCAAACCAATTGCTAGGACAACACTAAAATGTTGGGTATATCCATTGTTAAATAGAGTGTCCAGTGTGGACTAAGTTAAAACAGGCACTTACCTATTGGGGGTCTGAAACGAACTAGAGCGCCTCAGTAAAGAAGCGAGGCGCACTGGGTACTATAAATAGCCCAAAAGAGCGGAGTACGCCGTCTCCACATTGTCCTATCCCCCTTCCGCTGTGCTAGGCGGAAGTGATGTATAGCGCGCATGCGCTGGAGGATGTCGGCGCCATCTTGGATTAGGTCTATTGAGGGCAACAAGCGTAATGTTCGTATGCGGCCAACTGACGCTTCCCAGGCGTCCAAAGTGACGCATGTATCCACAAGGAAACTCGTGCTATATGCGCATAAATGCCAAAGAAACGTTAGAGCGTTTCTATGCGCTAGAACTCAAAGTCATATATATTAGTATTAAGATAGCTAGGTAGGTGGGGACTTATAGCCGGACGGATGCAGACATTGTCTGGATCCTCTTGGATGTAAGTGGGGCTAAGGGACTGCTATTTATATAGAACTATGGCGTTTAGATCCCATTCTTTACATTTATCACCAAGAATGATTAATAGAAGACAATTAATAATGTAAAAAATAAAATAAGAATTATATAAAAAATTAAAAGAGAACAAAAGATATACAAAGGATATACAGAGAAACAAATAATTGCAGAAAATCATAGACATCACATCATCGCAAGAAATATATAAAAATTATATAAAAATGTATAAAACCGGAGTAAATACATAAAAATTAATTTGACCAATAGCATGACAAATTTATAGTAACAAATACCATTATTTTCTTAGTAGATCAAAAAAAAGGGTAAAAACAGATAAAAGAGAGGACAGATATAGTAAAAATTCATCAATCGTGTGCAATTGATAGCACGCATAGATTAATTTCGTTTGGGTATAAATACAGTCTTTATATTCTTGTCTAAAATGTCTTTTCCAATACCTCGTTTAGACCGTTAGGGACGAGACTTTTTAGGATATTAATCCAATAGATCTCCTTCTGGCGCAAGGCTTCAAAAGTGTTTGGGATGTGTGGGACCTGTGGTGGCAAGGATTTTTCCTAATTTTCTCTACAGAGAGCGACATCTTACACCTGAGTGGGGTCAGGTTCTAATTCTCCCCACCTGCATATGGAGTGGTTGCCTAGGGGCAACCCATGTTTGTGAGTATATATTTATTTCAATTAATTGTGTCTTTTTTGCCTGGAAATACAACACCATTTGGGCTCTCGGTCTTTTGTTTTTGTTTCTGAAGTACAAATGAAATGGAAGCTGCAAAGTGCACCTCCCCTTTATCCTCCGAATGAACACATCCCTGATATCAGCTATTATTTCTCATTTGTTTCAGAAGCGACCAAAGCCAAAGATTCCAATACTCCATTTTTCAGAGGCGAAGCCGCCATTCATCATCTGCGTGAAACTGGTGAGTGGGTGTGTGTTGGGTGGGGGCTACAATATCTCATAAAAGTGAGTACACCTCCGATATTTTAGTACATTTTTTATTATATCTTTTCCTGGGACAACGCTGAAGATAGGACACTTTAAGGTTGATTCCACGTGTAAGAGCAGGTAGTATTGCAGTAATATTACCGCTGATTGATGAATTATCTCCTATGATACAATGTAAAGCAGTCAGTGTACAGCTTGTATAAGTGTACATTTTCTGTCCCATCAAAACATCTATGTCCCACGCTGCAGCTCCGTTCTCAGCTGCTGGCTCCCCGGTCCCCTCCGGTGCAGAGACTGACATCGCCAGGTCGTTCTGTACTGCGCGAGCCCAGCTGTCAATCAAGTCATTAGTTCTGCGCCTGCGCAGTACACTCCGGACAACGTGGACTTGATTGTCAGCGGTACTCGCGCAGGAGCAGTAGAGGACGACCTCGTGAGGTCGGCCTCTGCACCAGTGGGGACCCAGGGCTGGCGGCTGAGAGCGCAGCTGCGGTGTGGGACATGGCGGCTACCAGGGGCTGGAGGAAGCCCTGGGTAATTAGATATTTTTTTTAGTGAGCTTGGCAGTGCTGGAGAATAATGGTGGGCACACAAAATATTGGCACGTTGGGCATGATATTCTTCACTTACTCACTTTTGTTGCCAGCAGTTTTGACATTAATAGCCGTGTGTTGAGTTATTTTGATTGGACAGCTAGTTTACCATTAACAAGCTGTACATTGTGTCATAGTGTCACATCCTCAGTGCTGTCCTAGGAAAAGATATCAGAAATATCTGCAGGAATGTGAGCCGTGGAGTCGCTGCTGTGAGATGCTGAGTATTGGTGAAGTCGGAGAATTCCTCTGCAGTGGAGAAGGGACATAATTGAAACCAGCCGCCCTATAAAGAGGCGATTGCTGAGCAAATATTATTCATAAAGCGACACAAAGAACCACACGCCGGGCGTAATATAATGCAGATAGAGGTGGCCGGCCGCCAGGCGCTTTCATGCAGGAAAATGACTTGTCAATATGAGATCTGAGAACAAAGACTTCAGCTGGGGAGCCTGTAGAAGCCACATTAAAGGGGGTCTCTGTCTGCAGGACACAAAGCGGCAGGAGTATTTATAGCAGTCCTTTATTGGCTGGCCACATCTGACAGTATTGGGAGGGCAGGCCTGTGCTTTCATGTGGGTAGTGAGCGGGTGGGGAAGTGTAATTACTGAGGAATGCCAGATAGGGGAGCCGGCGGGCCGCGCACACGCTCCTGTCATGTGGTCACATTGAAGTAGCACTTTCTGAACACTTTTATTGGCTGTAGCCTGATTGGAAACACATGCTGACGGAGCTGTGCGCAGATTCTGGGCTCACCTGCCTCATTACACTGCCTGGTGTTCTCTGTACATACTCGTGTATACATTAGTCTGCTCATAAATACAACCACAAGCCACAGTCCGCCCTGTCAGCATAGCCAGGCAGTGCTGTTTATACCTCCTCCTGGGGTGGCTATTAGGTCAATACAATCATAACTGCTATTTCATTCTTTGTTAAAGCTGAACAGCAAATTATTACACAGTCCAGTGTCTCTTGCAGCGCTATAGAAAGTCTTCTCCTCTTGTATTCCCTAGAACTGAGGTATAGCTCACGTATAGCAAAGGGAGCGTGGCCTGTGTATTATACAGAGGGGTACTTATCCGTTAGCCGGGCGCATCCGGCAGGTGGCGCTAATTACTATTCCCCCTCCAGGCCGACATGGATAGTAGGGAAAGATGTAACTCTGGTGGAGTTTTGTCGCCACCTAGAGGATGCGCCCGGCTAACGTATAAGTACCTACAGAGGTATAGCTAGGGGAGCGTGGCTTGTGTATTATACAGAGGGTATAGCTCATGTATAGCAAAGGGAGCGTGGCCTGTGTATTATACAGAGGTATAGCTAGGGGACCATGGCTTGTGTATTATACAGAGGGAAGCATGGCTTGTGTATTATACAGAGGTAGGGCTCACGTATAGCGAGGGGAGCGTGGCTTGTGTATTATACAGAGGTACAGCTCAGGTATAGCTAGGGGAGCGTGGCTTGTTTATTATACAGAGGTATAGCTGATGTATAGCGAGGGAAGCGTGGCTTGTGTATTATACAGAGGTATAGCTGATGTATAGCGAGGGGAGCGTGGCTTGTGTATTATACAGAGGTATAGCTGATGTATAGCGAGGGGAGCGTGGCTTGTGTATTATACAGAAGTATAGCTCATGTATAGCGAGGGGAGCGTGGCTTGTGTATTATACAGAGGTACAGCTCAGGTATAGCTAGGGAGCGTGGCTTGTTTATAATACAGAGGTAAAGCTGATGTATAGCGAGGGAAGCGTGGCTTGTGTATTATACAGAGGTATAGCTGATGTATAGCGAGGGGAGCGTGGCTTGTGTATTATACAGAAGTATAGCTCATGTATAGCGAGGGGAGCGTGGCTTGTGTATTATACAGAGGTACAGCTCACGTATAGCGAGGGGAGCGTGGCTTGTGTATTATACAGAGGTACAGCTCACGTATAGCGAGGGGAGCGTGGCTTGTGTATTATACAGAGGTATAGCTGATTGTATAGCGAGGGAAGCGTGGCTTGTGTATTATACAGAGGTATAGCGAGGGGCGTGGTTTGTGTATTATACAGAGGTATAGCTGATGTATAGCGAGGGGAGCGTGGCTTGTGTATTATACAGAGGTATAGCTGATGTATAGCGAGGGAACCATGGCTTGTGTATTATACAGAGGTATAGCTCAGGTATAGCGAGGGGAGCGTGGCTTGTGTATTATACAGAGGTACAGCTCAGGTATAGCTAGGGGAGCGTGGCTTGTTTATTATACAGAGGTATAGCTGATGTATAGCGAGGGAAGCGTGGCTTGTGTATTATACAGAGGTACAGCTCAGGTATAGCTAGGGGAGCGTGGCTTGTTTATTATACAGAGGTATAGCTGATGTATAGCGAGGGAAGCGTGGCTTGTGTATTATACAGAGGTATAGCTGATGTATAGCGAGGGGAGCGTGGCTTGTGTATTATACAGAAGTATAGCTCATGTATAGCGAGGGGAGCATGGCTTGTGTATTATACAGAGGTATAGCTCAGGTATAGCGAGGGGAGCGTGGCTTGTGTATTATACAGAGGTATAGCTGATGTATAGCGAGGGGAGCGTGGCTTGTGTATTATACAGAGGTATAGCTCAGGTATAGCGAGGGGAGCGTGGCTTGTGTATTATACAGAGGTACAGCTCACGTATAGCGAGGGGAGCATAGCTTGTGTATTATACAGAGGTATAGCTGATTGTATAGCGAGGGAAGCGTGGCTTGTGTATTATACAGAGGTATAGCTGATGTATAGCGAGGGAAGCGTGGCTTGTGTATTATACAGAGGTACAGCTCACGTATAGCGAGGGGAGCATAGCTTGTGTATTATACAGAGGTATAGCTGATTGTATAGCGAGGGAAGCGTGGTTTGTGTATTATACAGAGGTATAGCTGATGTATAGCGAGGGAAGCGTGGCTTGTGTATTATACAGAGGTATAGCTGATGTATAGCGAGGGAAGCGTGGCTTGTGTATTATACAGAGGTATAGCGAGGGGGCGTGGTTTGTGTATTATACAGAGGTATAGCTGATGTATAGCGAGGGGAGCGTGGCTTGTGTATTATACAGAGGTATAGCTGATGTATAGCGAGGGAACCATGGCTTGTGTATTATACAGAGGTATAGCTCAGGTATAGCGAGGGGAGCGTGGCTTGTGTATTATACAGAGGTACAGCTCAGGTATAGCTAGGGGAGCGTGGCTTGTTTATTATACAGAGGTATAGCTGATGTATAGCGAGGGAAGCGTGGCTTGTGTATTATACAGAGGTACAGCTCAGGTATAGCTAGGGGAGCGTGGCTTGTGTATTATACAGAGGTATAGCTGATGTATAGCGAGGGGAGCGTGGCTTGTGTATTATACAGAAGTATAGCTCATGTATAGCGAGGGGAGCATGGCTTGTGTATTATACAGAGGTATAGCTCAGGTATAGCGAGGGGAGCGTGGGTTGTGTATTATACAGAGGTATAGCTCAGGTATAGCGAGGGGAGCGTGGCTTGTGTATTATACAGAGGTACAGCTCACGTATAGCGAGGGGAGCATAGCTTGTGTATTATACAGAGGTATAGCTGATTGTATAGCGAGGGAAGCGTGGCTTGTGTATTATACAGAGGTATAGCTGATGTATAGCGAGGGGAGCGTGGCTTGTGTATTATACAGAGGTATAGCGGGGGGAGCATGGCCTGTGTATTATACAGTGGTATAGCGAGGGGAGCGTGGCTTGTGTATTATACAGAGGTATAGCTCAGGTATAGCGAGGGAAGCGTGGCTTGTGTATACAGAGGTATAGCTAGGGGAGCGTGGCTTGTGTATTATACAGGGGTATAGCTGATGTATAGCGAGGGAAGCGTGGCTTGTTTATTATACAGAGGTATAGCTCAGGTATAGCTAGGGGAGCGTGGCTTGTGTATTATACAGAGGTATAGCTGATGTATAGCGAGGGGAGCGTGGCTTGTGTATTATACAGAGGTATAGCGAGGGGAGCGTGGCTTGTGTATTATACAGAGGTATAGCTCAGGTATAGCGAGGGGAGCATGGCTTGTGTATTATACAGTGGTATAGCGAGGGGAGCGTGGCTTGTGTATTATACAGAGGTATAGCTCAGGTATAGCGAGGGAAGCGTGGCTTGTGTATACAGAGGTATAGCTAGGGGAGCGTGGCTTGTGTATTATACAGGGGTATAGCTGATGTATAGCGAGGGAAGCGTGGCTTGTTTATTATACAGAGGTATAGCTCAGGTATAGCTAGGGGAGCGTGGCTTGTGTATTATACAGAGGTATAGCTGATGTATAGCGAGGGGAGCGTGGCTTGTGTATTATACAGAGGTATAGCTGATGTATAGCGAGGGGAGCGTGGCTTGTGTATTATACAGAGGTACAGCTCAGGTATAGCTAGGGGAGCGTGGCTTGTTTATTATACAGAGGTATAGCTCAGGTATAGCGAGGGGAGCATGGCTTGTGTATTATACAGAGGTACAGCTCAGGTATAGCTAGGGGAGCGTGGCTTGTTTATTATACAGAGGTATAGCTTAGGTATAGCGAGGGGAGCGTGGCTTGTGTATTATACAGAAGTATAGCTCATGTATAGCGAGGGGAGCGTGGCTTGTGTATTATACAGAGGTATAGCTCAGGTATAGCTAGGGGAGCATGGCTTGTTTATTATACAGAGGTACAGCTCACGTATAGCGAGGGGAGCGTGGCTTGTGTATTATACAGAGGTACAGCTCAGGTATAGCTAGGGGAGCGTGGCTTGTTTATTATACAGAGGTATAGCTGATGTATAGCGAGGGAAGCGTGGCTTGTGTATTATACAGAGGTATAGCTCATGTATAGCGAGGGGAGCATGGCTTGTGTATTATACAGAGGTATAGCTCAGGTATAGCGAGGGAAGCGTGGCTTGTGTATTATACAGAGGTACAGCTGATGTATAGCGAGGGAAGCGTGGCTTGTGTATTATACAGAGGTATAGCTCAGGTATAGCGAGGGGAGCGTGGCTTGTGTATTATACAGAAGTATAGCTCATGTATAGCGAGGGGAGCATGGCTTGTGTATTATACAGAGGTACAGCTCAGGTATAGCTAGGGGAGCGTGGCTTGTTTATTATACAGAGGTATAGCTGATGTATAGCGAGGGAAGCGTGGCTTGTGTATTATACAGAGGTATAGCTCATGTATAGCGAGGGGAGCATGGCTTGTGTATTATACAGAGGTATAGCTCAGGTATAGCGAGGGGAGCGTGGCTTGTGTATTATACAGAGGTATAGCTCAGGTATAGCGAGGGAAGCGTGGGTTGTGTATTATACAGAGGTACAGCTGATGTATAGCGAGGGAAGCGTGGCTTGTGTATTATACAGAGGTATAGCGAGGGGAGCGTGGCTTGTGTATTATACAGAAGTACAGCTGATGTATAGCGAGGGAAGCGTGGCTTGTGTATTATACAGAGGTATAGCTGATGTATAGCGAGGGAAGCGTAGCTTGTGTATTATTCAGAGGTATAGCTCAGGTATAGCGAGGGGAGCGTGGCTTGTGTATTATACAGAGGTATAGCTGATTGTATAGCGAGGGGGCGTGGTTTGTGTATTATACAGAGGTATAGCTGATGTATAGCGAGGGGGGCGTGGCTTGTGTATTATACAGAGGTATAGCTGATGTATAGCGAGGGGGCGTGGCTTGTGTATTATACAGAGGTACAGCTCAGGTATAGCGAGGGGAGCGTGGCTTGTGTGTTATACAGAGGTATAGCTGATGTATAGCGAGGGATGCGTGGCTTGTGTATTATACAGAGGTATAGCTCAGGTATAGCGAGGGAAGCGTGGCTTGTGTATTATACAGAGGTATAGCTCATGTATAGCGAGGGAAGCGTGGCTTGTGTATTATACAGAGGTATAGCTCAGGCATAGCGAGGGAAGCGTGGCTTGTGTATTATACAGAGGTATAGCTGACGTACAGCGAGGGGAGCGTGGCTTGTGTATTATACAGAGGTATAGCGAGGGGAGCGTGGCTTGTGTATTATACAGAGGTATAGCGAGGGGAGCGTGGCTTGTGTATTATACAGAGATATCGCTCAGGCATAGCGAGGGGAGCGTGGCTTGTGTATTATACAGAGGTATAGCTCAGGTATAGCGAGGGGAGCATGGCTTGTGTATTATACAGAGGTACAGCTCATGTATAGCGAGGGAAGCGTGGCTTGTGTATTATACAGAGGTATAGCGAGGGGAGCGTGGCTTGTGTATTATACAGAAGTACAGCTGATGTATAGCGAGGGAAGCGTGGCTTGTGTATTATACAGAGGTATAGCTGATGTATAGCGAGGGAAGCGTGGCTTGTGTATTATTCAGAGGTATAGCTGATTGTATAGCGAGGGGAGCGTGGCTTGTGTATTATACAGAGGTATAGCGAGGGGAGCGTGGCTTGTGTATTATACAGAGGTATCGCTCAGGCATAGCGAGGGGAGTGTGGCTTGTGTATTATACAGAGGTATAGCTCAGGTATAGCTAGGGGAGCGTGGCTTGTGTATTATACAGAGGTATAGCTGATGTATAGCGAGGGGAGCGTGGCTTGTGTATTATACAGAGGTATAGCTGATGTATAGCGAGGGGAGCGTGGCTTGTGTATTATACAGAGGTACAGCTCAGGTATAGCTAGGGGAGCGTGGCTTGTTTATTATACAGAGGTATAGCTCAGGTATAGCGAGGGGAGCATGGCTTGTGTATTATACAGAGGTACAGCTCAGGTATAGCTAGGGGAGCGTGGCTTGTTTATTATACAGAGGTATAGCTTAGGTATAGCGAGGGGAGCGTGGCTTGTGTATTATACAGAAGTATAGCTCATGTATAGCGAGGGGAGCGTGGCTTGTGTATTATACAGAGGTATAGCTCAGGTATAGCTAGGGGAGCATGGCTTGTTTATTATACAGAGGTACAGCTCACGTATAGCGAGGGGAGCGTGGCTTGTGTATTATACAGAGGTACAGCTCAGGTATAGCTAGGGGAGCGTGGCTTGTTTATTATACAGAGGTATAGCTGATGTATAGCGAGGGAAGCGTGGCTTGTGTATTATACAGAGGTATAGCTCATGTATAGCGAGGGGAGCATGGCTTGTGTATTATACAGAGGTATAGCTCAGGTATAGCGAGGGAAGCGTGGCTTGTGTATTATACAGAGGTACAGCTGATGTATAGCGAGGGAAGCGTGGCTTGTGTATTATACAGAGGTATAGCTCAGGTATAGCGAGGGAAGCGTGGCTTGTGTATTATACAGAGGTATAGCTCAGGTATAGCGAGGGGAGCGTGGCTTGTGTATTATACAGAAGTATAGCTCATGTATAGCGAGGGGAGCATGGCTTGTGTATTATACAGAGGTACAGCTCAGGTATAGCTAGGGGAGCGTGGCTTGTTTATTATACAGAGGTATAGCTGATGTATAGCGAGGGAAGCGTGGCTTGTGTATTATACAGAGGTATAGCTCATGTATAGCGAGGGGAGCATGGCTTGTGTATTATACAGAGGTATAGCTCAGGTATAGCGAGGGGAGCGTGGCTTGTGTATTATACAGAGGTATAGCTCAGGTATAGCGAGGGAAGCGTGGGTTGTGTATTATACAGAGGTACAGCTGATGTATAGCGAGGGAAGCGTGGCTTGTGTATTATACAGAGGTATAGCGAGGGGAGCGTGGCTTGTGTATTATACAGAAGTACAGCTGATGTATAGCGAGGGAAGCGTGGCTTGTGTATTATACAGAGGTATAGCTGATGTATAGCGAGGGAAGCGTAGCTTGTGTATTATTCAGAGGTATAGCTCAGGTATAGCGAGGGGAGCGTGGCTTGTGTATTATACAGAGGTATAGCTGATTGTATAGCGAGGGGGCGTGGTTTGTGTATTATACAGAGGTATAGCTGATGTATAGCGAGGGGGGCGTGGCTTGTGTATTATACAGAGGTATAGCTGATGTATAGCGAGGGGGCGTGGCTTGTGTATTATACAGAGGTACAGCTCAGGTATAGCGAGGGGAGCGTGGCTTGTGTGTTATACAGAGGTACAGCTCAGGTATAGCTAGGGGAGCGTGGCTTGTTTATTATACAGAGGTATAGCTGATGTATAGCGAGGGAAGCGTGGCTTGTGTATTATACAGAGGTATAGCTCATGTATAGCGAGGGGAGCATGGCTTGTGTATTATACAGAGGTATAGCTCAGGTATAGCGAGGGGAGCGTGGCTTGTGTATTATACAGAGGTATAGCTCAGGTATAGCGAGGGAAGCGTGGGTTGTGTATTATACAGAGGTACAGCTGATGTATAGCGAGGGAAGCGTGGCTTGTGTATTATACAGAGGTATAGCGAGGGGAGCGTGGCTTGTGTATTATACAGAAGTACAGCTGATGTATAGCGAGGGAAGCGTGGCTTGTGTATTATACAGAGGTATAGCTGATGTATAGCGAGGGAAGCGTAGCTTGTGTATTATTCAGAGGTATAGCTCAGGTATAGCGAGGGGAGCGTGGCTTGTGTATTATACAGAGGTATAGCTGATTGTATAGCGAGGGGGCGTGGTTTGTGTATTATACAGAGGTATAGCTGATGTATAGCGAGGGGGGCGTGGCTTGTGTATTATACAGAGGTATAGCTGATGTATAGCGAGGGGGCGTGGCTTGTGTATTATACAGAGGTACAGCTCAGGTATAGCGAGGGGAGCGTGGCTTGTGTGTTATACAGAGGTATAGCTGATGTATAGCGAGGGATGCGTGGCTTGTGTATTATACAGAGGTATAGCTCAGGTATAGCGAGGGAAGCGTGGCTTGTGTATTATACAGAGGTATAGCTCATGTATAGCGAGGGAAGCGTGGCTTGTGTATTATACAGAGGTATAGCTCAGGCATAGCGAGGGAAGCGTGGCTTGTGTATTATACAGAGGTATAGCTGACGTACAGCGAGGGGTGCGTGGCTTGTGTATTATACAGAGGTATAGCGAGGGGAGCGTGGCTTGTGTATTATACAGAGGTATAGCGAGGGGAGCGTGGCTTGTGTATTATACAGAGATATCGCTCAGGCATAGCGAGGGGAGCGTGGCTTGTGTATTATACAGAGGTATAGCTCAGGTATAGCGAGGGGAGCATGGCTTGTGTATTATACAGAGGTACAGCTCATGTATAGCGAGGGAAGCGTGGCTTGTGTATTATACAGAGGTATAGCGAGGGGAGCGTGGCTTGTGTATTATACAGAAGTACAGCTGATGTATAGCGAGGGAAGCGTGGCTTGTGTATTATACAGAGGTATAGCTGATGTATAGCGAGGGAAGCGTGGCTTGTGTATTATTCAGAGGTATAGCTGATTGTATAGCGAGGGGAGCGTGGCTTGTGTATTATACAGAGGTATAGCGAGGGGAGCGTGGCTTGTGTATTATACAGAGGTATCGCTCAGGCATAGCGAGGGGAGTGTGGCTTGTGTATTATACAGAGGTATAGCTCAGGTATAGCGAGGGGAGCGTGGCTTGTGTATTATACAGAGGTATAGCTGATTGTATAGCGAGGGGAGCGTGGCTTGTGTATTTTACAGAGGTATAGCTGATGTATAGCGAGGGGAGAATGGCTTGTGTATTATACAGAGGTATAGCTGATGTATAGCGAGGGGAGCGTGGCTTGTGTATTATACAGAGGTATAGCTGACGTATAGCGAGGGAAGCGTGGCTTGTGTATTATACAGAGGTATAGCTGATGTATAGCGAGGAGAGCGTGGCTTGTGTATTATACAGAGGTACAGCTCATGTATAGCGAGGGGAGCGTGGCTTGTGTATTATACAGAGGTATAGCTCAGGCATAGCGAGGGGAGCGTGGCTTGTGTATTTTACAGAGGTACAGCTCATGTATAGCGAGGGAAGCGTGGCTTGTGTATTATACAGAGGTATAGCTGATGTATAGCGAGGGGAGTGTGGCTTGTGTATTATACAGAGGTATAGCTCAGGTATAGCGAGGTGGAGCGTGGCTTGTGTATTATACAGAGGTATAGCTGATTGTATAGCGAGGGGAGCGTGGCTTGTGTATTATACAGAGGTACAGCTCATGTATAGCGAGGGAAGCGTGGCTTGTGTATTATACAGAGGTATCGCTGATGTATAGCGAGGGGAGCGTGGCTTGTGTATTATACAGAGGTATAGCTGACGTATAGCGAGGGAAGCGTGGCTTGTGTATTATACAGAGGTATAGCGAGGAGAGCGTGGCTTGTGTATTATATAGAGGTACAGCTCATGTATAGCGAGGGAAGCGTGGCTTGTGTATTATACAGAGGTATAGCTGATGTGTAGCGAGGGTAGCGTGGCTTGTGTATTATACAGAGGTATAGCTCACGTATAGCGAGGGGAGCGTGGCTTGTGTATTATACAGAGGTACAGCTCAGGTATAGCGAGGGAAGCGTGGCTTGTGTATTATACAGAGGTACAGCTGATGTATAGCGAGGGAAGCGTGGCTTGTGTATTATACAGAGGTATAGCTCAGGTATAGCGAGGGGAGCGTGGCTTGTGTATTATACAGAAGTATAGCTCATGTATAGCGAGGGGAGCATGGCTTGTGTATTATACAGAGGTATAGCTCAGGTATAGCGAGGGGAGCATGGCTTGTGTATTATACAGAGGTATAGCTCAGGTATAGCGAGGGAAGCGTGGCTTGTGTATTATACAGAGGTACAGCTGATGTATAGCGAGGGAAGCGTGGCTTGTGTATTATACAGAGGTATAGCGAGGGGAGCGTGGCTTGTGTATTATACAGAAGTACAGCTGATGTATAGCGAGGGAAGCGTGGCTTGTGTATTATACAGAGGTATAGCTGATGTATAGCGAGGGAAGCGTGGCTTGTGTATTATTCAGAGGTATAGCTCAGGTATAGCGAGGGGAGCGTGGCTTGTGTATTATACAGAGGTATAGCTGATGTATAGCGAGGGGGGCGTGGCTTGTGTATTATACAGAGGTATAGCTGATGTATAGCGAGGGGGCGTGGCTTGTGTATTATACAGAGGTACAGCTCAGGTATAGCGAGGGGAGCGTGGCTTGTGTGTTATACAGAGGTATAGCTGATGTATAGCGAGGGATGCGTGGCTTTTGTATTATACAGAGGTATAGCTCAGGTATAGCGAGGGAAGCGTGGCTTGTGTATTATACAGAGGTATAGCTCATGTATAGCGAGGGAAGCGTGGCTTGTGTATTATACAGAGGTATAGCTCAGGCATAGCGAGGGAAGCGTGGCTTGTGTATTATACAGAGGTATAGCTGACGTACAGCGAGGGAAGCGTGGCTTGTGTATTATACAGAGGTATAGCGAGGAGAGCGTGGCTTGTGTATTATATAGAGGTACAGCTCATGTATAGCGAGGGAAGCGTGGCTTGTGTATTATACAGAGGTATAGCTGATGTGTAGCGAGGGTAGCGTGGCTTGTGTATTATACAGAGGTATAGCTGATGTATAGCGAAGGGAGCGTGGCTTGTGTATTATACAGAGGTATAGCGAGGGGAGCGTGGCTTGTGTATTATACAGAGGTATAGCTCAGGCATAGCGAGGGGAGCGTGGCTTGTGTATTATACAGAGGTACAGCTCATGTATAGCGAGGGAAGCGTGGCTTGTGTATTATACAGAGGTGTAGCTGATGTATAGCTAGGGGAGTGTGGCTTGTGTATTATACAGAGGTATAGCTCAGGTATAGCGAGGGGAGCGTGGCTTGTGTATTATACAGAGGTATAGCTGATTGTATAGCGAGGGGAGCGTGGCTTGTGTATTATACAGAGGTACAGCTCATGTATAGCGAGGGAAGCGGGGCTTGTGTATTATACAGAGGTATAGCTGATGTATAGCGAGGGGAGAATGGCTTGTGTATTATACAGAGGTATAGCGAGGGGAGCGTGGCTTGTGTATTATACAGAGGTATAGCTCAGGTATAGCGAGGGGAGCGTGGTTTGTGTATTATACAGAGGTATAGCTGACGTATAGCGAGGGAAGCGTGGCTTGTGTATTATACAGAGGTATAGCGAGGGAAGCGTGGCTTGTGTATTATACAGAGGTATAGCTGATGTATAGCGAGGGGAGCGTGGCTTGTGTATTATACAGAGGTATAGCGAGGCGAGCGTGGCTTATGTATTATACAGAGGTATAGCTGATGTATAGGGAGGGAAGCGTGGCTTGTGTATTATACAGAGGTACAGCTGATGTAAAGCGAGGGGAGAGTGGCTTGTGTATTATACAGAGGTACAGCTCAGGTATAGCGAGGGGAGCGTCGCTTGTGTATTATACAGAGGTACAGCTCAGGTATAGCGAGGGGAGCGTGGCTTTGTATAATACACAAGCCATGCTCCCCTTGGTATACGTGAGTCGTACTTCTGTACAATACACAGGCCACACGCCCCTCGCTATACATCAGCTATACCTCTGTATAATACACAAGCCACGTTTCCCTCGCTATACCTCTGTATAATACACAAGCCACGCTCCCCTCGCTATACGTCAGCTATACCTCTGTATAATACACAAGCCACGATTCCCTCGCTATACCTGAGCCGTACCTCTGTATAATACACAAGCCACGCTCCCCTCGCTATACCTCTGTATAATACACAAGCCACGCTCCCCTCGCTATACCTGAGCTATACTTCTGTATAATATACAAGCCACGCTCCCCTCGCTATACAATCAGCTATACCTCTGTATAATACACAAGCCACGCTCCCCTCGCTATACCTCTGTATAATACACAAGCCACGCTCCCCTCGCTGTACGTCAGCTATACCTCTGTATAATACACAAGCCACGCTTCCCTCGCTATACAATCAGCTATACCTCTGTATAATACACAAGCCACGCTCCCCTCGCTATACCTGAGCTGTACCTCTGTATAATACACAAGCCACGCTCTCCTCGCTATACCTGAGCTGTACCTCTGTATGATACACAAGCCACGCTCCCCTCGCTATACAATCAGCTATACCTCTGTATAGTACACAAGCCACGCTCCCCTCGCTATACCTCTGTATAATACACAAGCCACGCTCCCCTCGCTGTACGTCAGCTATACCTCTGTATAATACACAAGCCACGCTCTCCTCGCTATACAATCAGCTATACCTCTGTATAATACACAAGCCACGCTCCCCTCGCTATACCTCTGTATAATACACAAGCCACGGTCCCCTCGCTATACCTCTGTATAGTACACAAGCCACGCTCCCCTCGCTATACCTCTCTATAATACACAAGCCACGCTCCCCTCGCTATACCTGAGCTGTACCTCTGTATAATACACAAGCCACGCTCTCCTCGCTATACCTGAGCTGTACCTCTGTATAATACACAAGCCACGCTCCCGTCGCTATACAATCAGCTATACCTCTGTATAATACACAAGCCACGCTCCCCTCGCTATACAATCAGCTATACCTCTGTATAGTACACAAGCCACGCTCCCCTCGCTATACCTCTGTATAATACACAAGCCACGCTCCCCTCGCTATACCTCTGTACAATACACAAGCCACGCTCCCCTCGCTATACCTCTGTACAATACACGCTCCCCTCGCTATACGTCAGCTATACCTCTGTATAATACACAAGCCACGCTCCCCTCGCTATACAATCAGCTATACCTCTGTATAATACACAAGCCACGCCCCCCTCGCTATACAATCAGCTATACCTCTGTATAATACACAAGCCACGCTCCCCTCGCTATACCTGAGCTGTACCTCTGTATAATACACAAGCCACGCTCCCCTCGCTATACCTGAGCTGTACCTCTGTATAATACACAAGCCACGCTCTCCTCGCTATACCTGAGCTGTACCTCTGTATAATACACAAGCCATGCTCCCCTCGCTATACCTGAGCTGTACCTCTGTATAATACATAAGCCACGCTCCCCTCGCTATACGTGAGCTATACCTCTGTATTCTACACAAGCCACGCTCCCCTCGCTATACCTCTGTACAATACACGCTCCCCTCGCTATACGTGAGCTATACCTCTGTATAATACACAAGCCACGCTCCCCTCGCTATACCTCTGTATAATACATTAGCCACACTCCCCTCGCTATACATGAGCTGTACCTATGTACAATACACAAGCCGTGCTTCCCTCGCTGTACCTCTGTATAATACACAAGGCACGACCCCTTGCTATACGTGAGCTGTACCTCTGTATAATACACAAGCCACACTCCCCTCGCTATACATCAGCTGTACCTCTGTATAATACACAAGCCACGCTCTCCTCGCTATACAATCAGCTATACCTCTTTATAATACACAAGCCATGCTCCCCTCGCTGTACGTCAGCTATACCTCTGTATAATACACAAGCCACGCTCCCCTCGCTATGCCTGAGCTATACCTCTGTATAATACAAAAGCCACGCTCCCCTCGCTATACAATCAGCTATACCTCTGTATAATACACAAGCCACGCTCCCCTCGCTATACATCAGCTATACCTCTGTATAATACACAAGCCACGCTCCCCTCGCTATACCTCTGTATAATACACAAGCCACGCTCCCCTCGCTGTACGTCAGCTATACCTCTGTATAATACACAAGCCACGCTTCCCTCGCTATGCCTGAGCTATACCTCTGTATAATACACAAGCCACGCTTCCCTCGCTATACCTCTGTATAATACACAAGCCACGCTCCCCTCGCTGTACATCAGCTGTACCTCTGTATAATACACAAGCCACGCTCCCCTCGCTATACCTGAGCTATACCTCTGTATAATACACAAGCCACGCTTCCCTCGCTATACATCAGCTATACCTCTGTATAATACACAAGCCACGCTCCCCTCGCTATACGTGAGCTATACCTCTGTATAATACACAAGCTACGCTCCCCTCGCTATACAATCAGCTATACCTCTGTATAGTACACAAGCCACGCTCCCCTCGCTATACCTCTGTATAATACACAAGCCACGCTTCCCTCGCTATACAATCAGCTATACCTCTTTATAATACACAAGCCACGCTTCCCTCGCTATACAATCAGCTATACCTCTGTATAATAAATAAGCCACGCTCCCCTCGCTATACGTGAGCTATACCTCTGTATTGTACACAAGCCACGCTCCCCTCGCTATACCTGAGCTATACTTCTGTATAATACACAAGCCACGCTCCCCTCGCTATACCTCTGTATAATACACAAGCCACGCTCCCCTCGCTATACCTGAGCTGTACCTCTGTATAATACACAAGCCACGCTTCCCTCGCTATACAATCAGCTATACCTCTGTATAATACACAAGCCACGCTCCCCTCGCTATACAATCAGCTATACCTCTGTATAATACACAAGCCACGCTTCCCTCGCTATACATCAGCTATACCTCTGTATAATGCACAAGCCACGCTCCCCTCACTATACCTCTGTATAATACACAAGCCACGCTCCCCTCGCTATACATCAGCTATACCTCTGTATAATGCACAAGCCACGCTCCCCTCGCTATACCTCTGTATAATACACAAGCCACGCTCCCCTCGCTATACCTGAGCTGTACCTGTGTATAATACACAAGCCACACTCTCCTCGCTATACCTGAGCTGTACCTCTGTATAATACACAAGCCACGCTCCCCTCGCTATACCTCTGTATAATACACAAGCCACGCTCCCCTCGCTATACCTGAGCTGTACCTCTGTATAATACACAAGCCACGCTCCCCTCGCTATACAATCAGCTATACCTCTGTATAATACACAAGCCACGCTCCCCTCGCTATACAATCAGCTATACCTCTGTATAATACACAAGCCACGCTTCCCTCGCTATACATCAGCTATACCTCTGTATAATGCACAAGCCACGCTCCCCTCACTATACCTCTGTATAATACACAAGCCACGCTCCCCTCGCTATACATCAGCTTAACCTCTGTATAATGCACAAGCCACGCTCCCCTCGCTATACCTCTGTATAATACACAAGCCACGCTCCCCTCGCTATACCTGAGCTGTACCTCTGTATAATACACAAGCCACACTCTCCTCGCTATACCTGAGCTGTACCTCTGTATAATACACAAGCCACGCTCCCCTCGCTATACCTCTGTATAATACACAAGCCACGCTCCCCTCGCTGTACGTCAGCTATACCTCTGTATAATACACAAGCCACGCTCCCCTCGCTATACAATCAGCTATACCTCTGTATAATACACAAGCCACGCTCCCCTCGCTATACCTCTGTATAGTACACAAGCCACGCTCCCCTCGCTATACCTGAGCTGTACCTCTGTATAATACACAAGCCACGCTCTCCTCGCTATACCTGAGCTGTACCTCTGTATAATACACAAGCCACGCTCCCCTCGCTATACAATCAGCTATACCTCTGTATAATACAGAAGCCACGCTCCCCTCGCTATACAATCAGCTATACCTCTGTATAGTACACAAGCCACGCTCCCCTCGCTATACCTCTGTATAATACACAAGCCACGCTCCCCTCGCTGTACCTCTGTATAATACACAAGCCACGGTCCCCTCACTATACCTCTGTATAATGCACAAGCCACACTCCCCTCGCTATACCTGAGCTGTACCTCTGTATAATACACAAGCCACACTCCCCTCGCTATACCTGAGCTATACCTCTGTATAATACACAAGCCACGCTCTCCGAGCTATACCTGAGCTATACCTCTGTATAATACACAAGCCACGCTCCCCTCGCTATACAATCAGCTATACCTCTGTATAGTACACAAGCCACGCTCCCCTCGCTATACCTCTGTATAATACACAAGCCACGCTCCCCTCGCTGTACGTCAGCTATACCTCTGCATAATACACAAGCCACGCTTCCCTCGCTATACCTCTGTATAATACACAAGCCACGGTCCCCTCGCTATACATCAGCTATACCTCTGTATAATACACAAGCCACGCTCCCCTCGCTATACATGAGCTGTACCTCTGTATAATACACAAGCCACGCTCCCCTCGCTATACCTGAGCTGTGCCTCTGTATAATACACAAGCCACGCTCCCCTCGCTATACCTGAGCTATACCTCTGTATAATACACAAGCCACGCTTCCCTCGCTATACCTCTGTACAATACACAAGCCACGCTCCCCTCGCTATGCCTCTTTACAATACACGCTCCCCTCGCTATACGTCAGCTATACCTCTGTATAATACACAAGCCACGCTCCCCTCGCTGTACGTCAGCTATACCTCTGTATAATACACAAGCCACGCTTCCCTCGCTATACATGAGCTGTACCTCTGTATAATACACAAGCCACGCTCCCCTCGCTATACATCAGCTATACCTCTGTATAATAAACAAGCCACGCTCCCCTAGCTATACCTGAGCTGTACCTCTGTATAATACACAAGCCACGCTCCCCTCGCTATACGTGAGCCCTACCTCTGTATAATACACAAGCCATGCTTCCCTCTGTATAATACACAAGCCATGGTCCCCTAGCTATACCTCTGTATAATACACAAGCCACGCTTCCCTCGCTATACATCAGCTATACCTCTGTATAATACACAAGCCACGCTTCCCTCGCTATACGTCAGCTATACCTCTGTATAATACACAAGCCACGCTCCCCTCGCTATACCTCTGTATAATACATTAGCCACGCTTCCCTCGCTATACATGAGCTGTACCTATGTACAATACACAAGCCGTGCTTCCCTCGCTGTACCTCTGTATAATACACAAGCCAAGACCCCTTGCTATACGTGAGCTATACCTTTGTATAATACACAAGCCACGCTTCCCTCGCTATACATCAGCTATACCTCTGTATAATACACAAGCCACGCTCCCCTCGCTATACCTCTGTATAATACACAAGCCACGCTCCCCTCGCTGTACATCAGCTGTACCTCTGTATAATACACAAGCCACGCTCCCCTCGCTATACCTGAGCTATACCTCTGTATAATACACAAGCCACGCTTCCCTCGCTATACATCAGCTATACCTCTGTATAATACACAAGCCACGCTCCCCTCGCTATACATCAGCTGTACCTCTGTATAATACACAAGCCACGCTCCCCTCGCTATACATGAGCTGTACCTCTGTATAATACACAAGCCACACTCCCCTCGCTATACATGAGCTGTACCTCTGTATAATACACAAGCCACGCTCCCCTCGCTATACATGAGCTGTACCTCTGTATAATACACAAGCCACGCTCCCCTCGCTATACCTCTGTATAATACACAAGCCACGCTCCCCTCGCTATACCTCTGTATAATACACAAGCCACGCTCCCCTCGCTGTGCCTGAGCTATACCTCTGTATAATACACAAGCCACGCTCCCCTCGCTATACCTCTGTATAATACACAAGCCACGCTTCCCTCGCTATACATCAGCTATACCTCTGTATAATACACAAGCCACGCTCCCCTCGCTATACATCAGCTATACCTCTGTATAATACACAAGCCACGCTGCCCTCGCTATATCTGAGCTGTACCTCTGTATAATACACAAGCCACGCTCCCCTCGCTATACCTGAGCTGTACCTCTGTATAATACACAAGCCACGCTCCCCTCGCTATACCTGAGCTGTACCTCTGTATAATACACAAGCCACGCTCCCATCGCTATACCTGAGCTGTACCTCTGTATAATACACAAGCCACGCTCCCCTCGCTATACGTGAGCTATACCTTTGTATAATACACAAGCCACGCTTCCCTCGCTGTACCTCTGTATAATACACAAGCCACGCTCCCCTCGCTATATATGAGCTGTACCTCTGTATAATACACAAGCCACGCTCCCCTCGCTATACATGAGCTGTACCTCTGTATAATACACAAGCCACGCTCCCCTCGCTATACCTCTGTATAATACACAAGCCACGCTTCCCTCGCTATACCTCTGTATAATACACAAGCCACGCTCCCCTCGCTATACATCAGCTATACCTCTGTATAATACACAAGCCACGCTCCCCTCGCTATACATGAGCTGTACCTCTGTATAATACACAAGCCACGCTCCCCTCGCTATACATCAGCTATACCTCTGTATAATACACAAGCCACGCTGCCCTCGCTATATCTGAGCTGTACCTCTGTATAATACACAAGCCACGCTCCCCTCGCTATACCTGAGCTGTACCTCTGTATAATACACAAGCCACGCTCCCCTCGCTATACCTGAGCTGTACCTCTGTATAATACACGAGGTACAGCTCAGGTATAGCGAGGGTAGCTTGGCTTGTGTATTATACAGAGGTATAGCTCAGGTATAGCTAGGGGAGCGTGGCTTGTGTATTATACAGAGGTATAGCTGATGTATAGCGAGGGAAGCGTGGTTTGTGTAATATACAGAGGTATAGCTGATTGTATAGCGAGGGGAGCGTGGCTTGTGTATTATACAGAGGTATAGCTGATGTGTAGCGAGGGTAGCGTGGCTTGTGTATTATACAGAGGTATAGCTGATGTATAGCGAGGGAAGCGTGGCTTGTGTATTATACAGAGGTATAGCTGACGTATAGCGAGGGAAGCGTGGCTTGTGTATTATACAGAGGTATAGCTGATTGTATAGCGAGGGGAGCGTGGCTTGTGTATTATACAGAGGTATAGCTGATGTGTAGCGAGGGTAGCGTGGCTTGTGTATTATACAGAGGCATAGCTGATGTATAGCGAGGGGAGCGTGGCTTGTGTATTATACAGAGGTACAGCTCATGTATAGCGAGGGGAGTGTGGCTTGTGTATTATACAGAGGTATAGCTCAGGTATAGCGAGGGGAGGGTGGCTTTGTATAATACACAAGCCATGCTCCCCTTGGTATACGTGAGTCGTACTTCTGTACAATACACGAGGTACAGCTCAGGTATAGCGAGGGTAGCTTGGCTTGTGTATTATACAGAGGTATAGCTGATTGTATAGCGAGGGGAGCGTGGCTTGTGTATTATACAGAGGTATAGTGAGGGGAGTGTGGCTTGTGTATTATACAGAGGTATAGCTGACGTATAGCGAGGGAAGCGTGGCCTGTGTATTATACAGAGGCATAGCTGATGTATAGCGAGGGGAGCGTGGCTTGTGTATTATACAGAGGTACAGCTCATGTATAGCGAGGGGAGTGTGGCTTGTGTATTATACAGAGGTATAGCTCAGGTATAGCGAGGGGAGGGTGGCTTTGTATAATACACAAGCCATGCTCCCCTTGGTATACGTGAGTCGTACTTCTGTATAATACACAAGCCACGCTCCCTTCGCTATACCTCTGTATAATACACAAGCCACGCTTCCCTTGCTATACGTCAGCTATACCTCTGTATAATACACAAGCCACGCTTCCCTTGCTATACGTCAGCTATACCTCTGTATAATACACAAGCCACGCTTCCCTTGCTATACGTCAGCTATACCTCTGTATAATACACAAGCCACGCTTCCCTCGCTATACATCAGCTATACCTCTGTATAATTCACAAGCCATGCTACCCTTGGTATACGTGAGTCGTACTTCTGTATAATACACAAGCCACGCTCCCCTCGCTATACCTCTGTATAATACACAAGCCACGCTTCCCTCGCTATACATCAGCTATACCTCTGTATAATTCACAAGCCATGCTACCCTTGGTATACGTGAGTCGTACTTCTGTACAATACACAAGCCACGCTCCCCTCGCTATACCTCTGTATAATACACAAGCCACGCTTCCCTTGCTATACGTCAGCTATACCTCTGTATAATACACAAGCCACGCTTCCCTCGCTATACATCAGCTATACCTCAGCTATACCTCTGTATAATACACAAGCCATGCTTCCCTCGCTATACATCAGCTATACCTCTGTATAATACACAAGCCATGCTTCCCTCGCTATACCTGAGCTGTACCTCTGTATAATACACGAGGTACAGCTCAGGTATAGCGAGGGGAGCGTGGCTTGTGTATTATACAGAGGTATAGCTGATGTGTAGCGAGTGGAGCGTGGCTTGTGTATTATACAGAGGTATAGCTGATGTATAGCGAGGGGAGAGTGGCTTGTGTATTATACAGAGGTACAGCTGATGTAAAGCGAGGGGAGAGTGGCTTGTGTATTATACAGAGGTACAGCTCAGGTATAGCGAGGGAAGCGTGGCTTGTGTATTATACAGAGGTATAGCTGATGTATAGCGAGGGGCATGTGGCTTGTGTATTATACAGGGGTACGGCTCATGTATAGTGAGGGGAGCGTGTCTTGTATATTACTCAAAGTTACTGGTCACGTATAGAGAAGGGCGTGGCTTGTGTACTATACACAGGTTCGGCTCACGTGTAACGAGGAGAGCGTGGCCTGTGTATTATATAGAGGTACAGCTTACGCAAAGCAAGGGTACTGTGTATTGTAAAGAGGTACGGCTACCGTACAGAGAGAAGGGTGTGGCTTGAATATTATACAGAGGTACAGCTCACGCATAGCGAGGGGAGTGTGTCGCGTGGATTATACAGAGGTGCGGTTCACGTATAGTGGGGGAAGCGTGGCTTGTGTATTGTACGGAGGTAAAGCTCGCGTATAGCGAGGGGAGCTTGACATGTGTATTATAGAGGTACAGGCCACGTATAGCAAGTGGAGCATGGCTTGTGTATTGTACAGAGGTGCAGCTCAGGTATAGCGAGGGAAGCGTGGCTTGTTTATTATACAGAGGTATGGCTCACGTATAGTGAGGGAAGTGTGGCCTGTGTATTGTACAGAGGTACAGCTCACATAGCAAGGGGAGCGTGGCTCACGCACAGCAAGGAGAGCGTGGCCCGTGTATTATACAGAGGTACAGCTCACGTATAGCAAGGGGTCATGGCTTGTGTATTATACAGGGGTACGGCTCATGTATAGTGAGTGGAGCGTGGCTTGTATATTACTGAAAGTTACTGGTCACATATAGAGAGAAGGGTGTGGCTTGTGTACTATACAAAGGTGCGGCTCACGTATAATGAGGGAAGCGTGGCCTGTGTATTATACAGAGATACTGCTTACGCAAAGCAAGGGTAGTGTGTATTGTAAAGAGTTACGACTCACGTACAGAGAAGGGCGTGGCTTGTGTATTATACAGAGGTATAACGAGGGGAGCGTGGCTTGTGTATTATACAGAGGTACAGCTCACATATAGCGAGGGAAGCTTGGCTTCTGTATTATACAGAGGTATAGCGAGGGGAGTGTGGCTTGTGTATTATACAGAGGTACAGCTCATGTATAACGAGGGGAGCGTGGTTTGTGTATTATACAGAGGTACTGCTTACGCAAAGCAAGGGTAGTGTGTATTGTAAAGAGGTACGACTCACGTACAGAGAAGGGCGTGGCTTGTGTATTATACAGAGGTACAGCTCACATATAGTGGGGGAAGCGTGGCTTGTGTATTGTACCGAGGTAAAAATCGCGTATAGCGAGGGGAGCATGGCCAGTGTATTATACAAATGTACGGCTCACGTATAGCGGGGAGAGCATGGCTTGCGCATTATACAGAGGTATGGTTTACGTATAGCGAGAGGAGCGTGGCTTGTTTATTACATGGAGGTATGACGAGAAGAGTGTGGCTTGTGTGGTGGCTGGATAGTGTAATGGTTAAGGGCTCTGCCTCTGATGTAGGAGTCCTGGGTTCAAATCCTGGCTCTTCCTACTCAGTAAGCCAGCACCTATTCAGTAAGGAGTTCATTGGGCAAGACTCCCTAACACTGCTACTGCCTACTGAGTGCGCTCTAGTGGCTGCCTCACAAGCGCTTTGAGTCCGACAGGAGAAAGGCACTATACAAAAAAAAGGAATTATTATTATTATTATTATTGTGTATTACACAGTTACTGCTCACGTATAGAGAGAAGGGCATGGCTTGTGTATTATACAGATGTACAGCTCACATATAGCGGGGGAAGCGTGCCCAGTGTATTGTACAGCTCACCTATAGCGAAAGGCATGTGACTTGTGTATTATACTGGGGTACGGCTCATGTATAGTGAGGGGAGTGTGGCTTGTTTATTACTCAAAGTTACTGGTCATGTATAGAGAGAAGGGCGTGGCTTACAAAGGTTCGGCTCACATATAGCGAGGGGAGGATGGCTTGTGCATTATACAGAGGTACAGATCACATGTATTGTATTATGCGCACGTATGGTGAGGGGAGCTTGGCCTGTGTATTATACAGATGTACAGCTTACTTATAGTAAGTGGAGCGTGGCTGGTACAGATCACATATAATGAGGGGAGGATGGCTTGTGTATGATACAGAGGTACGGCTCACGTATAGCGAGGGGAGCGTGGCTTGTGTATTGTACAGAGGTGTGGCTCATGTATTGTATAGAAAGTAGTGTGATGCAGTCTGCTGGCCTCCTATACTGTAATACTTGTAGTAAGCATGCAGTTGGTTTGATGGTGACCCTTTCGCTGCAGGTAATCCTTGGAATCAAGTCATTAGAGGTGACTCCTTTCATCAGTTTCCCCAGACCTGGTACATAAAAAGAGGAAGGTGGGGAGGAGGGAGGAATTGGGGGCCTCTCTCCCCTCTATAGTGTAGAGCACAGCCAGGACTGAAAGTCTAATTTCAGGTTTATGAGTTGGGGGTTGTGCTGCCAACAGGCAAACACTTGTAAAGGTTTCTACAAGGTAGTAAATGCATTACCAGAGCAGAGGGGCTCCTGAGGGTGTGATGGGGTAATTACTGGAGTCAGACAACATTGTGAACCCGGCTCGTGCTTCTCATCGGTGGGTGAACAATCCAACGTTCTGTGAATTCTGCTTCACAATCATAGGAAAAACCCAACATCAGCTGTATGAACCGCACTTTCTGGGTGAACTTGATGGGCAGATGTCTTTTTTTTTTTCAACCAAAATAGCGGTTATTTTAGTCATTTCACCATCACCAGAGCCTCCAGGAGAACCTCAGTAGGATGATCTATTGAGGGTACTCCTATGTCTGCTGCTTACTTCTAATCAGAGAGCGTGCAATGTCAAAGGAAGGCCCAGCATTAGATGTACACTGACAGATGGCTGAGGTGATTGGCGGTTGCCCAAGACTAATGCTGGATACACACCATGCGCTTCCGCGTTCGATGCGTCCGTCGATACGCATTGATTCGATTATTTCTGACATGTCCGATTCACGCTTCGATGGATCGTTAGGTCGATTTGCCATACTTTACATGGCAATCGACCTAAAAATCATCGAAATGCTCGGAAATAATCGTATCGACGGACGCATTCGACGCGGAAACGCATGGTGTGTATCCAGCATAATGTGTACATCAGTGATGGCTAAGCTTGGCACTCCAGCTAGATGGACCTTAGCAGTGACAGGGTTGGCCACAGTGGCACGTATGATTAAATACCACACATGGATGCTTGAATGCCTAGCACTAGACTGAGTCAGCACCAGGGCTATGCAGGGAAACCTGAAGTGATAACTATATGTAGGCTTTCATATTTATTTCCTGTTAAACAATACCAGTTGCCTGGCAGTCCTGCTTATCTATTTGGCTGCAGTAGTGTCTGAATCACACCAGGAACAAGCATGCAGCTAATCTTGTCAGATCTGACAATAATGTCAAACACCTGATCTGCTGCATGCTTGTTCAGGGGCTATGGCTAAAGGTATTAGAGGCAGATGATCAGCAGGGCTGCCAGGCAACAGGTATTGCTTAAAAGGAAATAAATATGGCAGCCTCCATATTCCCCTCACTTCAGGTTCCCATTAAATGACTACTTTAGGGGCGGGGGGGGGGGGGGGGGGGGGAAAGAGTGTTGAACTTACCCAGGGCTTCTGATGGTCCCCCGCAGACATTCTATGCCCGCGCAGCCACTCGCTAATGCTCTTCACTTCTGGAATTTTGGACGTGAAAATCTGAAAACCAATGTGCCTGCGTAGCCGTGTCCTTGCTCCCACCGACATCACCAGGAGCGTACTGCGCAGGTGCAGACCTACTGGGCCTGCGCAATACACTCCTGGGGACGTCAGTGGGAGGGCACAGCCGCGCAGTGGTTTTCAGATTTTCAAGTCGGAAATTCCAGAAGTGAACCGGCAGTGGGGGCCGGAGCATCGGCGAGTGGCTGCGCGGGCACAGGATGTCTGCGGGGAACCATCAGAAACCCCAGGTAAGTTCAACACTTTTTCTCCTGACCCCCCTACCGTATTCCTTTAAAGAGACACTGAAGCGAAAAAAAAAAATGATATAATGAATTGGTTGTGTACTATGAATAATTATCGTACTAGAAGATTAGCAGCAAAGAAAATATTCTCATATTTTTATTTTCAGGTATATAGTGTGTTTTCTAACATTGCATCATTCTCTAATATGTGCAGATTACACAACACTCAGCATTCAAAATGAGTCTTTCAGAGCAGTCTGTGAAGTAATGAACTCTCCTCTAGCAGAGGAAAAGAAAACTGTTCACTTACAGTTGAGATAATAAAAGTCAGATAACAGCCCTCTCCACGACTTTGAAAGTCGTACAGATTAACCACTTGCCGACCGCACACTCATAACGTGCGTCGGCAAAGTGGCAGCTGCAGGACCAGCGACGCAGTACTGCGTCGCCAGCTGCAGCCTAATTAATCAGGAAGCAGCCGCTCGTACGAGCGGCTGCTTCCTGTCAAATCACGGCGGGGGGCTCCGTGAATAGCCTGCGGGCCGCCGATGGCGGCTCGCAGGCTAGATGTAAACACAAGCGGAAATAATCCGCTTTGTTTACATTTGTACGGCGCTGCTGCGCAGCAGCGCCGTAAGGCAGATCGGCGATCCCCGGCCAATCAGCGGCCGGGGATCGCCTCCATGTGACAGGGGACGTCCTGTCACTGGCTGCACAGGACGGATAGCGTCCTGTGCAGCCCAGATCTCCCGGGGGAGCAGGTAGGAGAGGGAGGGGGAGGATTTCGCCGCGGAGGGGGGCTTTGAGGTGCCCCCCCCGCAAAATGCCAGCCAGGAGGAGCGATCAGACCCCCCCTGCACATCATCCCCCTAGTGGGGAAAAAAGGGGGGCGATCTGATCGCTCTGAGTGCCCTTTGATCTGTGCTGGGGGCTGCACAGCCCACCCAGCACAGATCACCTAAACCAGCGCTGGTCCTTAAGGGGGGGTAAAGGGTGGGTCCTCAAGTGGTTAATGGCTTTTTTGCATTGAGATAACAACTGGAGTTTCTTAACTCTTCCTGTACTGGAAACAATTAGACTGATGTATCTGATCTTAATGTTTTATTTCTTAGCTGTACTACACATACAAATCATAATATCATTATTTTTTTTTCGCTTCAGTGTCTCTTTAAGTCATACCCCCAGATCCCAAGCATAGGACAGATATAGAGGAACATGTACGTTTATCCCTACATGTCTTCAGCAATACGCACAGCCACATACACAAGATGTTTAAAGGAAATAAAATATGAATACATATTTCAGATTATTTGCAGTGTCCCCATCACCGCAGGTTCCACCTATAATATACTGTATATGCATTAGAGATGTTGTATAGGAATGTACCTGCTGCCAAAAGCAACCAGTCCTCACCTGTTATCTTATTGGTCCTGGTCAGGAAATGCAAGAAACTGATTGGTGCAAAACTTGATACCATATATCACAGCAGATAAGCAGACTTTACACTCAAATTGTGTGTGTGTGTGTGTGTGTGTGGGGGGGGGGGGGGGGGGTGTCAGTTTCTCTGCAGGCGATAACAGCGAGAGAGAGGGAGGCAGTTATACAATCATCAGCATACTCCAACACACGCTCTGCATGGGGTGGGGGACACATTGGAGGGGGAGAGGAGAGAGGTGTGTCTTATGTGTGGTGATATACAGTAATGTATGGATAATGATGTACACACACCTCTTCCAGGACAGTCAATCACATGCTCATTATCCCAGCTTGGCTGAGGGCCAATCAGATGAGCTCCCGCCTGATGGGTTGGCCTAGTTCCAAGCTGCTTACAATTTACATGCAAGCCACGATTATTAGCTAGGTGGATTGTGCTGCAGATGACTCCTCCCTCTATTGCAGGACCTGACGGGGGGCGGATTTGAGGAGAACCTGAAGTCCCTGAAGCTGAAGGAGGGGCGGGACTATCATCACTTCAGCTGAGGCTGCAGGAGCAGGTAGGCAGAACATGGCGGAGGGAACAGCAGAAATATGTTCTGTGGCACAGAGAGGGGAGGAGCATATACTGTAAAGAGGAGTGAGGCCTCTTGCACACTACATGCCACTCCGATTTTTTTTTTTTTATACGATCCGAATTTGGATTCCGATTAAAAAAAAAGTACTGTATGCTGCTCCATTTTTTCATCATAATCACAAATTGGATCAGATAAAAAAAATCAGAATCGCATGTAGAGTGCAAGAGGCCTCATACAGTGTCCTGCAGCCACCAGAGAGCGCGGGATGACTGTACACACTGTAATAAGGGGGTGACAATACATGCTGCTCCTCTATGTGCAATACGTGTCAGCAGGCTTGGGCTCACCAGTGGCTAAGCACTCGTAAAACCTGATTTAAATATTAACTGCCTCAGGTGTGCGGCTAGGAAACAAGGGGTTAGCTACCCAGAAGTCCGTGGTATATTGTGCGCTCCAAATAGCTTGTAGGCGTCTTATGGGACACGTTGCACGACTTATTACGTGCACTTCCTACATCAAGCCAGGAGGAGGAAGTGCGCATAGGGAGTCTTGCAATGCATACAATAAGATGCCTGCAAGCTATCTGGAGCACACTCTATACCACAAACTCATTGGTGGCTAACCCTTTGTTTCCCCACCGCACAGCTGAGGCAATTAAGCCTCATTTGAATCACGTATTTGAGTGCTTAGCCACTGGTGAGCCAAATCCTGCGTGTCACAGTCTCCTGTCTGCCACTTATATGTCACACACCTCACCGCATGCCCTGTGTGTGCAACCACACGCCACAGCAGTCCTGTCCCCCACCTGCTGTGAGTAGAGAGGTTTCCTGCAAGGTGTGTGTATGTGTTATGAGGTACAGTTGTGTCAACCCTCATTGAAATTTACTGTTTTGGCCAGTTTGACATAGATTTTGATCATTTCAGTCATCTTGTTTACAATTACATCATAGAGGCACTTGTAAGTTAGACAAATATAACATAACATTTATAATGACATAACCACAAATGTCTTTTCTGTGCTCACATCATTATCAGTTTTATTCAACCCCCCAGTGACATTCATTCTTAGTACAACATCCTTTTCCAGTTATAACAGCTTTTAAACGTGAAGCATAGCTTGACACAAGTGTCTGGCAGCGATGTACGATTATCTTAGCCCATTCTTCATGGGCAAAAGCGTTCAGTCACATTCTAATGCTGCATACACACTTCAGATAAAAGTCTTTGGAAAAGCAAGATCACAGACCAATTTTACCCCATTCCATGTAGTATGAGAGCCATACCTACACAGTCTATTCTATGGAGCTGAACTCCCCATCAGACAGAAATCTTTGCAAGATGCTGCACACACAGATGCCCGTACACATTCAACAGATCAGTATCTGCAAAAGATCTCTTCCTGCAATAGATCCATTCCTGCAAAATGCAATCATAGTCTCTGAGATCTGCAGATCCTCATACACACCTTGTTTAACAGACTTCATCTGCATATCTGGCAATCATCTGCAGATCTGAAAATCCATCCTGGTGGATCTGATCTGCAGATGATTGCCTGTTAAACAAGTGTGTATGATGATCTGCAGATCTCATAGACTATGAATGCATTTTGCAGGAATGGATCTATTGCAGGAAGAGATCTTTTGCAGATAATGATCTTTTGAATGTGTACAGCATCTTTGTGTGCAGCATCTTGCAAAGATTTTATCTGATGGGGAGTGCAGCTCCATAGAATAGACTGTGTAGAGTATGGCTCTCATACTACATGGAATGGGGTATAATTGGTCTGTGATCTTGCCTTTTCCAAAGACTTTTATCTCAAGTGTGTATGCAGCATTAGGCTTGCGCGCTGCAACTGCTTTCTTTAAGTCCCACCAGAGGTTCTCCATCGGATTTAAGTCTGGTGATTGCGATGGCCATTCCAAAATTTTCCAGCCTTTAATCTGCAGCCATGCTCTAGTGGACTTGGAGGGATGCTTGGGATTAATGTCCTGTTGAAAGGTCTAACGTCTCCCAAGCCTCAGGTTTGTGACGGATTGCATCACATTTTTATCCAATATCTCCTGGTACTAAAGAGAATTCATGGTACCTTGCACACGCTGAAGCTTCCTTGTACCTGCAGAAGCAAAACAGCCCCAAAGCATGATTGACCCCCCGCCATGCTTCACAGTAGGCAAGGTGTTCTTTTCTTCATAGGCATTGTTCTTCCTCCTCCAAACATAGCATTGATCCATGGGCCTAAACAGTTCTAATTTTGTTTCATCAGTCCACAGAACACTATCCCAAAACTTTTGTGGTAGTGTTCTGTGGACTGATGAAACAAAATTAGAACGATTTGGGCCCATGGATCAACGCTATGTTTGGAGGAGGAAGAACAAGGCCTATGAAGAAAAGAACACCTTGCCTACTGTGAAGCATGGCAGGGGGTCAATCATGCTTTGGGGCTGTTTTGCTTCTGCAGGTAATGGGAAGCTTCAGCGTGTGCAAGGTACCATGAATTCTCTTCAGTACCAGGAGATATTGGAAGAAAATATGATGCAGTCCATCACAAACCTGAGGCTTGGGAGACGGACCTTTCAACAGGACAATGATCCCAAGCATACCTCCAAGTCCACTAGAGCAGAGGTTCTCAACGTGTGGTACACGTACCCCATGGGGTACTTCTGATGGTTCCAGGGGGTACTTGGGCTTGATATGCTTAGCCAAGAATAACAAATTTAGAGTTTTAGAAAATAATCTTATTTAAACAACACTAAATTAGCATTTTAGTTAATTAAAAGCAGTAGTAAATGCTTGGAAATAGTTTCAAACCAATAATCATGTATTATGATTAAATATATATTTATCAAGGGGTACTTGTGATAATGTTTATTATGCTAGGGGGTACTTGGTAAGTACAGGGTTTTAAAAGGGGTACATACCAATAAGATGTTGAGAAACACTGCACTAGAGCATGATTGCAGATTAAAGGCTGGAACATTTTGGAGTGGCCATCGCAGTCACCAGATTTAAATCCGATTGAGAACCTCTGGTGGGACTTAAAGAAAGCAGTTGCAGCGCACAAGGCTAAGAAAGTGACTGAACTGGAGGCTTTTGCCCATGAAGAATGGGCTAAGATACCTGTAGATCATTGCAAGACACATATGTCAAGCTATGCTTCACGTTTAAACGCTGTTATAACTGGAAAAGGATGTTGTACTAAGTACTAAGAATGAATGTCACTTAGGGCCCTTTCACACTAGAGGGATTTTTCGGCGTTTTAACGCCACGGCCGAAGTTGGCGTTTTGCTAGGTAAAAGAAAGTCCTTAGACTTTCATTTTACCTTTCACATCTAACTCGGCGTTTTGGAGCGTTGCGTTTCAACGCTCCCAGATGATTGAAATGATCAAAATCAATGTCAAACTGGCCAAAACACTCCATATCAGTGGCGTTGAATAATTTTGAACACAACTGTATATCCTGTGGCTCCTGTGTGAAATAAGTGAAAGAGCTGTGTGGATTAAGTGGAGGTGTGTCCTCTGTATGCAGTGATTGGAGGTATGTTCTGAGTATGAAAAGTTCCTCAGTGAATAATAACACCTGCTCTTTATGCTGTGACAGGATGGATGGTGCAGCCTGGAGCTCCGTGTGACGATTCCCCATCGCTGGAGATGGTCAGAGAAGCCGCACAGTAATGTAACTTGTACAGACAGACTTTTTACTCTATAATAAATATTTTGTAAAAAAAAAAAAAAAAATCAACATTTTATCCTTCTTGTGAATGACTGATGGGAATGAAGGTGAAGCCCATTGTGTGGTGACCAGTCTGCAGCATCTTACACAACACATGACTTCTCCCACTTCCTTTGTCAGGGAGGGCGCGGTCATCAGAAGCAGGAAGTGAGGCAGCTCTGGGCAGGGGGTGCTGGCTGTGCTCCTCACTTCCTGTATTTTGTGGCATAAAATTCCACCAAACAAATTCTTGCTTTATAGGAAACAATAACAGTTTGTTAATAAGATCAGAGATGCAAAAAATCCTGCATTCATGCTGATTTTATGCAGCTGGGAAAAAAAACACTCAGATTAAGCAGCTGCTATTGGTCTAATTCCTGCATAAAATCTGCATCAACTCGGGATAATTAGCATGCCATTAAGCAGCGAAGAGGAAGGCAGGACTGCTGGTTATTGGTTGGCAGCAATTTCCATCTCGGCTGATATAATTGTGAAGATTTGATGAAGTTAAACAGACAAATAATGTAAAAAGGTCTCCATACACAATAGAGATAACTCCAGCTTGCATACAAATTATATGCATGTCAGTACAGCAGGAAATGCATGTGAATTGGCCCGATCTCAAGCTGGAATTATCTCCATCCTATTAGCTGAGAAAGTCTTGGCTCATCAGTGCAGTGGCCAGGAGAGATTATTAATGAAATGCAAATATGTGAGTTTATGCAAACATGTGCAGCTTGAAACTGAACCAATCAATTTAAACCTTAAGGGGCCTTGATTGGTACATTTTCAAGTTGCATAAACTCAGAAATATTTGCAGCTCATTGATCATCCCTAGTGACCAAACACTTAGGTTATATTAGAACATAGTGGGGTGCATAAAGCTCAGTGACCAATAGGTTGTTATTCCTGGGACCCTCACACTGAAAGCCACAAAGTGGACTTGTCTCCATTCTTAGCAGCCGCTGGAACCTCTGTGATTAATCAGTCTCTGCAGATGTCTGGTATACATAAAGCATGATTTATTCATGTGACATGACACAATAATCACATGCAGGTAATCGGCCATGATAAACGCATACATAAAGTGCCACCTAGTGAGCAAAGCCGGAAGTGCAGCCCTCGTACAGTGTTTCCCCGCAGCGTCACCCTGGTCATGATTTCACCACCTGCAGGAAACAGAGAGAGTTATGACAGCATTCCAGGACACAGAGGACTACAAAGCCACCTGTGCGATCCTGACCACACACAGCCAATGCAATGTTTAAGCACGTTTATACACTGTAAATGCTTAATCTGATTGGCCCAGCAGGCTGCATACAATCTGAAATGATGTACCTCTCTGATAAACCAACCGAGTTGGACATAATGACTGTGGTGAGTAAATGGTGTGGCCCTCACACAGGTGATTCAGCTGCTGTTACTACTGTATGTGGGTGAGAGGCGAGGTGGCCATATATCTATAGACTTGGTAGCTGACAGACCTTCAGAATCGATCATTATCAAATCAGATGAAAATCAGTGCCACCAACAGCATGCCTGATCAACATTAGTGATAAGTAATGAGATGTAAATTGTTCCAAAATTATGCAGATTTTTATACAAATCTATGCAGTTTAAAACCTGGGTTTAAGTTGATTGGTCCATTTTTAAGCTGCATATATTTGCATCAACTCCAAACAATTTGCATATCTGTGATAATCCCTAATGAACATTTCAACCAATTGCAGGTGGGCATTAGTCACATGTGCAGATCGGACATGCTCCATTGGTTGTGTAACAGTGTGTGATAATCGTAAACAACGAATGTGACACCCTTTCCCCACCGCCCTCCCAATTCAGTTATACCCCCTGACACACTATCTGTGCAGTGTCCCTGCCCTATTTCCACATACAGACCCCGCATAACTACTGGCATAGAGCACATGGGGCGCCTGTGTGACTGGTGCTAGAACGCCAGCAACCACATGGAAGCGCAAAGGCGGAGGTAGGAGAACACTTAGCATGGATGGCAGCAGGTAAACTATAACTGTATGGGCACTAGGGGGACATAAAACATTAGAGGGATATTGGCTGGTTACAAGACGATTTGGAATCGGCTTGCGGTTTATGGCGGCCAACAGATCTCTCTCTGCTCAGATCAGAGAGAGATCGGTCTATTGGTTGGCCACCAAATTACTTTGAAATTGGCTGTTAAAGTAGCCATACATCTTATTATTAATTAAATGGATTCTGTGGAGGGGTTAAAAGGACAAAATTCAACACTTACCTGGGGCTGCTATCGGCCACCTGCAGCTGTCATGTCCCGCGCCGTCCTCCTACGATCCTCCATTCCCCGCCTCCGGTCCCAGTCTAATCTAGCGACATCGGGTGCATACTGCGCAGTACAAGAAAACTTCATACTTCGCCTGCGTAGTAAGCTTCCGATGACGCGCAGGAGCGAGCATTAATCGTCTATTTAGACTATTAGACCAGGAGCGGCGGCGGGGAGCCGAGGACAGTGCAGGACATTATAGCTGCAAGGGGCTGATAGAAGCCCCAGGTAAGTATCGGATTGTGTCTTTTGAGCCTCTCCACAGAACCCCTTTAAGCAAACATTTATTTTACACAAACTGCTGTGTCATCTTATTTCTCCACATAATAACTTCACTTCAGGTTCCTTTAACAGGAAATAAACATGGCAGCCTCCTCCTACTTCTCCTTTATTTAAACAATGCCAGTTGCCTGGCTGTCCTACTGATCTATTTGGATGCAGTAGTGTCTGAAGATCGCCAGAAACCACACCAGAAACCAGCATGCAGCTAATCTTATAAGATCTGACAATAATGCCAGAAACATCTGATATGCTGCATCTTGTTCAGGGACTGTGGCTTAAAGTATTAGAGACATAGGATCAGTAGGACTGCCAGGCAACTGGTATAGTTTAAAAAGAAAAAAATATGGCAGCCTCCATATACTTCTCACTTCAAGCGGGATTGTCACCATAAAAAGCAAATTTCAACAGCAACTGGTCTGAGTGTATTAAGTGATAAAGATGCTAATCCTGCATTCAAAACTTTTTCTGCTATTATGGTTTGGCGTTGGCCCTTTAATTGCCATTGCCATCTGCTTGCAAAAAATTGCATTCTGGGAGTGGTCTTTTTATCTAGACTATATTCTTCCTCTTCCCTTTATTTCCCCCTCCTTCTAATGACACAAGACAGTGCACTTCCTAGTATAGACCTCAGTGGGAGTGTCTGAAGGCTCTGGGGGGAGGGCAGGTAACGAATATACCATTAGCAAGAGAAGAAAAAAAAAAGAGTGAGGGCCCGTTTCCACTTGTGCTGTGCGAATTAGTCGCGGAAAACATAAAACAGATTTGCACGCGTATGCGAATTTTACAGCGAATTCGCAGGTGTTTTCACAAGTTAGTAAGTATGCGAATTTAACCATGTCAGTGCCTGTGTGCTTTTACATTGATTTTATGCGAAATCGCATGCGAATTTCCTATTAAATACATTGTACGCGATTCGCATAGCGGTATGCGAATTCTGCGGGGTCTACCGTGCAGCTTTTTTTCTGCACAGAAAAACGCTCAGAAATCATGACAAGTGGAAACAGTCCCATCCACTTGTATTGTCTATGCGAATCTGCATGCAGGAAACATATGTAGATTCGCTCTTGTGGAAACGGGCCCTGAGGGAGGAAATGTCAGGATTAGTTTCATTCAAAGGTAACCAAGATGGAAACTGTCTAAAATAGGATTCTCTGCTTTTCCTTTATAAAAATCAAAAGAATCATAACATGGACAGTACAATACATCTGTTATGTAAGTAGAACTAGTATTTATCTACTTATATATAAATATATATATATATATATGTGTTGTTGGTTTTTTTTATTTGTAGGTTAGCATGGATGTCACTTGTTATTTCAGGTTCCCTTTAAAGAGAACTCGAGGTGGGTTCTAAGAATCCAATTAGCATACCTAGGCTGGGTCTGCATATAATAACCCCTATGTTGCTATACCGTCTCCCCCCCCTGCGCTCTGCTATGCCCTATAAATCAATTGCCCTGCTGGTGACAACTGTTTACATGTGAAGTGTCAGTCTGCAGCTCTCCCGCCTCCTCCATAGCACCGGTTCCCTCCCGCGTCCCTTCCCTCCCCGCTGATTGAAGGGAAGAGACGCAGGCTTGGACCGGTGCTATGGAGGAGGCGGGGGAGCAGCAAACTGACACTTCACATGTGTCACCAGCACGGCGAATTATTTTTGGGGGCCAGCAGAGCGCAGAGAGGGGCTGGGGGGAAACATCATAGCAACAAAGCATTATATGCAGACCAAACCTCTCTGCTAATTGGATTCTTAGAACCCACCTTGGGTTCTCTTTATCGAACAAGCAACACCCATGCTAACCTAGAATGAAAAAAACACATATATAAGCAGATAAATACTTCTTCTACTTGCATAACATATTTATTGTGCTATCCACATAATGATTCCTGTTTATTTTATAAAGGAAAAGCAGAAAATCCTATTCTATGCAGTGGCCATCTTGCCAAGCTAATGCCGACATCATATCTTCCTAACTCTTGTTTTCCCCCCTCCCTTCTCTAGCTCATTGTGTATTCATTAGCTGCCCTCCTCCCAGAGTCTTCATACACTCCCACTGAGGTGTATACTAACAACTGCACTGTCTCTTTTTATTTATTTATACATCCAATCACTGAGTCACCTCAGCCTTGCTTGTAAACACAAGTAATCAGAGGGCGTTTCTGATAAGCAACTAGGCAGGGAAATAAATAGAAGAGGAGGAATATATTATAGATAAAAAGAACTCCCAGCATTGAACTCTTTGGTACTAGGGCCAGTGCTCCTAAAGTATGTGATAACTCCAAACCACAACAGCAGAAAAAGTTTTGCAAGTTTTGAATGCAGAATTAGCATCTTTATCACTTAATACACTCAGACCAGTTGCTGTTGAAATTAGATTTTTATGGTGACAATACCGCTTTAAGCATTTATCTTTTTTTTTTTTTTTACAAGGTTCTGCAGATGCGCGACAAGCACTGCAGGGTGATAAAAGGATAACCTGACAGATACACGTTGCATTACACAGAAAGAATACCTTTCATGGCAATGGCTGCTACTTTCTGAACGGCCCTCGTAGTAGCAGCAGTTAGTCAGCTGGGACTAGTGGTCTCCATTCCAGAACCTGTGACGTGGACAGAACCACTACCAAATGTCTACCTGGCTGCATGTATCCCCCAATGACATCAGTATCTCTGAGACCCCAACTACAGAAGCACGATTCATAGACAGTAATAATAATAATGTAGCACTGGTGGCTGAGATGTGGCACATGGATAATCATAAACTAATAACTAGTCAGCTGTCAGTTAATGAAGCAATATCGGTTTCCTCCCATGTAAAGTTCTGGTTATTGCAGAACACCAATACGATACACAGGTGACTGAAAATAACTTGTCTATCCGGCAGCTCTGCACAGAGCCCACATATCCGAAGAGACTCGACACTGAGGATTTATGATCCAACCTGATTGCGTGGGGTGACAGTTTAGCTGTGTACAGATAGTCTCTCTCCAGGTGATACATCCCTGTGCAGGGGGAGGAGCTGGCCTCACACTGAACTGTCACCAGAAACAATCACAAACCAGTAGCTCTGCCTCTGCACACCACATGTAGCCTTACAATCATGCATGAACATTGCAGGCTCCTCGCTCAGTAACTAGGCAGGTAACAATGCAGATTTTATGCACCCTGGCATTGGGCCAATCACATGCATTTCCTGTCAATTCGGATTTACCATTTACCCATTCCTATGACATCTGCCTACAAGCTAGGATCTCATTGACCATCTCTTGACAACCAATCATCCTCTCCCATTCCTGTTAGTGAGGAAGGATGAGGAAAGTACTGGGGACACGCTGTACAGTCTACAGATCTGCACAGCGATGGAGTAATTCTGTCATTCCCAATGCTGCAGTAACCACCGCAGCATCGCTCTGTCCCTGGCTATGGAGGAGACTATCACCTGACGTTATCCCCATCAGGGAATCCTCTGAGGAAGAAGAGCCTGAGCAGATGTATGGTGTATGTGGAGACCACCGGCCCACACTCTAATTCCTGACATTCCTCAGCAGCACACAGCTACGGATGCCACATCTGGATTACATACATAACATGAATATCATACAGCCAGAAGATTAACCACTGCTATACCTCATGCCAACAGATTACCAGCAACTAATCATCAGCATGCAGTGACTCCTCCCAGTACTGCTGCACATGAGAGAATACAGCGTAACTCCTCCCACTACTACTGCACACAAAATAATATAATAAGACTCATCCCACTCATGCTGGACATGGGAGAGCATAGTGACTCCTCCTACTACTGCTGCATATGCAGATAATACAGTGAGACTCCTCCCACTAATGCTGCACATGAGAATACAGCGTGACTCCTCCCACTACTGCTGCACATGAGACAGCATATGATAAGGCTCTGCCCACTACTGCTGCATATGATAAGGCTCTGCCCACTACTGCTGCACATGAGAATACAGCGTGACTCCTCCCACTACTGCTGCACGAGAGAGCATATGATAAGGCTCTGCCCACTACTGCTGCACGTGAGAATACAGCGTGACTCCTCCCACTGCTGCTGTACATGAGAGCATAGTGACTCCACCCACTACTGCTGCACATGAGAGAGCATATGATAAGGCTCTGCCCACTACTGCTGCACATGAGAATACAGCGTGACTCCTCCCACTACTGCTGCACATGAGAGAGCATATAATAAGGCTCTGCCCACTACTGCTGCACATGAGAATACAGCGTGACTCCTCCCACTACTGCTGCACATGAGACAGCATATGATAAGGCTCTGCCCACTACTGCTGCACATGAGAATACAGCGTGACTCCTCCCACTACTGCTGCACATGAGACAGCATATGATAAGGCTCTTCCACTACTGCTGCATATGATAAGGCTCTCCCACTACTGCTGCATATGATAAGGCTCTGCCCACTACTGCTGCATATGATAAGGCTCTGCCCACTACTGCTGCATATGATAAGGCTCTGCCCACTACTGCTGCACATGAGAATACAGCGTGACTCCTCCCACTACTGCTGCACATGAGACAGCATATGATAAGGCTCTGCCCACTACTGCTGCACATGAGAATACAGCGTGACTCCTCCCACTACTGCTGCACATGAGACAGCATATGATAAGGCTCTTCCACTACTGCTGCATATGATAAGGCTCTTCCCACTACTGCTGCATATGATAAGGCTCTGCCCACTACTGCTGCATATGATAAGGCTCTTCCCACTACTGCTGCATATGATAAGGCTCTGCCCACTACTGCTGCATATGATAAGGCTCTGCCCACTACTGCTGCATATGATAAGGCTCTGCCCACTACTGCTGCACATGACATTACAATAGAACTCCCCCCACTACTCTGCCAGGGGAGTCAGAGATTTAGTGAGTCTATAGCACTGTATAACACTTTCATTACTATAGATGGTCAATGAGATGCAAAATATTTCAGCTTGCATGCAAATTGTATGCATCTTGGAATTAAGCAAGTGCACCATAAGCAGGACATGGCGGCTCACCTTGGCGGCTGGCGAAGGTTTCGGCACTCGGATCAGGTCACACAGGTAGTTGCGCTTCTCCCTCACACTGGCCAGATCATCCTCCCTGCAGAGACACTGTGCTTGTTACTATTATACAGTGGCAAGGGAGCAGCAATAATAATAATAATAATATGGGAGGACATTAGACTGTGATAGGATTAGACTGTGAGCTCCTCTGAGGACAGTCAGCGACATGACTATGTATTCTGTAATGTGCTGCAGAATATGTCAGTGCTATATAAATAATATCCTACCAGATTATAATTATTATGTATTTGTAAAGTGCTACAGAATATGTCAGTGCTATATACAGTGGGATGCGAAAGTTTGGGCAACCTTGTTGATAGTCATGATTTTCCTGTATAAACTGTTGGTTGTTACGATAAAAAAAGTCACTTAAATTTATCACATAGGAGAAACACACAGATATATTTGAGAAGTGAAATGAAGTTTATTGGATTTACAGAAAGTGTGCAATAATTGTTTAAATAAAATTAGGCAGGTGCATAAATTTGGGCATTTTATTGGTTTCAAAACCTTTGGAACTAATTATTGGAACTCAAATTGGCTTGGTAAGCTCAGTGACCCTGACCTACATACACAGGTGAATCGATTTATGAGAAAGATTATTTAACCACTTGATGACCCACCCTTTACCCCCCCCCCCCCCCCCCCCCCCCCACCACCTTAAAGTGACTCTGTAACAAAAATTACAACGTTTTTTCTACCTTCCTACAAGTTCCTAAACCTATTCTAATGTGATCTGGCTTGCTGCAGCTCTTTCTACTATAACCATCTCTGTAATAAATCAATGTATCTTTCCCCTGTCAGACTTGTCGGCCTGTGTCTGGAAGGCTGCCAAGTTCTTCAGTGTTGAACTGTTCCTCTATGCACACTCCAGTGTGTGTTTTATTTACATAAGCCAGCAGCTTCTCTGCTATCTTATCAGTGATAGAAGAGAGCTGGATAAAAATCCTCCTCTGGAGGCTGTGAAAGGAGCTGGTCTGTCACATACTGAGGAATGAACGACATAGGCAGAGCTGTCTGCAGGAAGCCTGTAAGGTTCAGTGCATGAGAGAAGCTGGGGACAGAAGGTAAACACACACAAGTGATCTCTTGAGATTCAGAAGTAAGGCTGTATACAGCCTGCTTGTGTATGGATGTATTTTCTATGTGTGGACATACTGTACATCAACCTACTTCCTGTTTTGGTGGCCATTTTGTTTGTTTATAAACAAACTTTTTAAAACAGTTTTTGACTACTTTTAATGCGGCGGGGAGCGGCGAAATTGTGACAGAGGGTAATAGGAGATGTCCCCTAACGCACTGGTATGTTTACTTTTGTGCGATTTTAACAATACAGATTCTCTTTAAGGACCAGCGTGGTTTTTAGTGATCTGTGCTGGGTGGGCTCTACAGCCCCCAGCACAGATCAGGTTGTAGGCAGAGAGATCAGATCGCCCCCCTTTTTTCCCCCCTATGGGGATGATGTGCAGGGGGGGTCTGATCTCTCCTGCCTGCCTGGGTGTTGCGGGGGGGGGGGGAAACCTCAAAGCCCCCCTCCGCGGCGAAATCCTCCCCCTCCCTCTCCTACCTGCTCATCCCCGGTGATCCGGGCTGCACAGGACGCTATCCGTCCTGTGCAGCCAGTGACAGGACGTCCCCTGTCACATGACGGCGATCCCCGGCCGCTGATTGGCCGGGGATCGCCGATCTGCCTTACGGCGCTGCTGCGCAGCAGCGCCATACAATGTAAACAAACCGGATTATTTCCGCTTGTGTTTACATTTAGCCTGCGAGCCGCCATCGGCGGCCCGCAGGCTATTCACGGAGCCCCCCGCCGTGATTTGACAGGAAGCAGCCGCTCGCGCGAGCGGCTGCTTCCTAATTAATCAGCCTGCAGCTGGCGACGCAGTACTGCGTCGCTGGTCCTGCAGCTGCCACCGACGCACGGTATAAGCGTGCGGTCGGCAAGTGGTTAAGAGGGTCAACTGTAAGTTTCCCTCCTCTTAATTTTCTTTAAAGAGTAGCAACATGGGGGTCTCAAAACAACTCTCAAATATTGTTCACCATCATAGTCTAGGGGAAGGATACAGAAAGCTGTCTCAGAGATTTCAGCTGTCTGTTTCCACAGTTAGGAACATTGGAAGACCACAGGCTCAGTTCAAGCTAAGGCTCAAAGTGGCAGACCAAGAAAAATCTTGGCAAGACAGAAGCGACGAATGGTGAGAACAGTCAGAGTCTACCCACAGACCAGCAACAAAGACCTACAACATAATTTTGCTGCAGATCTAGTCCCTGTGCATCGTTCAACCATTCAGCGCACTTTACACAAGGAGATGCTGTATGCAAGAGTGATGCAAAGGAAGTCCACAGCACAAACAGAGCCGCTTGAGGTATGCTAAAGCACATTTGTACAAGCCAGCTTCATTTTGGAATAAGGTGCTGTGGACTGATGAAACTAAAATGGAGTTATTTGGCCATAACAAGGGGCATTATACATGGAGGAAAAACAACACATCATCCCAAGAAAAACACCTTCTGCCTAGAGTAAAATATGGTGGTAGTTCCATCATGCTGTGGGGCTGTGTGGCCAGCGCAGGGACTGGGAATCTTGTCAGAGTTGAGGGACGCATGGATTCCACTCAGTATCAGCAGATTCTGGAGACCAATGTCCAGGAAACAGTGACAAAATTGAAGCTGCGCCGGGGCTGGATCTTTCAACAAGACAACAACCTCAAACACTGCTCAAAATCCACTAAGGCATTCATGCAGAGGAGCAAGTACAACATTCTGGAATGTCCATCTCAGCCCCAAGACCTGAATATAATTGAAAATCTGTGGTGTGAGTTAAAGAGAACTGTCCCTGCTCAGAAGCCATCAAACCTGAATGAACTAGAGATGCTTTGTAAAGAGGAATGGTCCAAAATACCTTCAACCAGAATCCAGACTCTCTTTGGAACCTACAGGAAGCTTTTAGCGGCTGTAATTTCTGCAAAAAGCGCATCTACTAAATATTGATTCCATTTCTTTTTTGTGGAGCCCAAATTGATGCACCTGCCTAATTTTGTTTAAACTATTATTGCACACTTTCTGTAAATAAAATAAACTTAATTTCACTTCTCAAATATCACTGTGTGGGTCTCCTATATCATATATTTAACTGACATTTGTTATCGTAACAACCAACGATTTATACAGAAAAATCATGATGATTAACAAGGTTGCCTAAATTTTTGCATCCCACTTTAAATAATATCCTACCATATTATTATTATTATTATTATTATTATGTATTTGTAAAGTGCTACAGAATATGTCAGTGCTATATAGAGTACATAGCTATGAGAAAGAGTACCGTCTATGAGAAATTGATCAGAAAAAAAACGATCGAAAATAAGATTGGACCTGTTGGAAAATATCTATCGAACCATCTATCTGCTGAAAAAAACTTATGGTGTATTCCCAGCATTACACTATGACTATGGTAGGATTAGATTGTGAGCTCCTCTGAGGACAGTCAGTGACATGACTATGTACACTGTAAAGTGCTGCAGAAGATGTCAGTGCTATATAAAGACATGAATAATCCGTCTGATTAGCCTGGATTTACCAGTTGGGAAAAGGCTGAAACCTTTTCCTGGGTCATATCAGATCATAGTCACAGTAACAGCATTATGTACTTACCAGCTGGTGTCACTGATAACCGCCATCACTTCATCCAGTACCTCTGGGTCCACAATGTCATCATATGTGATAAACATTTCATACAGCTCACTGGCCGTAGACTTCCTCACCTGGAGACAGGAAGCAACCATGAGTCATGTGATAACACCACAGGATAACTCCACCTTCCCAGCTATCCGCCAATAACAAGATACTGGTGGAGTGAATTTTTCTTAAATGGTAACTGTATTTATAAGTCATTCAGGGCCTCCTAGGACAGCACACCAAGTTACTAAAAACATCCACAATTTACAGTAGCTTCCATTCCCTCTGGCCACTAGGTGGTGCTGTTATGAAGAGGGAGGTCTACTTTCTACTGCACAGGGGACACTGCAGCCATGGGGGAGTGGGGGCCTTGGAGGAAGACCTTGCTCTTCAGATCAGTTGGCCCCCAAAGCCAGGGGGTGTGGGGAAGGCAAATAATGCCATTAGTGGCAGTGACGGCTTTATCTGATCATTGCTCTGTGCTGTCCTATCCCTGTGTGACTGCTTTACTCACATGGCTCGTACATCAGGTCTGATCATTGCTCTGTGCAGTCCTCCATGTCCCTGTCTATACTGCAGTGCCAGATTTACCATAAGGCACTGTAGGTAGGCACCACTAGCTACTTAATACTGAGGGTACCTCTGGCTACCTAATGCTAAGGGACACTTGTAGCTACCTATGATGAGTAAGGGAAGTGACGGAGAAATGACAGCTTGGCCAGCTAGCACACTTGCAGTGCGGTTCAGTGGGGGGTTTGTAGGTTCATGGAGGGTGGAGTCTAGGGTACCACGACATCTGTGCCTATAGGCTCCTTGATGTAAATCCAGGCCTGCTATACTGTGTACACACTACGCCAGCTCTAATAGCTCTGCATCCCTGTGTGACAGCTTCACTCATATGGCTCGTAGATCAGGTCTGATCATTGCTCTGTGCTGTCCTTCCTGTTCCTGTCTATACTGTGTACACTGTACGCCAGCTCTGCATCCCTGTGTGACAGCTTTACTCACATGGCTCGTAGATCAGGTCTGATCATTGCTCTGTGCAGTCCTCCATGTCCCTGTCTATACTGTGTACACTGTACGCCAGCTCTGATAGCTCTGCATCCCTGTGTGACAGCTTTACTCACATGACTAGTATATAAGGTCTCGTCATTTCTCTGCGCTGTCCTTCCTGTTCCTGTCTATACAATGTACACCAGCTCTAAAGCTGTCACATGGATGCAGAGATATGACTCTAAAGACTTGTAGATCAGGTCTAAACATTGCTCTGTGCTGTCCCTGTCTATACTGTGTACACTGTACATCAAGCTCTTATAGCTCTGCATTCCTGTTCGACAGCTTTATGCACATGGCTTGTAGATCAGCTCTGATCATTGCTCTGTGCTGTCCTTCCTGTCCCTGTCTATACTGTGTACACTGTACATCAACTCTGATAGCTCTGCATCCCTGTGTGAACCATCAGCACCTGCCTTCTATGCAGATAGAACAGGAAGTGATGTGCACAAAGCCTGACTGCAGATGGCAGATATCTGAGTGCACTAATAAAAGCAGCAGCGTTAGGTTTGGAGAAGCAGGCAGAAATGTTAGAGCTGGTGTAGTGTGTTCAGTGTACAGGCTGCAGGTGAGTGTGTGAGCAGCAGCAGCAGCAGCAGCATGGTACCCCGAGATCTCTGCAGGGAAGCAGAGCACGTTCTCCATTACAGTCATATTATTTATTTTGACTGATTTCCAGCTCAGCAGAGAGAAGAAGTGCAAGGAAGTCACAGCACAAGTCACTGAGATCATTTGACTCTTCCCAGCTCATTCCAAACCTGAACATGTCTTTAGCAGAGAATGTGGCCTTCCTGTCCCCTACAGTCAGTGCACAGCCTCATAAATGAGAGAAGGAGCTGCAGAACATGGACTTACCACAGGGAACGAGTGACACAGCAAGATCAGCAGCTGCACCAGGACCTCCTTCCGGATCTCACCTGGGAACTGGATCAGACCACAAAACCTATCACAGAATGAACAGGTAGTATGAGCAGAATGATTCCTGATGAAGAGAAGTAATCACAGACATGATGCAATGTTTCCCAAAACTGACTTCCCTCCCCTATACAGTTCCCTGGTGTCTAGTGGCCCCCTCCCTCCCCTATACAGTTCCCTTGTGTCTAGTGGCCCCCTTCCCCATACAGTTCCCTGGTGTCTAGTGGCCCCCCTTCCCATATACAGTTCCCTGGTGTTTAGTGGCCACCTTTTTCCCCTATACAGTTCCCTGGTGTCTAGTGGCCACCTCCTTCCCCTACACAGTTCCCTGGTGTTTAGTGGCCACCTTTTTCCCCTATACAGTTCCCTGGTGTCTAGTGGCCACCTCCTTCCCCTACACAGTTCCCTGGTGTCTAGTGGCCGCCTCATTCTCCTACACAGTTCCCTGGTGTCTAGTGGCCACCTCCTTCCCCTACACAGTTCCCTGGTGTTTAGTGGCCACCTTTTTCCCCTATACAGTTCCCTGGTGTCTAGTGGCCACCTCCTTCCCCTACACAGTTCCCTGGTGTCTAGTGGCCGCCTCCTTCTCCTACACAGTTCCCTGGTGTCTAGTGACCGCCTCCTTCTCCTACACAGTTCCCTGGTGTCTAGTGGCCGCCTCCTTCTCCTACACAGTTCCCTGGTGTCTAGTGGCCACCTCCTTCCCCTACACAGTTCCCTGGTGTCTAGTGGCCGCCTCCTTCTCCTACACAGTTCCCTGGTGTCTAGTGGCCGCCTCCTTCCCCTACACAGTCCCCTGGTGTCTAGTGGCCGTCGCCTTACCCTACACAGTTCCCTGGTGTCTAGTGGCCGCCTCCTTCCCCTACACAGTCCCCTGGTGTCTAGTGGCCATCTCCTTACCCTACACAGTTCCCTGGTGTCTAGTGGCCCCCTCCTTCCCCTACACAGTTCCCTGGAGTCTAGTGCCCTTTCCTCCCCTATACAGTTCCACATACTCTCCCCCTCCATTCAGCCCCTGTCTCTCACCTCATAGTTTCAGTGTTTAGCCTTAGGCAGGAGACACATTTGTCTATTTTTGTGTGCATTTTCTGCACAGAAAAAACAATTTAAACTGAGAACTTATATTAATCCATGGGCCAGTTTACACTTCAATGTATTTTTTGCACGCAGTAAAAACAAAAACCTGACATCCTGCAGGATAGTTCTGCACATTGTATGTATTTTTTTTTCTCAGCAGCTAATGTAATTGATAGAGAAAACGCACACAAACGCACACAGAAAACTGAAAGACAAGTGTGTCCGCTGCCTACGCAATTCCTATTGGCCGATGCTCACAGGCCAAACATTATACAAGTGGGGAAAAGAAGTTGTGGGCCAGAGCTTGCCATGTATGCTTTATCTGGAGATTGCAGCATGGCTTGTAAGTGTGACAGTATCAGGCCTGCTTGCATACAGTATGATTCATCAGACAATGGCTGGAGTATAATTATATCAGGGTCACTCACACAGCAATGCTGGATCGCAGCTTCTGGATGCTCTTTGACTTCTTAATCTCCATTTTACAAAGTGCCAGTAACTCCAAGGCAAAGGGGTGGCTGAAATACACAAAACAGGAGAAAACCATGTCCAAGGGGGAAACAACTACACAACCTAGCATGCCCTGCCAACCAAGCTTCATAGGGAACCTGAAGCATAGCTCCCAACTGTGCCTCTTTTTGGAGGGACAGTCCCTCTTTGGGAGCCCTGTCCCTCTGTCCCTTTTTCCAACTCATTTGTCCCTCTTTCAGGACTTTGTTCCTCTTTCTATGTAAATATTAGAGAAGGCCTGAACGGTTCGCCGGCAAACTTCCGGGGTTCACGATCGCGGAGAACCGCAAACTTTTCCAGGAGTTCGATTCGCCCCCATAGTGTATCCTTAGGGTCAACTTTGACCCTCTACATCACAGTCAGCAGGCACATTGTAGCCAATCAGGCTACACTCCCTCCTGGAGCCCCCCTCCCCTCCCCCTTATAAAACGCAGGCAGCGTCAGCCTTTTCACTCACTCGTGTGGCTGCAGTAATTAGAGAAGTTTGCCTCCCCATTGAAATCTATTGAGGTTCGCGAAAGTCTGCATGTTCGCAAACATTTGCGGAAGTTCGCGAACCAAAAATCGGAGGTTCGGGCCATCTTTAGTAAATATATGTATTTCTCTACTGAAAAATGTGTTTGATTGACTCTAAACTTTATTCCCATCCTTTAAATGGATATATTACTAATTTTAAAATGTTAAAGAGGAACTGTCGCAAAAATCTTAAAATTTAAAACGCATACAAATGAGAAGTTCATTTGGCTTAAGTTCTCATCTCAAAACGTTGTGAGGTATGCCTGAAGCGAGAGGAATATGGAGGCTGCCGCATTAATTGCCTTATAAACAATGCCGGTTGCCTGGCTGGCATGCCGAGCTTTTGGCTTTAGTCGCCTCTGAGTCACACACCTGCAACAAGCATGCAGCTCGCGGAGTCACACATCTGATCTGCATGCTCATTCCGGGGCAGAGACATATAGTATTAGAGGGCAGCATCAGCCCAGAAGCCAGGCAACTGGCATTGTTTATAAAGTAATGAAGATGGCATCCTACGTATCCCTCTCACTTTAGGTTGTCTTTTGTGGTTTGTCAGCAGCCAAAGGGAAAGTCCACCCTTCACATTCATAGTTTTATCCAGACAAGATGGCTGCCCCCTGAAGTCACAGAGCAAGATGGCCACCGCGTGTTTGTGCAGCTGCAGGTTGCCTGATAGGCGGGAATAAGAGCGTTCTGTATTCACAGCGGTTACGGTTTCCTCCATTACCCGCTAGGAAACGGCTCGTCTCTTCAGTATTTATGTAAGCAGTGTAATCATTTGCAGGTGGACCTCATTAGCCAAACACCAGATTACACAGAAGGCTTCCGGATGTGTAGGAAATGGAGAGCGGTGTGCCTGTGATGACAGCATCCCTGGCCGCTGTGCCAATCACCCCTGAACAATGTGCTCCGCGACCCGCCCTAATGAGACCGCGAATCCCCGGAGTCTGCATCCCACGTAATATAAACCGGAGCGTGCTTCACCTGTGATTATCTAACGGCTCCCAACAGTCCCTCTTTTGTAAGAATAGTCCCTATCTGTAGCTACAGCCCCCCATCCCTCTGTCCTAATCCTCCTCTTAGATTTTATGCACACATCTGTATAAATAAAGGAATGTCATGTCTGGATTTGTGAGACGTGGATTTGGCGTCCCACCCTCTGCCCACACATAGCGCTTGGTTTGGGCACTCCATAACTAAATATCAGCAGCCACCTGTGTCACAAAACTACAAGCCTGAGCTCCATACTCTGAAAACCACGCAGACAGCAGAAGGTATTGGCGAGGGTTGGCGCCAGTATTAGGAGGGTGGGTAAAGGTCAGCATTGATTGCCAAGGCTAGGATTTCAGGGTTAAGAATAGGTGGGGGGAGTTAGGAAGGGTATTGGTTAGGGATGGGCGATTAGGAACGTAGGAACTTTTAAAGCTAAATTAAGATGGCATCTGCTACAGCGCCACGGAAGATGCTGGCACTATATAAATCAACAACAATAATAATCTTCTTTTGGGAACAAAAATCTCCTGGCCAGGAAGCTGATACGCTAACCATTTGTGTCAACTCAGCCTGTTATTATCAACGTGAATGTCCCAACAGGTCGTCTGTATAAGATTCACTGGAGTCCCAGATCGGATTGGTTTCAGCGTGTAGCCCCACCACCTTGCAGAAAAAGCCTCTACCTTCTCTGTCTGATATAGAAAAGGCCAGGGCCATTTTCTACAAGAGGGCAGTTCTATGCACCGGAACCCAGCTGATGTTCCAGTAAATCTTATTAGTCAATGTGTTGGGACACTAACTTTTAAGCATTAGCGTACCTCTGTGTTTTTTATGGACACTCTAGAGTAGATGTTAAATAGAAATCAAAAGAAGCTCTTGGTAAGAGTACTTGTAGAGGGCACAGACAGGACCAAAGAACATCTATCAGGCCCTAGGCAATGTGACTGTGGGTACATGTAAGAATGATGTGCAAGTACTCTGCAGGGGAATGAGGGGATTCCTCCTCTATTACACATTCTTCATGCACAATCTGAACATGGATCAGGCTCTAGGCAATGTACAGTAACTGTGGGTACAGCTAAGAGTTATGTGCAGGTACTCTGCAGGAGAATGAGGGGATTCTTCCTCTATTACACATTCTTAATGCACAATCTGAACCAGGTTTACAGGTGAAAGACAACACCTCTGCTTTCAATGAGGGCAGTGTGTGTATATATATATATATATATATATATATATATATATATATATATATATACATACTACTGTGCAACTCAATTTTCAGTCACCAACCCCAAATTTAACAGCATATCAAATTAATTGATTTCATGAGCAACCTGAGGAAGGGCTCCGCCCGAAACATGTAGTTTAACCGTTTGCTTCATTACAGCTTGCTGCTGCACTCAGCTCCTGAGTGCCTGGCTTTCTTTCGTTTATGATTTCATGAGCAAAGGGGGTGCAAGCTGAGCGGTGACCTCTGGGAGTGCTGACAGCTGTATATATACACTGAGCGGTGACCTCTGTGCTGACAGTTGTACGTAAACGGTGAGCAGTGACCAGGACGAGTCTTATCCCATCTTGTGGTCGGGAATGATAGGATTTACAGATACAGACAGCAGATGATCACCTCGCATTGCTGGCGTGGGGCGATTGGAGTCACGGCCGGGTGAGAGAACACAGCGTGTAAGCGAATCTGACAGCAGCGATACAAAGCAGGGAAGTGAGACAAAGAGGCCACTGGAATGGGAACATCTGGAAGTTATTGGATAAATGGAATCATATGAGGAGTAGTCAGGCACAACCTTCCAATCCCACATCAGGAGCTCCGCCCTCTGCGGGGGGACATCGCCTGGAAAACGCTCCACCAGCTGACCCCTCAGTAACACCATCTTATCCGCTGTAAATCTCAGTGCTAATAAAAGGCGATGATGCTGCCCCCATTCTGCCCACTGCAGGGAACACGTGCTACCGACGTGTTTACACCTTCCCTGAGACAAAGGAGCACTATGAACTGACTGCACCCTATTCACCAATCCCAGGCACTCCTGCCCTGGAAAATATAAATGCCAATCTGATCAGGGGTTCAGCAGCAACACAGGCATATTTAAGGGGGAACTCTACTTCCAACTAACCTTTTGTCAGCTTGATAAAGGGAGAAAGGTCTCCTGAAACGCGTTGCAAAATAAACCCATTTTTTTGTTTTAATCCAGACACGTTGTGTCTCCTTACTGCACACATTCCTTATCAGCACTTCTCTCTGCACAAATCTTGGCCGCCCAGTGCTGCCGAGTGCTACAGCCTCTCCATAGAAGCTCAATCTATATCTTGCTGGCACGCTGGAGCAGAACACTCATCTGCAGGACCATCTGAGATCAGCACATGCAGCGGTGAGTGACAACTCCAGTTAGCGTGCCAGTGTCTTGCTTTGCTCAACTACCTCCACTTGGAGCGCTGAAGTACAGCACTCATCTGCGTATCGGTTTCACACAGCTGCCGCACCACAGAGTGCCTGACCTGCAAGCGCACCAGCTCTTCCCCTATGTGACCAGCTCTCTCTGGGCCGCTATACCTTAGTTCTCCCTCTCCTATTTCCACGGCCAGTGACACCGCACATGTGTGCCCCACCAGCCAGGACACCACTCTCGCTGTTCCACAGGTGAGGCTGCAAATACCTGGCTACAAGGGGCACTGGGCTCTTAGTCACCTGTGCCGCATGACTATCCATTCCCTCCTCTTCACCTCTCTGCTTTATTACTCCGCATATTCCACCACCACCTATCTCCAAACCGGGAGGACTACAAGTACCAGCCAGTTTGGAGACCACACTTGGAAGTACCAAGGCGGAGTTATCCTGCGATCAAAAGGAGACAGCAGGCGATCGGCAACACTGTATCCAGAGCCTATGTCCCTGGCCTACAAAGGGACAAAAGCGCTAACACCGACCAACCCATACGGGCGAGTCAGCAACTTATAGAGGTGAGATTATTCCACGGAGAGGCTTGTCATCTATATTGTTTTGAAACAATTTGAGTGTGCTCTTCCCCTTTTGTCTTGTCCCTACCCCATCCCTGTCTACACAGATAATAATATATACTGGGGCAACTATACTGGCTACATATATTGGGGGCAACTATACCTGGCTACCCTATACAAGGGGCCCCTTCGGGTGCTGTGTGATCATTTCAAATCTGGTGGGGGGGGGGGGGCATCCTTACAAGTTTGCCTCAGGCAGCAAAAAGTCTAGAACTGACATATGATGCAAATACACACTGCACACACACACACACTGTACAAACAAGCTGCAAGTATTAATTAATTATATATATATACACACACACAATTATTTATGTGCAGATATAGAGTGAAAACTGTATTTACTTTTCCTCTTGTGTGAAGATCTCGAAGCAGCCATTGGCCAGCATCTGGTCCAGCATCTTCAGCAGTGGAATGGAGACTCTGGGGAGGAGAGAGGAGGTCATTGGTTGGTTGCTGCCCCTAAAATTCTCCATGATGGCTGGCACACTTCATATCACTACTCTGACCCCTCCTCACGTCTGATTACATCCACTCTATGGGAGCGGAGTCTAAATGCAGCAACCAATCTGATGAGGTTACAACAACTGGATATGGATTTTATCCCCAGTGGAGAGGCTGGCATCGTATGAGATATGTGGCTATCGGGCAGGTGGGAAAAGGTTCTATGGGTGTCTACATGGTGTAATTGGAGGTTTGGAGAATCATCATATAATTTTCTGCTTGGGTCATTTTTGTCTCATTTGTTCTCCTCTATTATTAACCCCAAACAAGTCTAAAGTGGTGCAACACAAATGTGAATGTATTTCATAATCACAATATACACATATCCCACACAATGGCCTCAATTCTGGTAGGGTTATCAAACAATTTACCTCATGAGGTAATGACATTTAGCGATTCTGGTAGGTTAGTCATGAGGTTAGTCTTGAGGTAAATTATGAGGTAATTCATGAGGTAATTTTCATACATTTTACAGAGAATAGCTATTCTCATAGAAATTAGGGGGCATGTTAGCACATAATTTACCGATCAGTTTAACTTCTTGAGGACCACAGTGTTCAACCCCCTAAAGACCAGGCCATTTTTTTTCCTTATAATTAGGCCACTGCAGCTTTAAGGCCTCGCTGTAGGGCTGTACAACTCAGCACACAAGTGATCCCCACTTTTCTGTTGGTGGGGTCAGATCACCCCCCGGATGTTTGTTTGCAAATGTCTTTGTCTTTATTTTTTAATACATTTCCCTGTGTTTTTTTGTTTCTATGTATTCCCCCCTTCCTCCCCCCACCAGCCAATCAGCGTGACCAGCTGTCATAGGCTTCAGCCTATGACAACCGATCAGTTTCAGGTCTCCCAGGGGGACAGCCGTATTACACGGCTGTCCCCAGTACAGCGCTGCTGTGGATCGCAGCGCTGTACAAGGAACGCTGCTGGGAGGCTGAAGGCGGAGCCTACCTAGCAGAGATGCACGCATCAGTGCGTGTGAGCCCCAAGGACCTTTCACCGATCGACGTTAGGCGGTCCTGGGGCTACCGCCGCGGCCACACCCATCTGCATGACGTGGTCAGCAATAGGTTAAGACCAGCCTGTACCTGGAGGTAAAGTCAATTTGTATGCATTCTGCAGTTTTTACATTTGTATGCATTCTGCAGTTTTTACATTTGTATGCATTCTGCAGTTTTTAGTGGCATTCCTATTGCTGTTTTAGTGTCGTTCCTATTTAGGCTGTGTAATAGAAAAGAATAGTAGAAATAAAACTCCAAATATTTACTGGATTTTGTTTTATAAGGGATGCCTATAAATATACTTTTCATAGGTTGCTAAATAAGCAAATACACCTCCCCCCCCCCCCCTCACAAAAAAAGCTGAAAAAAAAAACATATTCCTGAGACTATCCTAATTTATGGAATACAATTAAAGACTACTATTATTTATTTACTGCATGCTTACTGCTGAAATACCTCATGTTTTACCTCACTTTATGCATTTACCTCATGTTTTACCTCATGTTCAGAAATGGAGAAAAATCTTTCAGAATTGCTTAAAAAAAATAATAAGAAAGAGGAGAATGCCTCATGAGGTATTTTACATACAAAAAAATATTTACCTCTAATAGCTACCAGCAGCTGCCCCCCACCCCCCAGCTCCTCTTTCTGTGCATCTCATGATGGAGGTACCGGTTATTGTGCTGGTTGTCCCTGAAGACTTGCAGCAGAGTCCTGGTGAAAGCGTCCATGGCCTCCGCATTGCTCTGGATGTCTCGCAGGTACTGGAATAAACTCTGTGCGGAGAACCTCACCTGTATACAGAGGAACGGGGGAGGAGGTGAGTATAGCAGCTCAGCAGAGGGTGTGTGGGTGTGTGTGTGTGTGTGTGTGTGTGTGTGTGTGTGTGTGTGTGTGTGTGTGTGTGTGTGTGTGTGTGTGTGTGTGTGTGTGTGTGTGTGTGTGTGTGTGTGTGTGTGTGTGTGTGTGTGTGTGTGTGTGTGTGTGTGTGTGTGTGTGTGTACACAGTATGTGAATAGTGTGTACATGTGTGATTAGTGTGTGTACAGTATGCATGAGTACCTGATCTGACTACGCTTCCAGTACCAGGCTCCTCTGACCCCCAGGACACGGATCACACATTCCCACACCTCACTGTCACCAATGTGTAACATGTTTCATGTGCTCATGTGCCAGGTTCATGCAACAGAAAACAGCCCTACTCTGTGCAGCCGCCACGTTCAGCCATAATTACAGAAAGGATACAAAATGTATAGTGCAGAGTCTATATCAGCCTTTCTCAACCTTTCTACCCTGGAGGAACCCTGCAAATAACTTTTGATCCCAAGGAACCCCTGCAAACTATGTTTTGATCTCGAGGAACCCCTGCAGTTATTTTGCAGGAGGCATGGTCTGTGTGGCTGTTAATTTCACTACCCCTATTACAGTGCCACTCATTATACTGTCTCCTGACCCCCCAAATTAGTGCTTCTTGCTACAGTACCCCCTAATATAGTGTGCTCTATTATACTTCCCCCACAATGGGGGAAAATGCCAAGGAACCTATGCAGAGTACTCAGGGAACCCTGGTTGAGAAAGCCTGGTCTATATGGATGCAAAAGGTGAAATAGCAGCAGAGAGACCAGTGTGACAGTGGCAGAGAACGGTACGAGGGCGGCAGAGCGACGGTGGTACAGAGACCGGTACCACGGCGCCACAGAGACGGGTGAGAAGAGTCATGTGCCGGCATATCCTGCCAGGGACGCGGTGAGGAGAGTCATGTTGCCGGCATATCGCGCCAGGGACGCGGGTGGAACCTACAGTGATTAGGGGTGAGGCCCACAGCAGTGATCAGGGGTGGGACCTATAGCAGTGATGAGGAGTGGGGCCCACAGCAGTGATCAGGGGTGGGACCTATAGCAGTGTTCAGGGGTGGGACCTATAGCAGTGTTCAGGGGTGGGACCTATAGCAGTGATTACTGGTGGGACCTATAGCAGTGATCAGGGGTGGGACCTATAGCAGTGATGAGGAGTGGGGCCCACAGCAGTGATCAGGGGTGGGACCTATAGCAGTGTTCAGGGGTGGGACCTATAGCAGTGATTACTGGTGGGACCTATAGCCATGATCAGGGGTGGGGCCTATATCAGTAATTATGGGTGGGACCTATAGCAGTGATGAGGAGTGGGGCCCACAGCAGTGATGAGGAGTGGGGCCCACAGCAGTGATCAGGGGTGGGACCTATAGCAGTGTTCAGGGGTGGGACCTATAGCAGTGATGAGGAGTGGGGCCCACAGCAGTGATCAGGGGTGGGACCTATAGCAGTGTTCAGGGGTGGGACCTATAGCAGTGTTCAGGGGTGGGACCTATAGCAGTGATTACTGGTGGGACCTATAGCAGTGATCAGGGGTGGGACCTATAGCAGTGATGAGGAGTGGGGCCCACAGCAGTGATCAGGGGTGGGACCTATAGCAGTGTTCAGGGGTGGGACCTATAGCAGTGATTACTGGTGGGACCTATAGCCATGATCAGGGGTGGGGCCTATATCAGTAATTATGGGTGGGACCTATAGCAGTGATCAGGGGTGGGGCCTATATCAGTAATTATGGGTGGGACCTATAGCAGTGATCAGGGGTGGGGCCTATAGCAGTGATCAGGGGTGGGGCCTATAGCAGGGATTATTGACAGGACCTATAGCAGTGATCAGGGGTGGGACAGTGGTGAGCAGATTTGGAGCAAGGTATATATGTATATATAGGTATATGTGCTGCACAGCAGAGTAGGATTCAGGTCTCCGCATGATATAGTGTCTCTGTGTTGCGCAGCTGGAATGGGTGTGAATTCCTCAGTGTTTTGGGCTCCCGGTCTCTCGCTCGCTCACCCCTCTGCTATGTAAGACTGGAGGAAAGAATAACACAGCTACTGAGCAGATCTGACCACATGAAAGGAGGACCCGGCGGTACTGCAGAATTTCCGCAGCCGGATCGGCTTTCAGGCAATGGCTGGGATCTGCCTGACTGATGTGTAATTTGCTGGAGATTAATCCAAACGCCACGTGCAAGAAACAATATATAATGCATATTACTGCTGACTGCATAAGAGGTCATCCAGCGGAGCCATAGCACAGTCCAAACCCAACCAGACAGGCTGCACAACACCCAGGGCAAAACCAGACACTGGAGGAAACAAACAACAACAAACACAGAACATTTATATTGCGCTTTTCTACGGGCGGACTCAAAGCGCCAGAGCTGCAGCCACTAGGATGCGCTCTATAGGCAGCAGCAGTGTTAGGGAGACTTGCCCAGGGTCTCCTACTGAATAGATGCTGGCTTACTGAACAGGCAGAGCCGAGAATCGAACCCAGGTCTCCTGTGTCAGAGGCAGAGCCCTTAACCATTACACTATCCAAACACCCAGCACTGGAGGAAACACACAACTCCGGAGGAAACACCAGACACTGGAGGCAGGACCGGACACTGGAGGCAGGACCGGACACTGGAGGCAGGACCGGACACTGGAGGCAGGACCGGACACTGGAGGCAGGACCGGACACTGGAGGCAGGACCGGACACTGGAGGCAGGACCGGACACTGGAGGCAGGACCGGACACTGGAGGCAGGACCGGACACTGGAGGCAGGACCGGACACTGGAGGCAGGACCGGACACTGGAGGCAAGACCGGACACTGGAGGCAGGACCGGACACTGGAGGCAGGACCGGACACTGGAGGCAGGACCGGACACTGGAGGCAAGACCGGACACTGGAGGCAAGACCGGACACTGGAGGCAAGACCGGACACTGGAGGCAAGACCGGACACTAGGCAACATCAGACAGAGACTCTGGAGGAAAGACCGGACACGGAAGGCAAGACCGGACACTGGAGGCAAAATCTGGCACTGCAGGAAACACCAGACACTGGCAGCAAAACCTGACACTGGAGTCTAAACCTGGAACTGGAGGAAATGCCTGACGCTGGAGGCAAAACCTGGCACTGGAAAAAACCCAGGCGCTGGAAGCAGCCTCTGTCACAGCATGTCACTGGTGTCTTTAGAGACAGCAGTTTATATTCTTCAGATGGTGATGAGCCATCTTACACATAATCTCAGATTAACCACAAAGGAAAGAACAGGTCCTTCTAAAAAAAATTAGCATATTGCGATAAAGTTCATTATTTTCTGTAATGTGCTGATAAACAGACTTTCATATATTTTAGATTCATTACACACAACTGAAGTAGTTCAAGCCTTTTATTGTTTTAATATTGATGATTTTGGCATACAGCTCATGAAAACCCAAAATTCCTATCTCAAAAAATTAGCATATTTCATCCGACCAATAAAAGAAGAGAATAATTATGTTCAGTTATGCACTCAATACTTGGTAGGGAATCCTTTTGCAGAAATGACTGCTTCAATGCAGCGTAGCATGGGGGCAATCAGTCTGTGGCACTGCTCAGGTGTTATGGAGGCCCAGGATGCTTCATTAGTGGCCTTAAGCTCATCCAGAGTGTTGGGTCTTGCGTCTCTCAACTCTCTCTTCATAATATCCCACAGATTCTCTATGGGGTTCAGGTCAGGAGAGTTGGCAGGCCAATTTAGCACAGTAATACCATGGTTAGTAAACCATTTACCAGTGGTTTTGGCACTGTGAGCTGGTGCCAGGTCGTGCTGAAAAATGAAATCTTCATCTCCATAAAGCTTTTCAGCAGATGGAAGCATGAAGTGTTCCAAAATCTCCTGATAGCTAGCTGCATTGACCCTGCCCTTGATAAAACACAGTGGACCAACACCAGCAGCTGACATGGCACCCCAGACCATCACTGACTGTGGGTACTTGACACTGGACTTCAGGCATTTTGGCATTTCCCTCTCCCCAGTCTTTCTTCAGACTCTGGCACTTTGATTTCCGAATGACATGCAAAAGTTGCTTTCATCCCAAAAAAGTACTTTGGACCACTGAGCAACAGTCCAGTGCTGCTTCTCTGTAGCCCAGGTCAGGCGCTTCTGCCGCTGTTTCTGGTTCAAAAGTGGCTTGACCTGGGGAATGCGGCACCTGCAGCCCATTTCCTGCACACGCCTGTACACGGTGGCTCTGGATGTTTCTACTCCAGACTCAGTCCACTGCTTCCACAGGTCCCCCAAGGTCTGGAATCGGTCCTTCTCCACAATCTTCCTCAGGGTCCGGTCACCTGTTCTCGTTGTGCAGCGTTTTCTGCCGCACTTTTTCCTTCCCACAGACTTCCAACTGAGATACAGCAAGATACAGCACTCTGGGAACAGCCTATTCGTTCAGAAATTTCTTTCTGTGTCTTACCCTCTTGCTTGAGGGTGTCAATGATGGCCGTATGGACAGCAGTCAGGTCGGCAGTCTTACCCATGAGTAATGAATCAGGCTGGGAGTTTTTAAATCTTTTACAGGTGTTTAGAGGTAATTAGTTGATTCAGATGATTAGGTTAATAGCTTGTTTAGAGAACCTTTTTATGATATGAAATTATTATGAATTTATGAATTTTTTGAGATAGGAATTTTGGGTTTTCATGAGCTGTATGCCAAAATCATCAATATTAAAACAATAAAAGGCGTGAACTACTTCAGTTGTGTGTAATGAATCTAAAATATATGAAAGTCTAGTGTTTAGCAGTACATTACAGAAAATAATGAACTTTATCACAATATGCTATTTTTTTTAAAAGGACCTATATATCCGAATTCCATGTGATGGCCTCAGATGGCAGCTGGATTCCCGCTGCTTCCTGCTCTTGTGGTTGGCTGACAACGTAAAGCATGAAAGCAATTTACTACTCAAATCTGCCTGGTAGTCATAGTTAAATGTAAAGCAAAAATAAACTTATGATATAGTGAATTGTATGTGTGCAAGACTCATAATAAATCTCACTAATATTATAAATGTGAAAGTTTGGATGTTTGTTACTCAATTACACAACAATAGCTGAACGGATGTGAATGAAATTTGGCAAACACATAGTATATTGCCTGAAATAACATATTAGATACTTTTTATCCCTATAACCAAAAAGTAGGCAGAGACAAATTTCACTGGGAAAATGTAAACAGCAGCCCTTCTTACACTGTAAATGGCAGGGTTCTCAGACTTTGCACAGCTGGTTACTGGGTGACTAGTTAATATTCAGAAAAGTGGGTGGAGCCTACAAAAGCCAATCAAAATTTGCCCATTGATTTTCAAAGGGAATATGTAATTGCGGCCATTCTTGCACTGTTAATGGCACAAGCCTCAAACCTGGTATAGTTGGTCGTTGGGTGACTGGTGTTCAAATTCAGAAAATGGGGTGGAGCCACAGCCAATCAGATTGGTTTCATTTCAATGCAAATTATTGATGCTAAAGATGGCAAAGCTTACTAGGTCATTGAGTAATTGAGTGTTAGGGTTAAAAAAAGTGGGCGGAGCCAACACCAGCCTAATACATACCAGGGCAAGGGCCCTCAGCTAGTAGAAAATAAGTAACAAAGAAAAGAGTCTCATATTGTTTTCCAGTACAGGAAGAGTTGAAAACCTTTGCAAAAGAGTTTCTCTGAGCTACTGGACCAACCTGGTACTCAGTCCTGTTTTCTTAACTGATAGACAGCTTGATATAAGGTTTTACTGCAAGAAAGTTAAAAGGGTCATTATTTCTGCTAGGTTTACATCTTAAAATACAGAGTGTGGATTATGCAACTGTGATAGTCTGATGCAATGTTATAATAAAGCTATAAAACTGAAAATAAAAAGAGACTTTTCTTTGCCACTAATGTTCTATTGCTTAGCTGTCCTACACATACAATTCATTGTATATGAAAAAAAAAAAAAAATGGACAACCGCTCATCTCAGGGACAGGACAGTGCTTGACCCAGTACAGCCAGTCCGATAAGCAGTAAGAAAAAATTGGAGAGGTCCGCACAATGGGATTGATTCATTAAGCTGCACTGTTAAGCAGCGCACCTTAATGTGTAGGAGCAGCCGCTAATGCATGCCTTACATAGCAGTGCTCGCTGCACGCTCCTATCCAAGTAAGGCACGCTCCTATCCAAGTAAGGCACGCTCCTATCCAAGTAAGGCACGCTCCTATCCAAGGAAGGCACGCTCCTATCCAAGGAAGGCACGCTCCTATCCAAGAAAGGCACACTCCTATCCAAGGAAGGCACATGCCTATCCAAGGAAGGCACGCGCCTATCCAAGGCTCCTATCCAAGGAAGGCACGCTCCTATCCAAGTAAGGCACGCTCCTATCCAAGTAAGGCACGTGCCTATCCAAGGAAGGCACGCTCCTATCCAAGGAAGGCACGCTCCTATCCAAGGAAGGCACGCTCCTATCCAAGGAAGGCACGCTCCTATCCAAGGAAGGCACGCTCCTATCCAAGGAAGGCACGCTCCTATCCAAGGAAGGCACGCTTTTACCCAAGGAAGGCACACTCCTATCCAAGTAAGGCACGTGCCTATCCAAGTAAGGCACGTGCCTATCCAAGGAAGGCACGCGCCTATCCAAGGCTCCTATCCAAGGAAGGCACGCTCCGATCCAAGGAAGGCACGCTCCGATCCAAGGAAGGCACGCTCCGATCCAAGGAAGGCACGCTCCGATCCAAGGAAGGCACGCTCCGATCCAAGGAAGGCACGCTCCGATCCAAGGAAGGCACGCTCCGATCCAAGGAAGGCACGCTCCGATCCAAGGAAGGCACGCTCCGATCCAAGGAAGGCACGCTTCGATCCAAGGAAGGCACGCTCCGATCCAAGGAAGGCACGCGCCTATCCAAGGAAGGCACGCGCCTATCCAAGGAAGGCACGCGCCTATCCAAGGAAGGCACGCTCCTATCCAAGGAAGGCACGCTCCTATCCAAGGAAGGCACGCTCCGATCCAAGTAAGGCACGCTCCTATCCAAGTAAGGCACGCTCCTATCCAAGTAAGGCACGCTCCTATCCAAGGAAGGCACGCTACTATCCAAGTAAGGCACGCTACTATCCAAGTAAGGCACGCTCCTATCCAAGTAAGGCACGCTCCTATCCAAGTAAGGCACGCTCCTATCCAAGTAAGGCACGCTCCTATCCAAGTAAGGCACGCTCCTATCCAAGTAAGGCACGTGCCTATCCAAGTAAGGCACGCGCCTATCCAAGTAAGCCAGGCGCCTATCTAAGTAAGCCAGGCGCCTATCCAAGTAAGCCAGGCGCCTATCCAAGTAAGGGACGTGCCTATCCAAGTAAGGCACGCGCATATCCAAGGAAGGCACGCGCCTATCCAAGGAAGGCACGCGCCTATCCAAGGCTCCTATCCAAGGAAGGCACGCTCCTAAGGAAAGCACGCTCCTAAGGAAAGCACGCTCCTATCCAAGTAAGGCACGCTCCTATCCAAGTAAGGCACGCTCCTATCCAAGTAAGGCACTGACCTTGTGTCTGACCTACAAATCCATCCACCAAACCTGTCCAACCTACATTTCTGATCTTACTCAGAGATACACACCAAGCCGCTCACTCCGCTCCTCCAATGAACTTCGCCTGACCGTCCCCCGCATCACCCAGTCCCATGCACGCCTCCAAGACTTCTCAAGAGCCGCTCCGACACTATGGAACTCCCTACCTCCACCCATTAGGGCAGCCCCCTCCTTCAACACCTTCAAGAAGGCCCTCAAAACTCACCTTTTCACTCTTGCCTACCACCCCTCACAATTGCTCTAAACCCACAGCCGAACTCTGGTCCCCTACCTCTCGTGTCCCTACCTCTCCCTCTAGATTGTAAGCCTTTGGGCAGGGTCCTCACTCCTTTTGTGTCCTACCTGATCATGCACCTCTATTACTGTGCACCCATGCTATGCATTTGAGTGAACCTAACTTGCCTAACTCCATGCTCCCATCCAGTGACTGACTAAGCATTACCTTGTAATCATACTGTGCTGTGTGATCTGGTTTTCTTGTATTCCTGTATTGTCATATTGCTGTTTGTCACCCCTAAATATTGTCTGTAACCTAAATTAATGTCCAGCGCTGCGTAATATGTTGGCGCTTTATAAATACAACAAATAAATAATAAGGCACGCTCCTATCCAAGTAAGGCACGCTCCTATCCAAGTAAGGCACGCGCCTATCCAAGTAAGGCACGCGCCTATCCAAGTAAGGCACGCGGCTATCCAAGGCTACTATCCAAGGAAGGCACGCTCCTATCCAAGTAAGGCACGCTCCTATCCAAGTAAGGCACGCTCCTATCCAAGTAAGGCACGCTCCTATCCAAGGAAGGCACGCTCCTATCCAAGGAAGGCACGCTCCTATCCAAGGAAGGCACGCTCCTATCCAAGGAAGGCACGCTCCTATCCAAGGAAGGCACGCTCCTATCCAAGGAAGGCACGCTCCGATCCAAGGAAGGCACGCTCCTATCCAAGGAAGGCACGCTCCTATCCAAGGAAGGCACGCTCCTATCCAAGGAAGGCACGCTCCTATCCAAGGAAGGCACGCTCCTATCCAAGGAAGGCACGCTCCTATCCAAGGAAGGCACGCTCCTATCCAAGGAAGGCACGCTCCTATCCAAGGAAGGCACGCTCCTATCCAAGGAAGGCACGCTCCGATCCAAGGAAGGCACGCTCCGATCCAAGGAAGGCACGCTCCTATCCAAGTAAGGCACGCGCCTATCCAAGGCTCCTATCCAAGGAAGGAACGCTCCTAAGGAAAGCACGCTCCTATCCAAGGAAGGCACGCTCCGATCCAAGGAAGGCACGCTCCGATCCAAGGAAGGCACGCTCCTATCCAAGGAAGGCACGCTCCTATCCAAGGAAGGCACGCTCCTATCCAAGGAAGGCACGCTCCTATCCAAGGAAGGCACGCTCCTATCCAAGGAAGGCACGCTCCTATCCAAGTAAGGCACGCTCCTATCCAAGTAAGGCACGCTCCTATCCAAGTAAGGCACGCTCCTATCCAAGTAAGGCACGCGCCTATACAAGTAAGCCAGGCGCCTATACAAGTAAGCCAGGAGCCTATCCAAGTAAGCCAGGCGCCTATCCAAGTAAGGGACGTGCCTATCCAAGGAAGGCACGCGCCTATCCAAGGAAGGCACGCGCCTATCCAAGGAAGGCACGCGCCTATCCAAGGAAGGCACGCGCCTATCCAAGGAAGGCACGCGCCTATCCAAGGAAGGCACGCGCCTATCCAAGGCTCCTATCCAAGGAAGGCACGCTCCTAAGGAAAGCACGCTCCTATCCAAGGAAGGCACGCTCCTATCCAAGTAAGGCACGCTCCTATCCAAGTAAGACACGCTCCTATCCAAGTAAGGCACGCTCCTATCCAAGTAAGGCACGCTCCTATCCAAGTAAGGCACGCGCCTATCCAAGTAAGGCACGCGCCTATCCAAGGAAGGCACGCTCCGATCCAAGAAAGGCACGCTCCGATCCAAGAAAGGCACGCTCCTATCCAAGTAAGGCACACACCTATCCAAGTAAGCCAGGCGCCTATCCAAGTAAGCCAGGCGCCTTTCCAAGTAAGGGAAGTGCCTATCCAAGTAAGGCACGCGCCTATACAAGGCTCCTATCCAAGGAAAGCACGCTCCTATCCAAGGAAGGCACGCTCCTATCCAAGGAAGGCACGCTCCTATCCAAGGAAGGCACGCTCCTATCCAAGGAAGGCACGCTCCTATCCAAGGAAGACACGCTCCTATCCAAGAAAGGCACGCTCCTATCCAAGAAAGGCACGCTCCTATCCAAGAAAGGCACGCTCCTATCCAAGAAAGGCACGCTCCTATCCAAGAAAGGCACGCTCCTATCCAAGGTAGTCATGCTCCTATGCAAGAAAGGCACGCTCCTATCCAAGGAAGTCTCGCTCCTATCCAAGGAAGGCACGCGCCTATCCAGGGCTCCTATCCAAGGAAGGCACGCTCCTGTCCAAGGAAGGCACGCTCCTGTCCAAGGAAGGCACGCTCCTGTCCAAGGAAGGCACGCTCCTGTCCAAGGAAGGCACGCTCCTGTCCAAGGAAGGCACGCTCCTGTCCAAGGAAGGCACGCTCCTGTCCAAGGAAGGCACGCTCCTGTCCAAGGAAGGCACGCTCCTGTCCAAGGAAGGCACGCTCCTGTCCAAGGAAGGCACGCGCCTATCCAAGGAAGGCACGCGCCTATCCAAGGAAGGCATATCCAAGTAAGGCACGCGCCTATCCAAGGAAGGCACGCGCCTATCCAAGGAAGGCACGCATCTATCCAAGGAAGGCACGCACCTATCCAAGGCTCCTATCCAAGGAAGGCACGCTCCTATCCAAGGAAGACACTCCCCTATCCAAGGAAGGCACGCTCCTATCCAAGGAAGACACGCGCCTATCCAAGGCTCCTATCCAAGGAAGGCACGCTCCTATCCAAGGAAGGCACGCTCCTATCCAAGGAAGGCACGCTCCTATCCAAGGAAGGCACGCTCCTATCCAAGTAAGGCACGCTCCTATCCAAGTAAGGCACGCGCCTATCCAAGGAAGGCACGCGCCTATCCAAGGAAGGCACGCGCCTATCCAAGGAAGGCACGCGCCTATCCAAGGAAGGCACGCTCCTATCCAAGGAAGGCACGCTCCTATCCAAGGAAGGCACGCTCCTATCCAAGGAAGGCACGCTCCTATCCAAGGAAGGCACGCTCCTATCCAAGGAAGGCACGCTCCTATCCAAGGAAGGCACGCTCCTATCCAAGGAAGGCACGCTCCGATCCAAGGAAGGCACGCTCCGATCCAAGGAAGGCACGCTCCTATCCAAGTAAGGCACGCGCCTATCCAAGGCTCCTATCCAAGGAAGGAACGCTCCTAAGGAAAGCACGCTCCTATCCAAGGAAGGCACGCTCCGATCCAAGGAAGGCACGCTCCGATCCAAGGAAGGCACGCTCCTATCCAAGGAAGGCACGCTCCTATCCAAGGAAGGCACGCTCCTATCCAAGGAAGGCACGCTCCTATCCAAGGAAGGCACGCTCCTATCCAAGGAAGGCACGCTCCTATCCAAGTAAGGCACGCTCCTATCCAAGTAAGGCACGCTCCTATCCAAGTAAGGCACGCGCCTATACAAGTAAGCCAGGCGCCTATACAAGTAAGCCAGGCGCCTATCCAAGTAAGGGACGTGCCTATCCAAGGAAGGCACGCGCCTATCCAAGGAAGGCACGCGCCTATCCAAGGAAGGCACGCGCCTATCCAAGGAAGGCACGCGCCTATCCAAGGAAGGCACGCGCCTATCCAAGGAAGGCACGCGCCTATCCAAGGAAGGCACGCGCCTATCCAAGGCTCCTATCCAAGGAAGGCACGCTCCTAAGGAAAGCACGCTCCTATCCAAGGAAGGCACGCTCCTATCCAAGTAAGGCACGCTCCTATCCAAGTAAGACACGCTCCTATCCAAGTAAGACACGCTCCTATCCAAGTAAGGCACGCTCCTATCCAAGTAAGGCACGCTCCTATCCAAGTAAGGCACGCGCCTATCCAAGTAAGGCACGCGCCTATCCAAGGAAGGCACGCTCCGATCCAAGAAAGGCACGCTCCTATCCAAGTAAGGCACGCTCCTATCCAAGTAAGGCACGCGCCTATCCAAGTAAGGCACACACCTATCCAAGTAAGCCAGGCGCCTATCCAAGTAAGCCAGGCGCCTTTCCAAGTAAGGGAAGTGCCTATCCAAGTAAGGCACGCGCCTATACAAGGCTCCTATCCAAGGAAAGCACGCTCCTATCCAAGGAAGGCACGCTCCTATCCAAGGAAGGCACGCTCCTATCCAAGGAAGGCACGCTCCTATCCAAGGAAGGCACGCTCCTATCCAAGGAAGGCACGCTCCTATCCAAGGAAGACACGCTCCTATCCAAGAAAGGCACGCTCCTATCCAAGAAAGGCACGCTCCTATCCAAGAAAGGCACGCTCCTATCCAAGAAAGGCACGCTCCTATCCAAGAAAGGCACGCTCCTATCCAAGAAAGGCACGCTCCTATCCAAGGTAGTCATGCTCCTATGCAAGAAAGGCACGCTCCTATCCAAGGAAGTCTCGCTCCTATCCAAGGAAGGCACGCGCCTATCCAGGGCTCCTATCCAAGGAAGGCACGCTCCTGTCCAAGGAAGGCACGCTCCTGTCCAAGGAAGGCACGCTCCTGTCCAAGGAAGGCACGCTCCTGTCCAAGGAAGGCACGCTCCTGTCCAAGGAAGGCACGCTCCTGTCCAAGGAAGGCACGCTCCTGTCCAAGGAAGGCACGCTCCTGTCCAAGGAAGGCACGCTCCTGTCCAAGGAAGGCACGCGCCTATCCAAGGAAGGCACGCGCCTATCCAAGGAAGGCATATCCAAGTAAGGCACGCGCCTATCCAAGGAAGGCACGCGCCTATCCAAGGAAGGCACGCATCTATCCAAGGAAGGCACGCACCTATCCAAGGCTCCTATCCAAGGAAGGCACGCTCCTATCCAAGGAAGACACTCCCCTATCCAAGGAAGGCACGCTCCTATCCAAGGAAGACACGCGCCTATCCAAGGCTCCTATCCAAGGAAGGCACGCTCCTATCCAAGGAAGGCACGCTCCTATCCAAGGAAGGCACGCTCCTATCCAAGGAAGGCACGCTCCTATCCAAGGAAGGCACGCTCCTATCCAAGGAAGGCACGCGCCTATCCAAGTAAGGCACGCGCCTATTCAAGTAAGGCACGCTCCTATCCAAGTAAGGCACGCGCCTACCCAAGGAAGGCACGCTCCTATCCAAGGAAGGCACGCTCCTATCCAAGTAAGGCACGCTCCTATCCAAGTAAGGCACGCTCCTATCCAAGTAAGGCACGCACCTATCCAAGGCTCCTATCCAAGGAAGGCACGCTCCTATCCAAGGAAGGCACGCTCCTATCCAAGGAAGGCACGCTCCTATCCAAGGAAGGCACGCTCCTATCCAAGGAAGGCACGCTCCTATCCAAGGAAGGCACGCTCCTATCCAAGGAAGGCACGCTCCTATCCAAGTAAGGCACGCTCCTATCCAAGTAAGGCACGCTCCTATCCAAGTAAGGCACGCTCCTATCCAAGTAAGGCACGCTCCTATCCAAGTAAGGCACGCTCCTATCCAAGTAAGGCACGCTCCTATCCAAGGAAGGCACGCTCCTATCCAAGGAAGGCACGCTCTTAAGGCACGCTCCTATCCAAGGAAGGCACGCTCCTATCCAAGGAAGGCACGCTCCTATCCAAGGAAAGCACGCTCCTATCCAAGGAAGGCACGCTCCTATCCAAGGAAGGCACGCTCCTATCCAAGGAAGGCACGCTCCTATCCAAGGAAGGCACGCGCCTATCCAAGTAAGGCACGCGCCTATCCAAGTAAGGCACGCGCCTATCCAAGTAAGGCACGCGCCTATCCAAGTAAGGCACGCGCCTATCCAAGGAAGGCACGCTCCTATCCAAGGAAGGCACGCTCCTATCCAAGGAAGGCACGCTCCTAAGGAAGGCACGCTCCTAAGGAAGGCACGCTCCTAAGGAAGGCACGCTCCTATAAAAGAAAGGCACGCGCCCATCCAAGGAAGGCACGCGCCCATCCAAGTAAGGCACGCGCCTATCCAAGTAAGGCACGCGCCTATCCAAGTAAGGCACGCGCCTATCCAAGGAAGGCACGCTCCTATCCAAGGAAGGCACGCTCCTATCCAAGGAAGGCACGCTCCTATCTAAGGAAGGCACGCTCCTAAGGAAGGCACGCTCCTATCCAAGTAAGGCACGCTCCTATCCAAGTAAGGCACACTCCTATCCAAGTAAGGCACGCACCTATCCAAGGAAGGCACGCGCCTATCCAAGGAAGGCACGCGCCTATCCAAGGAAGGCACGCTCCTATCCAAGGAAGGCACGCTCCTATCCAAGTAAGGCACGCTCCTCTCCAAGTAAGGCACGCTCCTCTCCAAGTAAGGCACGCTCCTCTCCAAGTAAGGCACGCTCCTCTCCAAGTAAGGCACGCTCCTCTCCAAGTAAGGCACGCTCCTCTCCAAGTAAGGCACGCTCCTCTCCAAGTAAGGCACGCTCCTCTCCAAGTAAGGCACGCTCCTCTCCAAGTAAGGCACGCGCCTATCCAAGGAAGGCACGCGCCTATCCAAGGCTCCTATCCAAGGAAGGCACGCTCCTAAGGAAGGCACGCTCCTATCCAAGGAAGGCACGCTCCTATCCAAGGAAGGCACGCTCCTATCCAAGGAAGGCACGCTCCTATCCAAGGAAGGCACGCTCCTATCCAAGGAAGGCACGCTCCTATCCAGGGAAGGCACGCTCCTATCCAAGGAAGGAACGCTCCTTACATAGCAGCGAGCACTGCTATGTAAGGCATGCATTAGCGGCTGCTCCTTCACATTAAGCTGCGCTGCTTTAGCAGTGCAGCTTAATGAATCAAGCCCAATGTCCAAAAACTAAAAAAATCTTTACTGTGGACATAGCCATAAAAAAAAAAATCACAGACAGCTGTGGTCCTTAATCATAGCAGTTAAGTAATTGCACAAATCCTAAATATATACCCTCCTTTGGTAAGGTGAGTGGCCCGCCCACATGGAATTGACACCCAGAGGGCAGGGAATGAAAGAATTCCCAGTGGACCACTCCCCTATCACAGGTAGCACCAGAAGTTACCGCTGTGCCTGTACTGGATTTTGTGGGGTTTTGTTTTTGCTTACATACAATTCATTATCTCATAAGTTATTCCGCTTCAGATTTATGCCTGGTACACACCTTCACTTTTGATTGGCCAATCACTGACCAATTTTCCCACTTCCATGAGAGTTTACCTACACAATCAGTTCATAGTATTCAAAATCTGCTGCCCCTTTATTCTTCAGCCTGACACGATGTGCAATACGATCCAGCGGGGACACAGGGTGGGAGATCAGGAGAGATACAGGAGCATCAGTCACAGGGCTATACTGACCCATCTCTGCAGAGGGGAGGACACTCACCACTCTCAACCCACGGCAGCTGTGACATCTATATACAGAGGCCGGGGCAGCTGTGACATCTCTATACAGAGGCCAGGGCAGGTGTGACATCTCTATACAGAGGCCAGGGCAGCTGTGACATCTCTATACAGAGGCCAGGGCAGCTGTGACATCTCTATACAGAAGCCGGGGCAGCTGTGACATCTCTATACAGAGGCCAGGGCAGTTGTGGCACCTGTATACAGATGCCAGGGCAGCTGTGGGACCTCTATATAGAGGTTGGGGCAGTTGTGGCACCTGTATACAGAGGTCGGGGCAGTTGTGGCACCTGTATACAGAGGTCGGGGCAGTTGTGGTACCTCTATACGGAGGCCAGGGCAGATATGGCATTTGTATACAGAGGCCCAGGGCAGCTGTGGGATCTCTATACAGAGGTTTGGGCAGTTGTGGCACCAGTATACAGAGGCTGGGGCAGTTGGGGCACCTCTATACAGAGGCTGGGGCAGTTGGGGCACCTCTATACAGAGGCTGGGGCAGTTGGGGCACCTCTATACAGAGGCCGTGTAGTAGTAGCACCTCTATACAGAGGCTGGGGCAGCTGTGGCACCTCTATACAGAGGCCAGGTCAGTTGTGGAAATTGTATACAGAGTCCGGGGCAGCTGTGGCATCTCTATACAGAGTCCGGGGCAGCTGTGGCATCTCTATACAGAGTCCGGGGCAGCTGTGGCATCTCTATACAGAGTCCGGGGCAGCTGTGGCATCTCTATACAGAGGCCGGGGGAGTTATAGCACCACTATACAGAGGCAGGGCAGTTGTGGAACCTCTATACAGAGGCCGGGGCACTTGTGGCACCTCTATACAGTGGCCAGGGCAGTTAAGGCACCTCTATACAGAGGTCAGGGCAGTTGTGGCACCCCTATACAGAGGCCAGGGCAGTTGTGGCACCCCTATACAGAGGCCGGGGGAGTTTTAGCACCTCTATACAGAGGCCGGGGGAGTTATAGCACCTCTATACAGATGCACTAAATGGTTTAAAGAGGCGCCCTGGTGGTATATAAAAGCGTTTAAAAGCAGTTTTAAAACCGATAAAGGTTTGAGGTTGCTTACCTCAAGGATGACAAATCTTTGTAATAAAATCTTTTGTCCCTACAAAGATTTGTCATCCTTGAGGTAAGCAACCTCAAACCTTTATCGGTTTTAAAACTGCTTTTAAACGCTTTTATATACCACCAGGGCGCCTCTTTAAACCATTTAGTGCATCCCCAACCCCCATACGATACCCGTGTGAGGGGTGGAGGCAGAACATTTGTGGTTTACACTACGGTGGACATCTGCCTCCCTTCTTTTTTTCCAAGGAGTGCGACTGCATCCAGGTCCTTAGTGACCTCCTCGAGTGGAGTCGGGTTAATTGTCTCCACCTGCTTCCTGTGGTCGGTTGCCCCTCTGCAACCCACTCTTGTGAGTAGATTCCTATCTTCTACATTGACAATTTTGACTAAACATATTACACTATTGGGCTCCCGTGTTTTTTGTTTCCTGTGTCTTTTCCCCAGAAGGTGTCATGACACCAATCATCCACTACCTCTATACAGAGGCCGGGGCAGTTGAGGCACCCCTATACAGAGGCCGGAGCAGTTGTGGCATGCAGGAGAGGTAGAACAGGTTTGATTTCCAGCCTCCTCAGGTGTGCTGAGCTTTGTGTTGCTGTCGTCGCCCCGTCACCCGTCATAGAAAGTCCTTTTGTCAAAAGTGTCTGGGGCTCCACAAAGCCAGCGGTTCCCTGTGACGGGTGCCACTGCTGAGGAGCAAAGTGAAAAGGTTCCTCCAGATATATAAACAGTAATTACAGCGTTGCCTCGTGTAACCTGATCGTTATAATCATCCAGATGACAATGACCTGTTTCCCTCAAATGGCAAAGCCTGCAGGCAAGAGGCAGCTTGTCCCAACGTACCTTCCGGGGTCCCACTCCAGTCCTGACATCACAAGACACCCAATATAACCCCAGAAAGTTCAATGTCCTCAACTGCCTCCTGGATAGACTCCTACTTACCGTTGATTCGGTTAATCCCCCCACAGAGACGGCGAGCCCCTGCAGCACAAAGTATCTGTAGGCTGGCAATGCCAGGAGTTGTGTGATGAGGGGGAAGGCCTCGGAGGGGGCGCTCCAGTTCAGGCTGTCTGCCTGGGATCTGGGGGAAGAAGAGGACAGCAGGTCACCCACAATATGGAGAATGAGCTGATGGCACCGGAGGTACAATCCCTGCACAAAGGCAAAGAATCTGCAGGAACGTCACTGAATGGTCATTAAAGAGGAATGCCTCCTCCCTCCGATCTACAGAGCTTCATACTGACCTGGGGAATATCCTCTCCAGATCTTCCCGGTGGGGAATGTGAGGGATAGGAGGGCTGTCCTGGTACAGGAGGCCGAGGAACACGGATCCAGCCTGAGCCCGGAAGCGGTCAATCTTCTCTGCAGCTTGCTGGGCAATGCAGCACATCATTCTCTGGCAGCTGAAGAGACAAGAGAAACAGCCAACAATGACTCTCCGGGCAGTGACCACAGCCGAAGTCACACGGGCAGGTCCTCCCGCGCAGACGTCGCACGAGCAGGGCCGCCCGCGCAGACGTCGCACGAGCAGGGCCGCCCGCGCAGACGTCGCACGAGCAGGGCCGCCCGCGCAGACGTCGCACGAGCGGGGCCGCCCGCGCAAATGTCGCACGAGCGGGGCCGCCCGCGCAGACGGCGCACGAGCGGGGCCGCCCGCGCAGACGTCGCACGAGCGGGGCCGCCCGCGCAGACGTCGCACGAGCGGGGCCGCCCGCGCAGACGTCGCACGAGCGGGGCCGCCCGCGCAGACGTCGCACGAGCGGGGCCGCCCGCGCAGACGTCGCACGAGCGGGGCCGTCCGCGCAGACGTCGCACGAGCGGGGCCGTCCGCGCAGACGTCGCACGAGCGGGGCCGCCCGCGCCGCATGCTTGTTCCTGGACAGGCCTTCAGAGAAATGCCACATACTTGTTCCTGGACAGGCCGTCAGAGAAATGCCACAGGCTTGTTCCTGGACAGGCCGTCAGAGAAATGCCACATACTTGTTCCTGGACAGGCCGTAAGAGAAATGCCACAGGCTTGTTCCTGGACAGGCCGTCAGAGAAATGTCACAGGCTTGTTCCTGGACAGGCCGTCAGAGAAATGCCACAGGCTTGTTCCTGGACAGGCCGTCAGAGAAATGCCACAGGCTTGTTCCTGGACAGGCCGTCAGAGAAATGCCACAGGCTTGTTCCTGGACAGGCCGTCAGAGAAATGCCACAGGCTTGTTCCTGGACAGGCCGCCAGAGAAATGCTGCATGCTTGTTCCTGGACAGGCAGCCACTGATATGCTACATGCTTGCTCCTGGAAAGGAACCCAGTGATATTTTGCATGCTTGTTCCTGGGGCGGCAGCAAGTGAAATGGAGCATGCTTGTACCTGGACAGGCCACCAGTGAAATGCCACATGCTTGTTCCTGGGGTGGCAGTTAGTGAAATGCTGCATGCTTATTCCTGAACAGGAAGCAATGAGGACAGCAAATCTGGAGTTATGTCAGATTCCTATAACCAATAGTCACTCACCAGTCTTCCGTGACGAGGGACGGCTCACTCCTCACCAGTAATACCGTGACATCCATCAGGCTGGCCATGGCTGCCTCCCGAACCCTGAATAATGAGAGCAGAGTGACAGCATCATATACCTGTATACTGACCATATACTGTGTGATGCCCAGAGACAGGCAATGCATATGCTACCAAATACACAACACAATGGCTGCCCCCTGGTAAGTCTCTGGCAGTTTATCCAGGGCTACTTCGGGACAGTAGAGTAGGTACCACGAGTGACACAGGACAGGTGACGAGGCCCTCATGACCTAATGCAAAAAAAAGTGAACCTGAGATAAACATATCACAAGGACCTATACTCACCTGGGGCCTCCTTCAGCTCTTTGGCGTCAGTCCTGGTCCCCTCCACCCTCCTGCAGGGTAAAGACCCCGGCTGGGCCAGCTGGGGACTCTGCTCCCATTTCCGGCAGAGTTCTTCACATGCACAACTCGCTAGGACTATAACTGCTGCAGCACAAAACACTTATCCACGAAAGTGCAATAAGGGGATGAGATAGGCACGCAACCCGCCCGGATCCCAGACTGCGGTTCAACGGAGGGGACCGGATCAGCATAAAGGGAGCCAGTGGACTGCAGCGGGTTGGAGGAAGCCCCAGGTAAGTATAAATCCTCGTCATAGGTTTGTCTCAGGATTACTTTAAAGATGAACTGTACTGAAAATAAAGGAATTCATAAAACTGCTTATTTTTTACAATATTGCTAGCCATGCAGTTGGAAGCAGCCTTTATTTCCCACAATGTAACAAGGTTCACAGATAGAACACTGTCATGGCCATGACATCACACTGTGGGAGGGGTTTCACCACAATATCAGCCATACAGACCTCCCCTGAGGATCTATTAGAGAAAAGGTAAAGACTTCTCTTGGGAAAGGGGGTATCAGCTACTGACTCGGATGGTGTTCAATCCTGGGATACAGTTCCCCTTTAAAGATAACTACAGTCACTTTGGCATATACATGTAGCCAGCAGTGATGTCACACCTGTAACATGGCGTCAGAAGGCATTCTGTCACAGTCATTATACACCAGAAATTATTAGCATGTCACTGACCATCTCATATGACCTGTTATTCCTCAAACATTAACATAGCTCCCCACTGTCCCTCTTTGGGAGCCCAGTCCCTTTGTCCCTCTTTCCTCCTCACTTGACCCTCTCCCAGACTTTGTCCCTCTTTCTATGTAAATATATATATCCCACAGAGATTGTCCTGACAGAACTCACTAGGAAACATGACTGATGTGTAAGTCTGTGAATGGCTGCTCTCAGTCATGTGATCAAGTCTCATTATGGTTTCCTGTATAGCCAAACACATCAGATCACATGATTGCAACCAGCCATTTGGAGAGTTACAAATCAATCACCTGATCAGATCGATCGGCTGCTCCTTGATGAAGGAGGGGTTATGCAGGATAGATGGACCGCCCCTCTGGACACAGAGGTTGTTGGTCTGGGAGGATTCCTGGCATCAAGTAAGTTGGTTCTGTGCAGCTGTAGGAGGCGAGTTTCCAACAAGCAATACTGGGAAATGTTCAAAGCAGGCCATACACATATAGATGTTCTGCCCAATATTTCCAAACAATTCCACCCTGATCGAAATCAATTCCATCCAAACACTGCAGAGTGATTTTCGATATATTCAAGCAGAGAATCCCAATATGGACTGCTTCTCTTGCCCTCAATCTCCCAAAATTTCCCATCTGGCCCGATCAATACATTTGATTGATTGGGCATTTTGATGGTATTGGTTCTCGGCAGATTCAATCACACTGATCGGTTGGAGCAATCGATGTGCACATGGCCTGCTTTACTGTCCACACAGAGACGGATTGTGACACAAGGAGGTGATCTCACAACACACAATACAATGTGAACACGTGGAGTCTTGTGTAAAACGTGAGCAGACAGAGAAGAGCAAGGTGGCGGCCATATTGTCTGCCGATATTCCAGGCTGTCACCAGCTCTTGTTATGATGAGTGAGGCTTGGCTGGGCGGCTTGAAAAGAAGAGAATTTAGGAAACAGATCTATTTGTAAAACGTGAAAGGCAGGCTGGTGATTACGCAGTTCCGTGTCATTGAGCTTTTCAGCCACATCCAAAGCTAAGAGCAAAAAATATGCATCAAAGTAAACAAGTGACTGTGCTGTGTGTGTCGCGCAGCATGCCTAGGGTGTGCCACAGACACACGGTATAGGGCCAGTGCCCAGCCTGACTGCATTCCATCACCCTCTGCCCTGAGGGCTGCATTCCATGGACGACAACCAAACAAGTGCAAGACCAGCTCCTTACTGCGGTATGTGGGCGGGGCTAACCGCTAACACCACAACATCACAGGCCTATCACCAAAACATCCTGTTATCAGGACCAGGAGGAAGTGACCGGATCAGACTCAGGACAGAAATAGGACCATAGTGAGTAGTGTTACTGCCGGAACGTTCCTTATCTCTGAAGTTAGATAATGAGGAGCAGTATTATTAGACTAAGGTACCCCTCCACCCACTTCAACTATAAATGTGATAATGCGGCGCAGTGTTATTTCCAGACCCCTCCCCAGCTCTGAAGAAGTCCTCAGAATGCGGCTATATGTCCGGACCCTTCCATTCCAGCGCTGAAGAAGTCCTCAAAATGCGGCTATCTGCATAGCTCCCAACTGCCCTTTTTTGGAGGGACAGTCCCTCTTTGGGAGCCCTGTCCCTCTGTCCTCCTCATTTGTCCCTCTTTCTATGTAAATATATATATTTCTCTACTACAAAATGTGTTTGATTGACTCTAAACTTTTCTCCCATCCTTTAAATTGATATATTACTAATTTTAAAATGTTACTATGAAGGAAAATGAACCAGGATAGAAAAGACCAGTGTGCTTTGAATTATAAAACATATTTTTCTTATCAAATCTTTATGGTATGCGTGACTAGGGGCGTATCAGGGGTGTGGCAGGGGCGTGGCTTAAGTGTCCCTCTTTCTCATCTCAAAAAGTTAGGAGGTGTGCATCTGTCCGGACCCCTCCATTGCGGCTCTGAAGGGCATAATGGGGCGGAATGTAATGAGCCCAGGAGAAGCCCCTCCTCCCCCCTTTACCATACACTCCTGCTATGAAGGGCAGAATGGGGCGGAGTGTAATGAGCTCAGGAGAAGCCCCTCCTCCTCCCCCCCCTTTTACCACACACTCCCACTCTCAAGGGCAGAATGGGGCGGAGTGTAATGAGCTCAGGAGAAGTCCCTCCTCCCCCCTCCCCCTTTTACCACACACTCCCACTCTGAAAGGCAGAATGGGGCGGAGTGTAATCGGTCTGGGACACAGTAGTTTTTCTCCAAATCTGAAAAGGCATTGGAAGAGCTATTTGGCGATCACATGACCGCTACTTCAGAGTTAAGGGTACGGTACGTGTGATTGGGCCTACATGTGGCACAGATGCAGGGGATGACTGGTAACTCATGCGACTTTCTTGGTTGGAGGACAGGCCCAATATATTCTATATTAGCAGCTTCTACCAGTTTCAGAAATAAAGATACAATTGTAAACAGGTTGTATTTAGTGATATAATGACTCCAACATTGCAAACAGATTCCGATGTACAGTTATATTGGTTGGGTGCTCTGTACAAAGCATTAATGCGCTCATCACCTCTCCTATGCATGTACAGAGCACCCAACCAATATAACTGCACATGGATAACTACCAACTGTACAATGCTGCCCTCTGCTGGGGAAACAGGGGTATGTAAGATGCCAGCTGAGCACTTAGAGGAAATGGACCTCTGGTTTGGTGTTATTTGCTAGAGCTGGCATGACCAGGAGTATGTTACCGACATTGTAGATTGTCCATCCCTCCAATCATTCAGGAACGTAGTCGCAAGAAGGTAATCAGCGTTTTGAAATTGATCAGAAATGACTAAAAGATCCGTCGGATACATAAGTCATTTATACTGTAAAACCTGTATGCCCACATTTCAGTCTGAAGACAGCCATATATTTCTACGATTCCCCTGAGATTAATCTGGCGCTGCTTGGTGTACAGACCACCCCCCATTTCCAATGTTCCTGCTTTAGTAGTATTCCACTCACTTTTCACAAGCCTGAGACTGATCAAGTGATTACAGCAGGGAGAGACTCCCGTGTAGCACATTCTCTTGGGAACTCATTGCAGTAGCTGTGTTTGCACAGGTGCTTAAACGCAAGGCAAGAGGGTGACCGTTTTGTCGATTGTTGTAACGTATGCAGCCAGTCGGGGAAGCATTACTCCTCTGCAGAAGAGGAATTTCACTTACTTCCGTTTGGAGACAGATCTGGCCAATTGCTTCCATCAGTCACCCCTAACCATACGCTGAGGCCCGGATACAGGCTAGTGGATCTATTATCAGCATTTTCTAAAGTTTTATAAAGAGACCTGACAAATGAGTGAAACCCCTGGGATGTTCTCTTACCATGCGCCCACGTCCCCCCGACTGTCCGTCGTGTAATCATCCATGCAGTTCAGCAGAGTGTTGTACACCAGAGGCACGTTTTCTCTGCACAGGGAATCATTTAGGGATCCATCTGTCTGCACTCCAACCGTCTGACACACCCTGCAGAGGAGAGCAAACAGGTGTTAGAGCTAGTCTGCACAATATTTGTGAGTTAGAGTTAGTCTGCACAATATTTCTGAGTCAGTGCTAGTCTGCACAATATTTCTGAATCAGAGCTAGTCTTGAGTCAGAGCTAGTCTGCACAATATTTCTGAGTCAGTGCTAGTCTGCACAATATTTCTGAGTCAGTGCTAGTCTGCACAATATTTCTGAGTCAGTGCTAGTCTGCACAATATTTCTAAGTCAGTGCTAGTCTGCACAATATTTCTAAGTCAGTGCTAGTCTGTACAATATTTCTGAGTCAGTGCTAGTCTTGAGTCAGAGCTAGTCTGCACAATATTTCTGAGTCAGAGCTAGTCTGCACAATATTTCTGAGTCAGTGCTAGTCTGCACAATATTTCTGAGTCAGTGCTAGTCTGCACAATATTTCTGAGTCAGTGCTAGTCTGCACAATATTTCTGAGTCAGTGCTAGTCTGCACAATATTTCTGAGTCAGTGCTAGTCTGCACAATATTTCTGAGTCAGTGCTAGTCTGCACAATATTTCTGAGTTAGAGCTTGTCTGCACAATATTTCCGAGTTAGAGCTTGTCTGCACAATATTTCCGAGTCAAAGCTAGTCTGCACAATATTTCTAAGTCAGAGCTAGTCTACACAATATTTCTGAGTCAGAGCTATTCTGCACAATATTTCTGAGTCAGTGTTAGTCTGCACAATATTTCTGAGTCAGAGCTAGTCTGCACAATATTTCTGAGTCAGAGCTAGTCTGCACAATATTTCTGAGTCAGAGCTTGTTTGCACAATATTTCTGAGTCAGAGCTAGTCTGCACAATATTTCTAAGTTAGAGCTAGTCTGCACAATATTTCTGAGTTAGAGCTTGTCTGCACAATATTTCTGAGTCAGAGCTAGTCTGCACGATATTTCTGAGTCAGAGCTAGTCTGCACAGTAGTCATTGTTCTCTGCAGTGTTTTATTACCAAGGGGCTTGAGCTGCAAAATGAATTAAAGATTGCTATACAACATACTATAGGCTGGAGATATACAGTAACAATACACAGTGCGTGCACCAGTCAGTGCTAGTCTGCACAATATTTCTAAGTCAGAGCTAGTCTTGAGTCAGTGCTAGTCTGCACAATATTTCTGAGTCAGTGCTAGTCTGCACAATATTTCTGAGTCAGTGCTAGTCTGCACAATATTTCTAAGTCAGTGCTAGTCTCCACAATATTTCTGAGTCAGAGCTAGTCTGCACAATATTTCTGAGTTTGAGCTAGTCTGCACAATATTTCTGAGTCAGAGCTAGTCTGCACAATATTTCTGAGTTTGAGCTAGTCTTCACAAAATTTCTGAGTCAGAGCTAGTCTGCACGATATTTCTGAGTCAGAGCTAGTCTGCACAATATTTCTGAGCTAGAGCTAGTCTTGAGTCAGTGCTAGTCTGCACAATATTTCTGAGTCAGTGCTAGTCTGCACAATATTTCTGAGTCAGTGCTAGTCTGCACAATATTTCTGAGTCAGTGCTAGTCTGCACAATATTTCTGAGTCAGAGCTTGTCTGCACAATATTTCTGAGTCAGAGCTTGTCTGCACAATATTTCTGAGTCAGAGCTAGTCTGCACAATATTTCTGAGTCAGAGCTAGTCTGCACAATATTTCTGAGCTAGAGCTAGTCTTGAGTCAGTGCTAGTCTGCACAATATTTCTGAGTCAGTGCTAGGCCGCACAATATTTCTGAGTCAGAGCTAGTCTGCACAATATTTCTGAGTCAGAGCTAGTCTGCACAATATTTCTGAGCTAGAGCTAGTCTGCACAATATTTCTGAGCTAGAGCTAGTCTGCACAATATTTCTGAGTCAGTGCTAGTCTGCACAATATTTCTGAGTCAGAGCTAGTCTGCACAATATTTCTGAGTCAGAGCTAGTCTGCACAATATTTCTGAGTCAGAGCTAGTCTGCACAATATTTCTGAGTCAGAGCTAGTCTGCACAATATTTCTGAGTTTGAGCTAGTCTGCACAATATTTCTGAGTCAGAGCTAGTCTGCACAATATTTCTGAGTTTGAGCTAGTCTGCACAATATTTCTGAGTTAGAGCTTGTCTGCACAATATTTCCGAGTTAGAGCTTGTCTGCACAATATTTCCGAGTCAAAGCTAGTCTGCACAATATTTCTAAGTCAGAGCTAGTCTACACAATATTTCTGAGTCAGAGCTATTCTGCACAATATTTCTGAGTCAGTGTTAGTCTGCACAATATTTCTGAGTCAGAGCTAGTCTGCACAATATTTCTGAGTCAGAGCTTGTTTGCACAATATTTCTGAGTCAGAGCTAGTCTGCACAATATTTCTGAGTTAGAGCTTGTCTGCACAATATTTCTGAGTCAGAGCTAGTCTGCACGATATTTCTGAGTCAGAGCTAGTCTGCACAGTAGTCATTGTTCTCTGCAGTGTTTTATTACCAAGGGGCTTGAGCTGCAAAATGAATTAAAGATTGCTATACAACATACTATAGGCTGGAGATATACAGTAACAATACACAGTGCGTGCACCAGTCAGTGCTAGTCTGCACAATATTTCTAAGTCAGAGCTAGTCTTGAGTCAGTGCTAGTCTGCACAATATTTCTGAGTCAGTGCTAGTCTGCACAATATTTCTGAGTCAGTGCTAGTCTGCACAATATTTCTAAGTCAGTGCTAGTCTCCACAATATTTCTGAGTCAGAGCTAGTCTGCACAATATTTCTGAGTTTGAGCTAGTCTGCACAATATTTCTGAGTCAGAGCTAGTCTGCACAATATTTCTGAGTTTGAGCTAGTCTGCACAATATTTCTGAGTCAGAGCTAGTCTGCACGATATTTCTGAGTCAGAGCTAGTCTGCACGATATTTCTGAGTCAGAGCTAGTCTGCACAATATTTCTGAGCTAGAGCTAGTCTTGAGTCAGTGCTAGTCTGCACAATATTTCTGAGTCAGTGCTAGTCTGCACAATATTTCTGAGTCAGTGCTAGTCTGCACAATATTTCTGAGTCAGTGCTAGTCTGCACAATATTTCTGAGTCAGAGCTTGTCTGCACAATATTTCTGAGTCAGAGCTTGTCTGCACAATATTTCTGAGTCAGAGCTAGTCTGCACAATATTTCTGAGTCAGAGCTAGTCTGCACAATATTTCTGAGCTAGAGCTAGTCTTGAGTCAGTGCTAGTCTGCACAATATTTCTGAGTCAGTGCTAGGCTGCACAATATTTCTGAGTCAGAGCTAGTCTGCACAATATTTCTGAGTCAGAGCTAGTCTGCACAATATTTCTGAGCTAGAGCTAGTCTGCACAATATTTCTGAGCTAGAGCTAGTCTGCACAATATTTCTGAGTCAGTGCTAGTCTGCACAATATTTCTGAGTCAGAGCTAGTCTGCACAATATTTCTGAGTCAGAGCTAGTCTGCACAATATTTCTGAGTTTGAGCTAGTCTGCACAATATTTCTGAGTCAGAGCTAGTCTGCACAATATTTCTGAGTTTGAGCTAGTCTGCACAATATTTCTGAGTCAGAGCTTGTCTGCACAATATTTCTGAGCTAGAGCTAGTCTGCACAATATTTCTGAGCTAGAGCTAGTCTGCACAATATTTCTGAGTCAGTGCTAGTCTGCACAATATTTCTGAGTCAGAGCTAGTCTGCACAATATTTCTGAGTCAGAGCTAGTCTGCACAATATTTCTGAGTTTGAGCTAGTCTGCACAATATTTCTGAGTCAGAGCTAGTCTGCACAATATTTCTGAGTTTGAGCTAGTCTGCACAATATTTCTGAGTCAGAGCTTGTCTGCACAATATTTCTGAGTCAGAGCTTGTCTGCACAATATTTCTGAGTCAGAGCTAGTCTGCACAATATTTCTGAGTCAGAGCTAGTCTGCATAATATTTCTGAGCTAGAGCTAGTCTTGAGTCAGTGCTAGTCTGCACAATATTTCTGAGTCAGTGCTAGGCTGCACAATATTTCTGAGTCAGAGCTAGTCTGCACAATATTTCTGAGTCAGAGCTAGTCGGCACAATATTTCTGAGCTAGAGCTAGTCTGCACAATATTTCTGAGCTAGAGCTAGTCTGCACAATATTTCTGAGTCAGTGCTAGTCTGCACAATATTTCTGAGTCAGAGCTAGTCTGCACAATATTTCTGAGTCAGAGCTAGTCTGCACAATATTTCTGAGTTTGAGCTAGTCTGCACAATATTTCTGAGTCAGAGCTAGTCTGCACAATATTTCTGAGTTTGAGCTAGTCTGCACAATATTTCTGAGTCAGAGCTAGTCTGCACGATATTTCTGAGTCAGAGCTAGTCTGCATGATATTTCTGAGTCAGAGCTATTCTGCACAATATTTCTGAGCTAGAGCTAGTCTTGAGTCAGTGCTAGTCTGCACAATATTTCTGAGTCAGTGCTAGTCTGCACAATATTTCTGAGTCAGTGCTAGTCTGCACAATATTTCTGAGTCAGTGCTAGTCTGCACAATATTTCTGAGTCAGTGCTAGTCTGCACAATATTTCTGAGTCAGAGCTTGTCTGCACAATATTTCTGAGTCAGAGCTAGTCTGCACAATATTTCTGAGTCAGAGCTACTCTGCACAATATTTCTGAGTCAGAGCTAGTCTGCACAATATTTCTGAGTCAGAGCTAGTCTGCACAATATTTCTGAGTCAGTGCTAGTCTGCACAATATTTCTGAGTCAGAGCTTGTCTGCACAATATTTCTGAGTCAGAGCTAGTCTGCACAATATTTCTAAGTTAGAGCTAGTCTGCACAATATTTCTGAGTTAGAGCTAGTCTGCACAATATTTCTGAGTCAGAGCTTGTCTGCACAATATTTCTGAGTCAGAGCTAGTCTGCACAATATTTCTGAGTCAGAGCTACTCTGCACAATATTTCTGAGTCAGAGCTAGTCTGCACAATATTTCTGAGTCAGAGCTAGTCTGCACAATATTTCTGAGTCAGTGCTAGTCTGCACAATATTTCTGAGTCAGAGCTTGTCTGCACAATATTTCTGAGTCAGAGCTAGTCTGCACAATATTTCTAAGTTAGAGCTAGTCTGCACAATATTTCTGAGTTAGAGCTAGTCTGCACAATATTTCTGAGTCAGAGCTTGTCTGCACAATATTTCTGAGTCAGAGCTAGTCTGCACAATATTTCTAAGTCAGAGCTAGTCTTGAGTCAGTGCTAGTCTGCACAATATTTCTGAGTCAGTGCTAGTCTGCACAATATTTCTGAGTCAGTGCTAGTCTGCACAATATTTCTGAGTCAGTGCTAGTCTGCACAATATTTCTAAGTCAGTGCTAGTCTGCACAATATTTCTGAGTTTGAGCTAGTCTGCACAATATTTCTGAGTCAGAGCTAGTCTGCACAATATTTCTGAGTTTGAGCTAGTCTTCACAAAATTTCTGAGTCAGAGCTAGTCTGCACGATATTTCTGAGTCAGAGCTAGTCTGCACGATATTTCTGAGTCAGAGCTAGTCTGCACAATATTTCTAAGTCAGAGCTAGTCTTGAGTCAGTGCTAGTCTGCACAATATTTCTGAGTCAGTGCTAGTCTGCACAATATTTCTGAGTCAGTGCTAGTCTGCACAATATTTCTGAGTCAGAGCTTGTCTGCACAATATTTCTGAGTCAGAGCTTGTCTGCACAATATTTCTGAGTCAGAGCTAGTCTGCACAATATTTCTGAGTCAGAGCTAGTCTGCACAATATTTCTGAGCTAGAGCTAGTCTTGAGTCAGTGCTAGTCTGCACAATATTTCTGAGTCAGTGCTAGGCTGCACAATATTTCTGAGTCAGAGCTAGTCTGCACAATATTTCTGAGCTAGAGCTAGTCTGCACAATATTTCTGAGCTAGAGCTAGTCTGCACAATATTTCTGAGTCAGTGCTAGTCTGCACAATATTTCTGAGTCAGAGCTAGTCTGCACAATATTTCTGAGTCAGAGCTAGTCTGCACAATATTTCTAAGTCAGTGCTAGTCTGCACAATATTTCTGAGTCAGAGCTAGTCTGCACAATATTTCTGAGTCAGAGCTAGTCTGCACAATATTTCTAAGTCAGTGCTAGTCTGCACAATATTTCTGAGTCAGAGCTAGTCTGCACAATATTTCTGAGTTTGAGCTAGTCTGCACAATATTTCTGAGTCAGAGCTAGTCTGCACAATATTTCTGAGTTTGAGCTAGTCTGCACAATATTTCTGAGCTAGAGCTAGTCTTGAGTCAGTGCTAGTCTGCACAATATTTCTGAGTCAGTGCTAGTCTGCACAATATTTCTGAGTCAGTGCTAGTCTGCACAATATTTCTGAGTCAGTGCTAGTCTGCACAATATTTCTGAGTCAGAGCTTGTCTGCACAATATTTCTGAGTCAGAGCTTGTCTGCACAATACTTCTGAGTCAGAGCTAGTCTGCACAATATTTCTGAGTCAGAGCTAGTCTGCACAATATTTCTGAGTCAGAGCTAGTCTGCACAATATTTCTGAGTTTGAGCTAGTCTTCACAAAATTTCTGAGTCAGAGCTAGTCTGCACGATATTTCTGAGTCAGAGCTAGTCTGCACGATATTTCTGAGTCAGAGCTAGTCTGCACAATATTTCTGAGCTAGAGCTAGTCTTGAGTCAGTGCTAGTCTGCACAATATTTCTGAGTCAGTGCTAGTCTGCACAATATTTCTGAGTCAGAGCTTGTCTGCACAATATTTCTGAGTCAGAGCTTGTCTGCACAATATTTCTGAGTCAGAGCTAGTCTGCACAATATTTCTGAGTCAGAGCTAGTCTGCACAATATTTCTGAGCTAGAGCTAGTCTTGAGTCAGTGCTAGTCTGCACAATATTTCTGAGTCAGTGCTAGGCTGCACAATATTTCTGAGTCAGAGCTAGTCTGCACAATATTTCTGAGCTAGAGCTAGTCTGCACAATATTTCTGAGCTAGAGCTAGTCTGCACAATATTTCTGAGTCAGTGCTCGTCTGCACAATATTTCTGAGTCAGAGCTAGTCTGCACAATATTTCTGAGTCAGAGCTAGTCTGCACAATATTTCTGAGTTTGAGCTAGTCTGCACAATATTTCTGAGTCAGAGCTAGTCTGCACAATATTTCTGAGTTTGAGCTAGTCTGCACAATATTTCTGAGTCAGAGCTAGTCTGCACGATATTTCTGAGTCAGAGCTAGTCTGCACAATATTTCTGAGCTAGAGCTAGTCTTGAGTCAGTGCTAGTCTGCACAATATTTCTGAGTCAGTGCTAGTCTGCACAATATTTCTGAGTCAGTGCTAGTCTGCACAATATTTCTGAGTCAGTGCTAGTCTGCACAATATTTCTGAGTCAGAGCTTGTCTGCACAATATTTCTGAGTCAGAGCTTGTCTGCACAATATTTCTGAGTCAGAGCTAGTCTGCACAATATTTCTGAGTCAGAGCTAGTCTGCACAATATTTCTGAGCTAGAGCTAGTCTTGAGTCAGTGCTAGTCTGCACAATATTTCTGAGTCAGTGCTAGGCTGCACAATATTTCTGAGTCAGAGCTAGTCTGCACAATATTTCTGAGTCAGAGCTTGTCTGCACAATATTTCTGAGTTTGAGCTAGTCTGCACAATATTTCTGAGTCAGAGCTAGTCTGCACGATATTTCTGAGTCAGAGCTAGTCTGCACAATATTTCTGAGCTAGAGCTAGTCTTGAGTCAGTGCTAGTCTGCACAATATTTCTGAGTCAGTGCTAGTCTGCACAATATTTCTGAGTCAGTGCTAGTCTGCACAATATTTCTGAGTCAGTGCTAGTCTGCACAATATTTCTGAGCTAGAGCTAGTCTGCACAATATTTCTGAGCTAGAGCTAGTCTGCACAATATTTCTGAGTCAGTGCTAGTCTGCACAATATTTCTGAGTCAGAGCTAGTCTGCACAATATTTCTGAGTCAGAGCTAGTCTGCACAATATTTCTGAGTTTGAGCTAGTCTGCACAATATTTCTGAGTCAGAGCTAGTCTGCACAATATTTCTGAGCTAGAGCTAGTCTTGAGTCAGTGCTAGTCTGCACAATATTTCTGAGTCAGTGCTAGTCTGCACAATATTTCTGAGTCAGTGCTAGTCTGCACAATATTTCTGAGTCAGTGCTAGTCTGCACAATATTTCTGAGTCAGTGCTATAATCTGCACAATATTTCTGAGTCAGAGCTTGTCTGCACAATATTTCTGAGTCAGAGCTAGTCTGCACAATATTTCTGAGTCAGAGCTAGTCTGCACAATATTTCTGAGTCAGAGCTAGTCTGCACAATATTTCTGAGTCAGTGCTAGTCTGCACAATATTTCTGAGTCAGAGCTAGTCTGCACAATATTTCTGAGTCAGAGCTTGTCTGCACAATATTTCTGAGTCAGAGCTAGTCTGCACAATATTTCTGAGTTTGAGCTAGTCTGCACAATATTTCTGAGTCAGAGCTAGTCTGCACAATATTTCTGAGTCTTCACAAAATTTCTGAGTCAGAGCTAGTCTGCACGATATTTCTGAGTCAGAGCTAGTCTGCATGATATTTCTGAGTCAGAGCTAGTCTGCACAATATTTCTGAGCTAGAGCTAGTCTTGAGTCAGTGCTAGTCTGCACAATATTTCTGAGTCAGTGCTAGTCTGCACAATATTTCTGAGTCAGTGCTAGTCTGCACAATATTTCTGAGTCAGAGCTTGTCTGCACAATATTTCTGAGTCAGAGCTTGTCTGCACAATATTTCTGAGTCAGAGCTTGTCTGCACAATATTTCTGAGTCAGAGCTAGTCTGCACAATATTTCTGAGTCAGAGCTAGTCTGCACAATATTTCTGAGCTAGAGCTAGTCTTGAGTCAGTGCTAGTCTGCACAATATTTCTGAGTCAGTGCTAGGCTGCACAATATTTCTGAGTCAGAGCTAGTCTGCACAATATTTCTGAGTCAGAGCTAGTCTGCACAATATTTCTGAGCTAGAGCTAGTCTGCACAATATTTCTGAGCTAGAGCTAGTCTGCACAATATTTCTGAGTCAGTGCTAGTCTGCACAATATTTCTGAGTCAGTGCTAGTCTGCACAATATTTCTGAGTCAGAGCTTGTCTGCACAATATTTCTGAGTCAGAGCTTGTCTGCACAATATTTCTGAGTCAGAGCTAGTCTGCACAATATTTCTGAGTCAGAGCTAGTCTGCACAATATTTCTGAGCTAGAGCTAGTCTTGAGTCAGTGCTAGTCTGCACAATATTTCTGAGTCAGTGCTAGGCTGCACAATATTTCTGAGTCAGAGCTAGTCTGCACAATATTTCTGAGTCAGAGCTAGTCTACACAATATTTCTGAGCTAGAGCTAGTCTGCACAATATTTCTGAGCTAGAGCTAGTCTGCACAATATTTCTGAGTTTGAGCTAGTCTGCACAATATTTCTGAGTCAGTGCTAGGCTGCACAATATTTCTGAGTCAGAGCTAGTCTGCACAATATTTCTGAGTCAGAGCTAGTCTGCACAATATTTCTGAGCTAGAGCTAGTCTTGAGTCAGAGCTAGTCTGCACAATATTTCTGAGTCAGAGCTAGTCTGCACAATATTTCTGAGCTAGAGCTAGTCTTGAGTCAGAGCTAGTCTGCACAATATTTCTGAGTCAGAGCTAGTCTGCACAATATTTCTGAGTTTGAGCTAGTCTGCACAATATTTCTGAGTCAGAGCTAGTCTGCACGATATTTCTGAGTCAGAGCTAGTCTGCACAATATTTCTGAGCTAGAGCTAGTCTTGAGTCAGTGCTAGTCTGCACAATATTTCTGAGTCAGTGCTAGTCTGCACAATATTTCTGAGTCAGTGCTAGTCTGCACAATATTTCTGAGTCAGTGCTAGTCTGCACAATATTTCTGAGTCAGTGCTAGTCTGCACAATATTTCTGAGTCAGAGCTTGTCTGCACAATATTTCTGAGTCAGAGCTAGTCTGCACAATATTTCTGAGTCAGAGCTAGTCTGCACAATATTTCTGAGTCAGAGCTAGTCTGCACAATATTTCTGAGTCAGAGGTAGTCTGCACAATATTTCTGAGTCAGTGCTAGTCTGCACAATATTTCTGAGTCAGAGCTAGTCTGCACAATATTTCTGAGTCAGAGCTTGTCTGCACAATATTTCTGAGTCAGAGCTAGTCTGCACAATATTTTTAAGTTAGAGCTAGTCTGCACAATATTTCTGAGTTAGAGCTAGTCTGCACAATATTTCTGAGTCAGAGCTTGTCTGCACAATATTTCTGAGTCAGAGCTAGTCTGCACAATATTTCTAAGTCAGTGCTAGTCTGCACAATATTTCTGAGTCAGTGCTAGTCTGCACAATATTTCTGAGTTTGAGCTAGTCTGCACAATATTTCTGAGTCAGAGCTAGTCTGCACAATATTTCTGAGTCTTCACAAAATTTCTGAGTCAGAGCTAGTCTGCACGATATTTCTGAGTCAGAGCTAGTCTGCACGATATTTCTGAGTCAGAGCTAGTCTGCACAATATTTCTGAGCTAGAGCTAGTCTTGAGTCAGTGCTAGTCTGCACAATATTTCTGAGTCAGTGCTAGTCTGCACAATATTTCTGAGTCAGTGCTAGTCTGCACAATATTTCTGAGTCAGAGCTTGTCTGCACAATATTTCTGAGTCAGAGCTTGTCTGCACAATATTTCTGAGTCAGAGCTAGTCTGCACAATATTTCTGAGTCAGAGCTAGTCTGCACAATATTTCTGAGCTAGAGCTAGTCTTGAGTCAGTGCTAGTCTGCACAATATTTCTGAGTCAGTGCTAGTCTGCACAATATTTCTGAGTCAGTGCTAGTCTGCACAATATTTCTGAGTCAGTGCTAGTCTGCACAATATTTCTAAGTCAGTGCTAGTCTCCACAATATTTCTGAGTCAGAGCTAGTCTGCACAATATTTCTGAGTTTGAGCTAGTCTGCACAATATTTCTGAGTCAGAGCTAGTCTGCACAATATTTCTGAGTCTTCACAAAATTTCTGAGTCAGAGCTAGTCTGCACGATATTTCTGAGTCAGAGCTAGTCTGCACGATATTTCTGAGTCAGAGCTAGTCTGCACAATATTTCTGAGCTAGAGCTAGTCTTGAGTCAGTGCTAGTCTGCACAATATTTCTGAGTCAGTGCTAGTCTGCACAATATTTCTGAGTCAGAGCTAGTCTGCACAATATTTCTGAGTCAGAGCTAGTCTGCACAATATTTCTGAGTTTGAGCTAGTCTGCACAATATTTCTGAGTCAGAGCTAGTCTGCACAATATTTCTGAGTTTGAGGTAGTCTGCACAATATTTCTGAGTCAGAGCTAGTCTGCACGATATTTCTGAGTCAGAGCTAGTCTGCACAATATTTCTGAGCTAGAGCTAGTCTTGAGTCAGTGCTAGTCTGCACAATATTTCTGAGTCAGTGCTAGTCTGCACAATATTTCTGAGTCAGAGCTAGTCTGCACAATATTTCTGAGTCTGAGCTAGTCTGCACAATATTTCTGAGTCAGAGCTAGTCTGCACAATATTTCTGAGTTTGAGCTAGTCTGCACAATATTTCTGAGTCAGAGCTAGTCTGCACGATATTTCTGAGTCAGAGCTAGTCTGCACGATATTTCTGAGTCAGAGCTAGTCTGCACAATATTTCTGAGCTAGAGCTAGTCTGCACAATATTTCTGAGTTTGAGCTAGTCTGCACAATATTTCTGAGTCAGAGCTAGTCTGCACGATATTTCTGAGTCAGAGCTAGTCTGCACGATATTTCTGAGTCAGAGCTAGTCTGCACAATATTTCTGAGCTAGAGCTAGTCTTGAGTCAGTGCTAGTCTGCACAATATTTCTGAGTCAGAGCTAGTCTGCACAATATTTCTGAGTCAGAGCTAGTCTGCACAATATTTCTGAGTTTGAGCTAGTCTGCACAATATTTCTGAGTCAGAGCTAGTCTGCACAATATTTCTGAGTTTGAGCTAGTCTGCACAATATTTCTGAGTCAGAGCTAGTCTGCACGATATTTCTGAGTCAGAGCTAGTCTGCACGATATTTCTGAGTCAGAGCTAGTCTGCACAATATTTCTGAGCTAGAGCTAGTCTTGAGTCAGTGCTAGTCTGCACAATATTTCTGAGTCAGTGCTAGTCTGCACAATATTTCTGAGTCAGTGCTAGTCTGCACAATATTTCTGAGTCAGTGCTAGTCTGCACAATATTTCTGAGTCAGTGCTAGTCTGCACAATATTTCTGAGTCAGAGCTTGTCTGCACAATATTTCTGAGCAAAAAAGAAACAAACACGTAGGGTGGCACTAAATGCACTGAAAGGCAGCCCCAAGGGGGTAGCAGGGGTCGTAGGCCGTGCCTCCGGAACAAACCAGGTTCAATTGTAGCAAAGAGAGCAAACAGAGATCCGGGCACCAGCCAGCACATATGATGCATAAACTCCTTTATTCCTTCCCCAAGATTCCTGACAGAAAATTGCAAGGCCTAACAGCCGTTTCACAGATAAATCTGCTTCTTCAGAGGCAACAACAGTTGTTGCCTCTGAAGAAGCAGATTTATCTGTGAAACGGCTGTTAGGCCTTGCAATTTTCTGTCAGGAATCTTGGGGAAGGAATAAAGGAGTTTATGCATCATATGTGCTGGCTGGTGCCCGGATCTCTGTTTGCTCTCTTTGCTACAATATTTCTGAGTCAGAGCTAGTCTGCACAATATTTCTGAGTCAGAGCTAGTCTGCACAATATTTCTGAGTCAGAGCTAGTCTGCACAATATTTCTGAGTCAGAGCTAGTCTGCACAATATTTCTAAGTTAGAGCTAGTCTGCACAATATTTCTGAGTTAGAGCTAGTCTGCACAATATTTCTGAGTCAGAGCTTGTCTGCACAATATTTCTGAGTCAGAGCTAGTCTGCACAATATTTCTAAGTCAGAGCTAGTCTTGAGTCAGTGCTAGTCTGCACAAAATTTCTGAGTCAGTGCTAGTCTGCACAATATTTCTGAGTCAGTGCTAGTCTGCACAATATTTCTGAGTCAGTGCTAGTCTGCACAATATTTCTAAGTCAGTGCTAGTCTCCACAATATTTCTGAGTCAGAGCTAGTCTGCACAATATTTCTGAGTTTGAGCTAGTCTGCACAATATTTCTGAGTCAGAGCTAGTCTGCACAATATTTCTGAGTCTTCACAAAATTTCTGAGTCAGAGCTAGTCTGCACGATATTTCTGAGTCAGAGCTAGTCTGCACGATATTTCTGAGTCAGAGCTAGTCTGCACAATATTTCTGAGCTAGAGCTAGTCTTGAGTCAGTGCTAGTCTGCACAATATTTCTGAGTCAGTGCTAGTCTGCACAATATTTCTGAGTCAGTGCTAGTCTGCACAATATTTCTGAGTCAGTGCTAGTCTGCACAATATTTCTGAGTCAGAGCTTGTCTGCACAATATTTCTGAGTCAGAGCTTGTCTGCACAATATTTCTGAGTCAGAGCTAGTCTGCACAATATTTCTGAGTCAGAGCTAGTCTGCACAATATTTCTGAGCTAGAGCTAGTCTTGAGTCAGTGCTAGTCTGCACAATATTTCTGAGTCAGTGCTAGTCTGCACAATATTTCTGAGTCAGTGCTAGTCTGCACAATATTTCTAAGTCAGTGCTAGTCTCCACAATATTTCTGAGTCAGAGCTAGTCTGCACAATATTTCTGAGTTTGAGCTAGTCTGCACAATATTTCTGAGTCAGAGCTAGTCTGCACAATATTTCTGAGTCTTCACAAAATTTCTGAGTCAGAGCTAGTCTGCACGATATTTCTGAGTCAGAGCTAGTCTGCACGATATTTCTGAGTCAGAGCTAGTCTGCACAATATTTCTGAGCTAGAGCTAGTCTTGAGTCAGTGCTAGTCTGCACAATATTTCTGAGTCAGTGCTAGTCTGCACAATATTTCTGAGTCAGTGCTAGTCTGCACAATATTTCTGAGTCAGTGCTAGTCTGCACAATATTTCTGAGTCAGAGCTTGTCTGCACAATATTTCTGAGTCAGAGCTTGTCTGCACAATATTTCTGAGTCAGAGCTAGTCTGCACAATATTTCTGAGTCAGAGCTAGTCTGCACAATATTTCTGAGCTAGAGCTAGTCTTGAGTCAGTGCTAGTCTGCACAATATTTCTGAGTCAGTGCTAGGCTGCACAATATTTCTGAGTCAGAGCTAGTCTGCACAATATTTCTGAGTCAGAGCTAGTCTGCACAATATTTCTGAGCTAGAGCTAGTCTGCACAATATTTCTGAGCTAGAGCTAGTCTGCACAATATTTCTGAGTCAGTGCTAGTCTGCACAATATTTCTGAGTCAGAGCTAGTCTGCACAATATTTCTGAGTCAGAGCTAGTCTGCACAATATTTCTGAGTTTGAGCTAGTCTGCACAATATTTCTGAGTCAGAGCTAGTCTGCACGATATTTCTGAGTCAGAGCTAGTCTGCACGATATTTCTGAGTCAGAGCTAGTCTGCACAATATTTCTGAGCTAGAGCTAGTCTTGAGTCAGTGCTAGTCTGCACAATATTTCTGAGTCAGTGCTAGTCTGCACAATATTTCTGAGTCAGTGCTAGTCTGCACAATATTTCTGAGTCAGTGCTAGTCTGCACAATATTTCTGAGTCAGTGCTAGTCTGCACAATATTTCTGAGTCAGAGCTTGTCTGCACAATATTTCTGAGCAAAAAAGAAACAAACACGTAGGGTGGCACTAAATGCACTGAAAGGCAGCCCCAAGGGGGTAGCAGGGGTCGTAGGCCGTGCCTCCGGAACAAACCAGGTTCAATTGTAGCAAAGAGAGCAAACAGAGATCCGGGCACCAGCCAGCACATATGATGCATAAACTCCTTTATTCCTTCCCCAAGATTCCTGACAGAAAATTGCAAGGCCTAACAGCCGTTTCACAGATAAATCTGCTTCTTCAGAGGCAACAACAGTTGTTGCCTCTGAAGAAGCAGATTTATCTGTGAAACGGCTGTTAGGCCTTGCAATTTTCTGTCAGGAATCTTGGGGAAGGAATAAAGGAGTTTATGCATCATATGTGCTGGCTGGTGCCCGGATCTCTGTTTGCTCTCTTTGCTACAATATTTCTGAGTCAGAGCTAGTCTGCACAATATTTCTGAGTCAGAGCTAGTCTGCACAATATTTCTGAGTCAGAGCTAGTCTGCACAATATTTCTGAGTCAGAGCTAGTCTGCACAATATTTCTAAGTTAGAGCTAGTCTGCACAATATTTCTGAGTTAGAGCTAGTCTGCACAATATTTCTGAGTCAGAGCTTGTCTGCACAATATTTCTGAGTCAGAGCTAGTCTGCACAATATTTCTAAGTCAGAGCTAGTCTTGAGTCAGTGCTAGTCTGCACAATATTTCTGAGTCAGTGCTAGTCTGCACAATATTTCTGAGTCAGTGCTAGTCTGCACAATATTTCTAAGTCAGTGCTAGTCTCCACAATATTTCTGAGTCAGAGCTAGTCTGCACAATATTTCTGAGTTTGAGCTAGTCTGCACAATATTTCTGAGTCAGAGCTAGTCTGCACAATATTTCTGAGTCAGAGCTAGTCTGCACGATATTTCTGAGTCAGAGCTAGTCTGCACGATATTTCTGAGCTAGAGCTAGTCTTGAGTCAGTGCTAGTCTGCACAATATTTCTGAGTCAGTGCTAGTCTGCACAATATTTCTGAGTCAGTGCTAGTCTGCACAATATTTCTGAGTCAGTGCTAGTCTGCACAATATTTCTGAGCTAGAGCTAGTCTTGAGTCAGTGCTAGTCTGCACAATATTTCTGAGTCAGTGCTAGTCTGCACAATATTTCTGAGTCAGTGCTAGTCTGCACAATATTTCTAAGTCAGTGCTAGTCTCCACAATATTTCTGAGTCAGAGCTAGTCTGCACAATATTTCTGAGTTTGAGCTAGTCTGCACAATATTTCTGAGTCAGAGCTAGTCTGCACAATATTTCTGAGTCTTCACAAAATTTCTGAGTCAGAGCTAGTCTGCACGATATTTCTGAGTCAGAGCTAGTCTGCACGATATTTCTGAGTCAGAGCTAGTCTGCACGATATTTCTGAGTCAGAGCTAGTCTGCACAATATTTCTGAGCTAGAGCTAGTCTTGAGTCAGTGCTAGTCTGCACAATATTTCTGAGTCAGTGCTAGTCTGCACAATATTTCTGAGTCAGTGCTAGTCTGCACAATATTTCTGAGTCAGTGCTAGTCTGCACAATATTTCTGAGTCAGAGCTTGTCTGCACAATATTTCTGAGTCAGAGCTTGTCTGCACAATATTTCTGAGTCAGAGCTAGTCTGCACAATATTTCTGAGTCAGAGCTAGTCTGCACAATATTTCTGAGCTAGAGCTAGTCTTGAGTCAGTGCTAGTCTGCACAATATTTCTGAGTCAGTGCTAGGCTGCACAATATTTCTGAGTCAGAGCTAGTCTGCACAATATTTCTGAGTCAGAGCTAGTCTGCACAATATTTCTGAGCTAGAGCTAGTCTGCACAATATTTCTGAGCTAGAGCTAGTCTGCACAATATTTCTGAGTCAGTGCTAGTCTGCACAATATTTCTGAGTCAGAGCTAGTCTGCACAATATTTCTGAGTCAGAGCTAGTCTGCACAATATTTCTGAGTTTGAGCTAGTCTGCACAATATTTCTGAGTCAGAGCTAGTCTGCACGATATTTCTGAGTCAGAGCTAGTCTGCACGATATTTCTGAGTCAGAGCTAGTCTGCACAATATTTCTGAGCTAGAGCTAGTCTTGAGTCAGTGCTAGTCTGCACAATATTTCTGAGTCAGTGCTAGTCTGCACAATATTTCTGAGTCAGTGCTAGTCTGCACAATATTTCTGAGTCAGTGCTAGTCTGCACAATATTTCTGAGTCAGTGCTAGTCTGCACAATATTTCTGAGTCAGAGCTTGTCTGCACAATATTTCTGAGCAAAAAAGAAACAAACACGTAGGGTGGCACTAAATGCACTGAAAGGCAGCCCCAAGGGGGTAGCAGGGGTCGTAGGCCGTGCCTCCGGAACAAACCAGGTTCAATTGTAGCAAAGAGAGCAAACAGAGATCCGGGCACCAGCCAGCACATATGATGCATAAACTCCTTTATTCCTTCCCCAAGATTCCTGACAGAAAATTGCAAGGCCTAACAGCCGTTTCACAGATAAATCTGCTTCTTCAGAGGCAACAACAGTTGTTGCCTCTGAAGAAGCAGATTTATCTGTGAAACGGCTGTTAGGCCTTGCAATTTTCTGTCAGGAATCTTGGGGAAGGAATAAAGGAGTTTATGCATCATATGTGCTGGCTGGTGCCCGGATCTCTGTTTGCTCTCTTTGCTACAATATTTCTGAGTCAGAGCTAGTCTGCACAATATTTCTGAGTCAGAGCTAGTCTGCACAATATTTCTGAGTCAGAGCTAGTCTGCACAATATTTCTGAGTCAGAGCTAGTCTGCACAATATTTCTGAGTCAGTGCTAGTCTGCACAATATTTCTGAGTCAGAGCTAGTCTGCACAATATTTCTGAGTCAGAGCTTATCTTCACAGTAGTCATTGTTCTCTGCAGTGTTTTATTACCACAATATTTCTGAGTCAGAGCTTGTCTGCACAATATTTCTGAGTCAGAGCTAGTCTGCACAATATTTCTAAGTTAGAGCTAGTCTGCACAATATTTCTGAGTCAGAGCTTATCTTCACAGTAGTCATTGTTCTCTGCAGTGTTTTATTACCAAGGGGCTTGAGCTGCAAAATGAACTAAAGATTGCTATACAACATACTATAGGCTGGAGACATACAGTAACAATACACAGTGCGTGCACCAGTCTATTCTCTACTACCAGTGTTTCCCTGAAAATAAGACACTGTCGTATATTCATAATTCATTCAAAATATGTGCTAGGGCTTATTTTCGGGGAGGTCTTATATTTTTGGGGGTAGCCAGATCCCCCAGTATATAGTCAGATCCCCCCCCCCCCCACAAGTATATAGCCAGGGTAAGTAGCAGTTAAAACACATCCTTCCCCCCCCCCCCCAACCTTTCTGCTGATTTACCTCTCCTGCTCTTGGCCCCCTGCTCCAGAAAATCAGAGTCCCCCTGCGACATACACTGCATAATTCAGCTCTTAGATCAGTGGTGAAAGCAGCTAAAGTTGTACAGTAACAGCACTACCCTATACAGGAAGTAAACAGAGATCACTTCCTATATACGGGCTCTGTTACTGTTCAAGTTTAGCTGCCTTCACCGCTGATCTAAGATAAGAATTATGCACAGCATTAGCCACAGTGAGATCTGACTTTCTGGAGGAGGGGGGCAAAAGCAGGGGAGGTAAATCGGGTGCAGCAGCCGCGGTGTGGTGGCGGGGGGAGGGGTATGGAGGAGCGGGGTCTTACAGGCTGCCTGTCAAGTGATAGGCAGCCTATTGGGCCAATCAAAGTGTGGGGATAATGTCCTTTAAAGTGATTGGACCCGCAGGGGCTCAAAGCAGGATGAGTGGAGCTCTCGCCATTGCCAATAAGCAGGCATAAGTTTGTAGTGCTCGCTATGCTACTCTGATAAGGCACACTAACTCTGATAAGGTATGTTACCGCTGATGGGACATGCTAACTCTGATGGGACATGCTAACTCTGATGGGACATGCTAACTCTGATGGGACATGCTAACTCTGATGGTACATGCTAACTCTGATGGGACATGCTAACTCTGATAAGGCAAACTATTTGTTATAGTCAACACCATTGAGCGGATTTTTGCAACATCCGGCACTTAGGGACCAATGATATCACTGACAACGTTTCATCCATCCTACCTAATAAAGAACAAGTGTCCCTGTGCAGTGCAGGGACTGACGCAGAGAAACTGCAGAGAGCCGGAGGAGGACGGGGCCAGAAGGGACGGGCAGGTGTGCGCGATTGGCACTTCAGAATGTTAATCAAAAGTGTATGATACCCCCACGTACTGTGTCGACACAGCTACACACTCGCCTGTCTGCTGCAGATAGAACTACACTGGCTCATGGACTGGATAATGGAAGAAGACAGAACAGTTGGGTTTTCTTTCCATTAAACTATATTTTAACAGGCATTATTGACACCACTCGAGGGGGTTTTGTTTTTTCTTCCACAGTGACTGGGCCTCCGCTGAATTGTGTAACTGTGGAATAATCTGGATAGAAACAATTGTCTCATCATTGAACGGTGTTAGCCCAGCAAGTAATGAGACGCCACTTGGTGAGAAGAGAAATGTGTCCATCTCCAATCTCATGACAGTATCCCCACCACAGTCCCAACATCACAACTAAACCGAGGGCAACAGGCTTATTCTACAAGGAGGTATCCGTACAGAGATATGGCCTTCAGGGCATCTCTTCTGGCTTCAGCAAAGCTGACATCCTTTCCGGAGATACAGGTGACCTTCCTCAGGCCTTCAAGAACCTGAAAACAGAAAAAGGAATATGGTAACACAGCGAAGAACAACCAATAAATGGATCAACATCAAACCCTAATTAACCAGCACCCACATCAACCCCATCAACCTCCAAACCACCCAGCATCCACTGCACCACAGCCCCCAACCACCAAGCACCCATTATGCCACATCATCCCCCAAACCAGCCAACACCCACTGCACCACATCAACCGCAAGCCACCCAGCACCCACTGCACCACATCAACCCCCAAGCCACCCAGCACCCACTGCACCACATCAACCCCCAAGCCACCCAGCACCCACTGCACCACATCAACCCCCAAGCCACCCAGCACCCATTGCACCACATAAGTCTCAAAATCACCCAGCACCCACTGCACCATATCAACCTCCAAACCACCCAGCACCCACATCAGCCCCCAAACCACACCACCCAACACCCACTGCATCACATCAACCCCCAAGCCACTCAGCATCCACATCACCCAGAAGCCACTGCACCACATCAACCCCCAAATAACCTTGCACCCACTGCACCACATCAGCCCCAAACCACCCAGCGCCCATTGCACCACATCAGCCCCAAAACCACCGAGCACCCATTGTGCCACATCAGCCCCCAAACCAGCCAACACCCACTTCACCACATCAACCCCAAGCCACCCAGCACCCACTGCACCACATCAACACCCAAGCCACCCAGCACCCACTGCACCACATCAACCCCCAAGCCACCCAGCACCCACTGCACCACATCAACTACCCAGCACCCACTGCACCACATCAACCCCCAAGCCACCCAGCACCCACTGCACCACATCAACCCCCAAGCCACCCAGCACCCACTGCACCACATCAACCCCCAAGCCACCCAACACCCACTGCACCACATTAACCCCCAAGCCACCCAGCACCCACTGCACCACATCAGTCTCAAAATCACCCAGCACCCACTGCACCATATCAACCTCCAAACCACCCAGCAACCACTACACCACATCAGCCCCCAAACCACCCAGAAACCACATCAACCCCCAAGCCACCCAGCACCCACATCAACCCCCACACCACCCAGCACCCAATGCACCACATCATCCCACAAACCACCCAGCACACACTGCACCACATCAGCCTCCAAACTACTCAGTACACACTGCACCTCATGAGCCCCCAAATTATACACAAACTACTGCAGGGAAATCTCACCATTGTGGCAGGGGAGGAGACACAAACTACCACAGGGAGATCTCACCACTGTGGGAGGGGAGGAGACGCAAACTACTGCAGGGAGATCTCACGGCTGGAGTGAGGAGGGGGAACTAGACACAAACTACTGCAGAGAGATCTCCCCAAGGTGGGTGGGGGGGGGAGATGGGGACGGACGGACACAAACTACTACAGGGAAATCTCGCCATTGTGGGAGGGGAGGAGACACAAACTACAGCAGGGAGATCTCCATATTGTGGGAGGGGAGGAGACACAAACTAGTGCAGGGAGATCTCCGTATTGTGGGAGGGGAGGAGACACAAACTACAGCAGTGAGATCTCCGCATTGTGGGAGGGGAGGAGACGCAAACTGCTGCAGGAAGATCTCCGCATTGTGGGAGGGGAGGAGACACAATAGTAAATGGGGATGTGTTCCCAGCATTGGCTGGTTTCACAGACACTGCACTGTCACACATTGCTGAGAAGTCAGACGCATGTGGTCATGAGTCATGTATGAGGAGGCACCACTAGGCCCTCCCGATGTAACATGCCTCTCCATAGTGACTTGCACTTTGCACCATGCACCATGTGACAAGCTGGTGATTTGCATAGAGCGGTTTGTGTGTCAGTGGGATGTACTGGTGACAGCGTGTACACATCACACTTACCTGTGCCAGCTTGTTCCTCAGCATGAAGCGTGGCAGAGCGCCCAGTGCCAGCGAGAAGCCACAGCGACACATCTCCTCCGAGCTCTGCAGCTGCTCAATATAATAGTGCAATATGCCATCTGTGTGCAAAACACAAGCAATACAGAGGATTAGCACTTCCCGACAACCGTACAGCAATCCCCCAGCCAATGACGGGACAATCGTACATCAATCCTCCCTCCACTGATGGGACAATCGTACATCAATCCTCCCTCCACTGATGGGACAATCGTACAGCAATCCTCCCGCCACTGATGGGACAATCGTACAGCAATCCTCCCGCCACTGTTCGGGACAATCGAACAGCAATCCTCCCGCCACTGACGGGACAATCGTACAGCAAACCTCCCGCCACTGACGGGACAATCGTACAGCAAACCTCCCGCCACTGACGGGACAATCGTACAGCAATCCTCCTGCCACTGACTGGACAATCGTACAGCAATCCTCCCGCCACTGACGGTACAATCGTACAGCAATCCTCCCGCCACCGATGGGACAATCGGTCACTATCCTCCCACCACTGACGGGACAATCGTACAGCAATCCTCCTGCCACTGACGGGTCAATCGTACAGCAATCCTCCAACCACTGATGGGACAATCGTACAGCAATCCTCCCGCCACTGACGGTACAATCGTACAGCAGTCCTCCAACCACTGATGGGACAATCGTACAGCAGTCCTCCTGCCACTGATGGGACAATCGTACAGCAATCCTCCCGCCACTGACGGTACAATCGTACAGCAATCCTCCCGCCACCGATGGGACAATCGGTCACTATCCTCCCACCACTGACGGGATAATCGTACATCAAACCTCCCGCCACTGATGGGACAATCGTACAGCAATCCTCCTGCCACTGACGGGACAATCGTACAGCAATCCTCCTGCCACTGACGGGACAACCGTACAGCAATCCCTCAGCCACTGACGGGACAATTGTACATCAATCCTCCCGCCACTGACCGGACAATAGTGCAATATGCCATCTGTGTGCAAAACACAAGCAATGCAGAGGATTGACCCCCCCCCCCCCCCCCCCCCCCCCCCGAAAATCAAACAGAAATAATCCAACCACTAAAAGGACAATCTGTCACTATCCTCCCACCACTGATGGGGCAATCGTACAGCAATCCTCCAACCACTGATGGGACGATCGCACAGCAATCCTCCCACCACTGACGGGACAATCGGTCACTATCCTCCCACCACTGATGGGACAATCGTACAGCAATCCTCCAGCCACTGTCAGGGCAATCGCACAGCAATCCTCCAGCCACTGACGGGACAATCCGTCACTATCCTCCAGCCACTGACGGGACAATCCGTCACTATCCTCCAGCCACTGACGGGACAATCCGTCACTATCCTCCAGCCACTGACGGGACAATCCGTCACTATCCTCCCGCCACTGATGGGACAATCGTACAGCAATCCTCCTGCCACTGATGGGACAATCGTACAGCAATCCTCCTGCCACTGACGGGACAACCGTACAGCAATCCCTCAGCCACTGACGGGACAATTGTACATCAATCCTCCCGCCACTGACAGGACAATAGTGCAATATGCCATCTGTGTGCAAAACACAAGCAATGCAGAGGATTGCCCCCCCCCCCCCCCCCCCCGAAAATCAAACAGAAATAATCCAACCACTGACAGGACAATCTGTCACTATCCTCCCACCACTGATGGGGCAATCGTACAGCAATCCTCCCGCCACTGACGGGACAATCGTACAGCAATCCTCCTGCCACTAACGGGACAATCGTACAGCAATCCTCCTGCCACTGACGGGACAACTGTACAGCAATCCCTCAGCCACTGACGGGACAATTGTACATCAATCCTCCCGCCACTGACAGGACAATAGTGCAATATGCCATCTGTGTGCAAAACACAAGCAATGCAGAGGATTGCCCCCCCCCCCCCCCCCCGAAAATCAAACAGAAATAATCCAACCACTGACAGGACAATCTGTCACTATCCTCCCACCACTGATGGGGCAATCGTACAGCAATTCTCCCGCCACTGACGGGACAATCGTACAGCAATCCTCCAACTACTGATGGGACGATCGCACAGCAATCCTCCCACCACTGACGGGACAATCGGTCACTATCCTCCCACCATTGACGGGACAATCGTACAGCAATCCTCCAGCCACTGACGGGACAATCAGTCACTATCCTCCCACCACTGATGGGACAATCGTACAGCAATTCTCCCACCACTGATGAGGTAACCGTACAGCAATCCTCCAGCCACTGACAGGGCAATCGCACAGCAATCCTCCAGCCACTGACGGGACAATCCGTCACTATCCTCCAGCCACTGACGGGACAATCCGTCACTATCCTCCAGCCACTGACGGGACAATCAGTCACAATCCTCCCACCACTGATGGGACAATCGTACAGCAATTCTCCCGCCACTGACAGGGCAATCGCACAGCAATCCTCCAGCCACTGACGGGACAATCCGTCACTATCCTCCCGCCACTGACGGGACAATCAGTCACCATCCTCCTACCACTGATGGGACAATCGTACAGCTATCCTCCCGCCACTGACGGGACAATCAGTCACCATCCTCCTACCACTGATGGGACAATCGTACAGCAATTCTCCCGCCACTGATGGGGCAATTGTACAGCAATCCTCCAACCACTGATGGGACAATCAGTCACTATCCTTCCACCACTGATGGGGTAACCGTACAGCAATCTTCCAGCCACTGACAGGGCAATCGCACAGCAATCCTCCAGCCACTGACGGGACAATCCGTCACTATCCTCCCGCCACTGACGGGACAATCAGTCACAATCCTCCCACCACTGATGGGACAATCGTACGGCAATCCTCCCGCCACTGACGGAACAATCGGTCACTATCCTCCCACCACTGACTGGACAATCTACAGCAATACTCCCGCCACTGACGGGACAATCGGTCACTATCCTCCCACTACTGACGGGACAATCATACAGCAATCCTCCAGCCACTAACGGGACAATCAGTCACTTTCCTCCAGCCACTGACGGGACAATAAGTCACTATCCTCCCACCACTGACGGGACAATCAGTCACTATCCTCCCACCATTGACGGGAGAATCGTACAGCAATCCTCCAGCCACTGACGGGACAATCGGTCACTATCCTCCCACTACTGACGGGACAATCATACAGCAATCCTCCAGCCACTGACGGGACAATAAGTCACTATCCTCCCACCATTGACGGGAGAATTGTACAGCAATCCTCCAGCCACTGACGGGACAATCAGTTACTGTCCTCCCACCACTGATGGGGTAACCGTACAGCAATCCTTCCCCCACTGACAGGGCAATTGTACAGCAATCCTCCAGCAACTGACGGGACAATCGGTCACTATCCTCCCACCACTGACGGGACAATGGTAGAGCAATCCTCTTGCCACTGACAGGACAATCAGTCAATGTAATAGTGCAATATGCCATCTGTGTGCAAAACACAAGCAATGCAGAGGATTAAAACTCTCAAAACTTGTGCTTCTTGTGTACGGATTTAGATACATAAATTAGCAGGCGTGTAATTCCTAACAATCAGATGAGTCAACAGAATGTAATAAACAGAGCAGCAGCCTAGTGACATAATCATTATCAAGCAGCAGTAATATCACCAAACGGACATGTGTGTGCTGCTGGCCTCTGCTGGCCACTGGAGGGTACTGCATGTGGATAGTGGTGCTGTACTCATACACACATAAAATATACAACAAACTGTACTTATGGCAGGAAAAAAAGAAGGGAAAAATAAGTCACTGACGGAGTTTATCAAACAGGAAGTCACTTGTGCGCTAAAGAATGTTTCACTTCACTAGGTGATCTCCTCTTACGGTAATGACTTCACCCAGAAGTCAGATTTATTTACAAAACCAAACACATTACGAGTGGAGACAATTCCGGCTCCTTTCGCATATTGTGCGGTGTAATTGGCGTGCGGCGTAAGAGCAGTCATCTTCCAATGCGTTCTCCAGTCCTTCATAGGACCGCACTGTTACTCATGGAAAGACTACCCCCATGCTGGATAAAAATAGTGAATTTAAAAAAAAATGCATACAGCATGTGGTATTTTGTTGACTGAAATCTGGTTACCGACAAGTCCTTTGTGAATGGAGGCCATCATCATTATCGGTCTTTAGACAGCGGATATATTCTGCATTGAGTATACTGAACAATCAATGTCATCACTTGTATTAAGATGGCATCTGCTTTTGGAATATTAAGCTCCTGGCCAGGAAGCTGAAACTCTACCCTGTCAGGTATCCCCATACAGTCATTGTCAAGGTGAATGTCCCAGCATGTCATTGCATGTCGATTTTGCTATAAAGTTGCTACACAGGACACAGTGAAATGACGGATGTATGGGGGGAGGGTCACTTAAAGTGTCTGAGTTTACTCCACTCATTGGTAGACCCCGCCATCTCTTCCATTTGCGTTTGGGCTTCTCGGGAGATTTGGGGTGAACCTGTTGTGTGAATGTCACTAAAATGGGTCCCGTAGTGGACTGATGAACAACTGGTTGATTGCTAGAGCTCCCGGAGTCCTGCCATAGTCACAGTCTAATGTCCTTACCATAGTCAAAGTATACTGTCCCTCTACCATAGCCACAATTCCCCCATCATAGTCATGGCTTACGGTGGCCATACATGGTGCAATTTTTTCATTCAATCTTACCATTTCTATGTAATATAAGGGAACTGCCTAAATTATCCTTTCAGTATATTCACTTAATTTACCCTTATACTACATAGAAATGGTAAGATTGGATGAAAAAAATTGTACCATGTTTGGCCACCATTACTGTCCCTATCACAGTCTAATGCCCCAACTAACGTCTGGGGCTGTTACAAAGCATGCCAGGGATGCTACCAGTCTGTTTTAGGAATGTGAGAGAAAAACGGACATCATACAAACAAGAGTTGATTCCAGTAATACCGCTAATGACATGCTGGGCATGGTGCTGTCACTATGGCAGACATGGAGAGGAGGTGATGATGCTGGACATGGTGCTGTCACTATGGCAGACATGGAGAGGAGCTGATGATGCTGTCACTATGGCAGACATGGAGAGGAGCTGATGATGCTGGATATGGTGCTGTCACTATGGCAGACATGGAGAGGAGGTGATGATGCTGGACATGGTGCTGTCACTATGGCAGACATGGAGAGGAGGTGATGATGCTGGACATGGTGCTGTCACTATGGCAGACATGGAGAGGAGCTGATGATGCTGGACATGGTGCTGTCACTATGGCAGACATGGAGAGGAGCTGATGATGCTGGACATGGTGCTGTCACTATGGCAGACATGGAGAGGAGCTGATGATGCTGTCACTATGGCAGACATGGAGAGGAGGTGATGATGCTGTCACTATGGCAGACATGGAGAGGAGGTGATGATGCTGGACATGATGCTGTCACTATGGCAGACATGGAGAGGAGGAGATGATGCTGTCACTATGGCAGACATGGAGAGGAGGAGATGATGCTGTCACTATGGCAGACATGGAGAGGAGGAGATGATGCTGTCACTATGGCAGACATGGAGAGGAGGTGATGATGCTGGACATGGTGCTGTCACTATGGCAGACATGGAGAGGAGGAGATGATGCTGGACATGGTGCTGTCACTATGGCAGACATGGAGAGGAGGTGATGATGCTGGACATGGTGCTGTCACTATGGCAGACATGGAGAGGAGCTGATGATGCTGTCACTATGGCAGACATGGAGAGGAGGTGATGATGCTGTCACTATGGCAGACATGGAGAGGAGGTGATGATGCTGGACATGATGCTGTCACTATGGCAGACATGGAGAGGAGGAGATGATGCCGTCACTATGGCAGACATAGAGAGGAGGAGATGATGCTGGACATGGTGCTGTCACTATGGCAGACATGGAGAGGAGGTGATGATGCTGTCACTATGGCAGACATGGAGAGGAGGTGATGATGTTGTCACTATGTTAGACATGGAGAGAAGGAGATGATGCTGGACATGGTGCTGTCACTATGGCAGACATGGAGAGGAGGTGATAATGCTGGACATGGTGCTGTCACTATGGCAGACATGGAGAGGAGGTGATGATGCTGTCACTATGGCAGACATGGAGAGGAGGTGATGATGCTGGACATGGTGCTGTCACTATGGCAGACATGGAGAGGAGGTGATGTTGCTGGACATGATGCTGTCACTATGGCAGACATGGAGCGGAGGTGATGATGCTGGACATGGTGCTGTCACTATGGCAGACATGGAGAGAAGGAGATGATGCTGGACATGGTGCTGTCACTATGGCAGACATGGAGAGGAGGAGCTGATGCTGTCACTATGGCAGACATGGAGAGGAGGAGATGATGCTGGACATGGTGCTGTCACTCTGGCAGACATGGAGAGGAGGTGATGATGCTGTCACTATGGCAGACATGGAGAGGAGGTGGTGATGATGTCACTATGTTAGACATGGAGAGGAGGAGATGATGCTGGACATGGTGCTGTAACTATGGCAGACATGGAGAGGAGCTGAGGATGCTGAACATGGTGCTGTCACTATGGCAGACAGGGAGAGGAGGTGATGGTGCTGTCACTATGGCAGACATGGAGAGGAGGAGATGATGCTGTCACTATGGCAGACATGGAGAGAAGGAGATGATGCTGGACATGGTGCTGTCACTATGGCAGACATGGAGAGGAGCTGAGGATGCTGAACATGGTGCTGTCACTATGGCAGACAGGGAGAGGAGGTGATGGTGCTGTCACTATGGCAGACATGGAGAGAAGGAGATGATGCTGGACATGGTGCTGTCACTATGGCAGACATGGAGAGGAGCTGAGGATGCTGAACATGGTGCTGTCACTATGGCAGACAGGGAGAGGAGGTGATGGTGCTGTCACTATGGCAGACATGGAGATGAGGAGATGATGCCGTCACTATGGTAGACATGGAGATGAGGAGATGATGCCGTCACTATGGTAGACATGGAGAGAAGGAGATGATGCTGGACATGGTGCTGTCACTATGGCAGACAGAGCGGAGATGATGATGCTGGACATGTTGCTTCTTGATGAGGCAGGAAGTGGTGACTCTATAGGCAGAGCAGAAACACCTAGAAATATCTTCAGGGCTCGCTACAGACAATCCCTTTACTTTCGTCCCCTGCGGCGTCTTTTCCTATTTTAGGATGGAGCAGTGACAGGCGAGCCTGACTCCATTCTCTCCATCCAATGACAGTGCTGTGTTTAGTGCAGAGAGGCAGGTGTGACCGCAGGGCTGGGTCTGTCTATCCCGGGATAATTGCTCACTGCTGGCCTGAACTGCTGTCATTAGTAATGAGGCCTGCCATGATTCACCTACCTTGCCGGACTGGATCAACCTCTCCATCTGGGTTCTGGTAAAATTCATAACACAATGCGGACAGAGAAGATACAGCAGCTTCCTGGGGAGAGAAGGAATACAGGTTTATTATTTAGGAATGCTGATACACACCAGCTGGGAGCTGGAAATCAGTCTAGCAGTGGGGATACATCTTACCAAGCTAATCGGGGGAGGGATTTAGGGCTACAGTAAGAAGATCGCCCCTCGTGGGTGGTGTTACCAGCAGTCCAATGGAAACGTGGAGGAAGGGCCTGAACTGTGGCGCTAAAGATCTGAGAAATGGTTCCTCCCTCCCTGGCTACACAAGAGGAGGTATATTACAATAGAATGATTTCCTGTACAGACTCCACCCACTAGATACCCGGCAGTGTGCCTATACAGACTCCACCCACTGGAGATAAAACGCAGTGTGCCCATACGTAGGATGTACATAAGATATGCGGTTTGTGTCACATGATGAGTAATGAGAACACCAAAGCAGATGTATATCGGCACCACGGAAGATGAATGCGCTATATAAATCATTAACTATAATAATGTTAGTTTTATATAGTTTGATTATAGTCCAATCAGAAGCTGGATTCGCTGCATTTTATTTGGTTTGTCTCCAAGCAGAATAAACGAAGGTCAAATTTGCATAAACTCCAAATTATTAAAAATCTAATTTCCAATCTCTACTAAACCACATGGTATTCTGAATCCTACACGTCCCGCCTACTGGAGCATGCTGGGAAATAAGAGATTACCTTTATCTTCTGTCGGGTAGAGCTGGAGAACAGATGGAGGCTTTTCAAGCTGTCATTAATGAGTTGTTGCCAATCAGCTGAGAGACAGAAAAACAATGTCAGCTTCCTGCAAGCCGCAAAACAGAAGAGGGTTATCACGTACTATATCCCTCAGAGTGCAGCTGGAGAGGAGGCCCCAGAGCTACTGACCCCTCAGAGCCAGTATGTTATTACCTTTTGCCTGACGCTGCGCGCCGTTCCCTCTCCTCCGACGCTGTGCGCCGTTCCCTCTCCTCCGACGCTGCGCGCCGTTCCCTCTCCTCCGACGCTGCGCGCAGTTCCTTCTCCTCCGACGCTGCGCGCCGTTCCCTCGCCTCCGACGCTGCACGCCGTTCCCTCGCCTCTGACGCTGCACGTATTACCTCTCTTCTGATGCTGCACGCCGTTCCCTCTCATCTGACGCTGCACGCTGTTACCTCTTCTGTGACGCTGCACGCCGTTACCTCTTCTGTGACGCTGCACGCCATTACCTCTTCTGTGGCGCTGCACGCCGTTACCTCTTCTGTGACGCTGCACGCCGTTACCTCTTCTGTGACGCTGCACGCCGTAACCTCTTCTGTGACGCTGCACGCCGTAACCTCTTCTGTGACGCTGCACGCCGTAACCTCTTCTGTGACGCTGCACGCCGTAACCTCTTCTGTGACGCTGCACGCCGTAACCTCTTCTGTGACGCTGCACCCCGTAACCTCTTCTGTGACCCTGTACGCCGTAACCTCTTCTGTGACGCTGCACGCCGTAACCTCTTCTGTGACGCTGCACGCCGTTACCTCTTCTGTGACGCTGCACGCCGTTACCTCTTCTGTGACGCTGCACGCCGTTACCTCTTCTGTGACGCTGCACACCGTTACCTCTTCTGTGATGCTGCATGCCGTTACCTCTTCTGTGATGCTGCACGCTGTTACCTCTTCTGTGATGCTGCACGCTGTTACCTCTTCTGTGATGATGCACGCTGTTACCTCTTCTGTGATGCTGCACGCTGTTACCTCTTCTGTGATGATGCACGCTGTTAGCTCTTCTGTGATGCTGCATGCTGTTACCTCTTCTGTGATGCTGCACGCCGTTACCTCTTCTGTGATGCTGCACGCTGTTACCTCTTCTGTGACGCTGCACGCTGTTACCTCTTCTGTGACGCTGCACGCCGTTACCTCTTCTGTGATGCTGCATGCTGTTACCTCTTCTGTGATGCTGAATGCTGTTACCTCTTCTGTGATGCTGCATGCTGTTACCTCTTCTGTGATGCTGCACGCTGTTACCTCTTCTGTGACGCTGCACGCTGTTACCTCTTCTGTGACGCTGCACGCCGTTACCTCTTCTGTGATGCTGCATGCTGTTACCTCTTCTGTGATGCTGTACGCTGTAACCTCTTCTGTGATGCTGCACGCTGTTACCTCTTCTGTGACGCTGCACGCTGTTACCTCTTCTGTGACGCTGCACGCCGTTACCTCTTCTGTGATGCTGCACGCTGTAACCTCTTCTGTGATGCTGCATGCTGTTACCTCTTCTGTGATGCTGCATGCTGTTACCTCTTCTGTGATGCTGCACGCTGTTACCTCTTCTGTGACGCTGCACGCTGTTACCTCTTCTGTGACGCTGCACGCTGTTACCTCTTCTGTGACGCTGCACGCCGTTACCTCTTCTGTGATGCTGCACGTTGTAACCTCTTCTGTGACGCTGCACACCGTTACCTCTTCTGTGATGCTGCACGTTGTAACCTCTTCTGTGACGCTGCACGCTGTAACCTCTTCTGTGATGCTGCACGCTGTTACCTCTTCTCTGAAGCTGCACGCTTTTACCTCCTTGGACCCTGCACGCTATTACCTCGCCCTGGACCCTGCACGCTATTAGCTCTCCTCTGACACTGCACGCTATTACCTCTCCTCTGACGCTGCATTCTACTACCTATCCTCTGGTGCTGCACGCCGCAGGGCGTTCCGGCCAGCAGTCCTCAATGAAGGATATATCCGGTGACTTAAGCCCTGCTTACCTATTACTGTGTCCCCCGGGTGTGGGATTTTGGACAGTGACAGCTTCTCTATCAAGTGACAAACTGCGGAAAAGAGAGACACAATTAGGGAGTTGACACCAAGAATGAGCTCACTGTCACATTATACAATCCAGTTACCAGGGTATCTATACTGCATTGCACAGCGCTGGCCAAAGAGGCTTTATACACAGTATATAAATATAACAGAGGCTAAGCTGATTTTCTCAGATCTCATTGGAGCTGATTTTTTACAAACAGTGCATGTAATATTGGTGCAAAACCACTGCTCAGTGTGCCCAATCAGAATCATTTGCCTGGACAGCTGCAACATTTAAGTCTCATACACATACAAATGTCTGCAGTTACAAGCATACAAGAGACAAAAAAAAAACACAGTGACAGTTTGTCGCCAGGTCCCTTTGTGCGGCAGCTGTACACACGTTGCACAGAGGGACAGAGATGCGGCGGAAGCTGTCGCCGAAAGTTTTGCCCCCGCCTGAAGCTCCCTTCTGGCTGTGGGTAGCTGTCGCTAGTCCGCACATACACATGCAGTACGCGTGGCGGACCAGCGACAGTTGCGGAGACAGAAGTTGCCGGCGATTGAACTTTTCAATCACACAGCAACTGCTGTCTCCGGCGACAGTTCGTGGTGCGCACCTCTTACACACAGTGCAACTGTCGCCCAGACATGCGCGTGCCACCTGTTTGTGGCGACATTTGTGCCCCATGTGTATGAGACTTTACACTGGTTGTGATAAATCTGCCCTAATGAGACCTGACTTCTATACAAAGATACTGACAACAGGATGACATTTATCAAATTGATGGATAGTCAATGGTGCCCCTTTTGACAAAAGTCATAGCAATTTCCTCAACCAGGGAGATCAACAGGTGTGATCGGTTCAGGATGAGGGCAGCCACTGAAGCACAGGGCATGCTGGGAGCTGGTCAGCAGGTGTGATCCGTACAGGATGAGGGCAGTTACTGAGGCCCAGGGCATGCTGGGAGCTAGTCAGCAGGTGTGATCTGTACAGGATGAGGGCAGTGGAAGCTGGTCAACAGGTGTGATCTGTACAGGATGAGGGCAGTCACTGAGGCCCAGGGCATGCTGGGAGCTAGTCAGCAGGTGTGATCTGTACACAATGAGGGCAGTGGAAGCTGGTCAGCAGGTGTGATCCGTACAGGATGAGGGCAGTTACTGAGGCCCAGGCATGCTGGGAAATAGTCAGCGGGTGTGATCTGTAAAGGATGAGGGCAGTAGAAGCTGGTCAACAGGTGTGATCTGTACAGGATAAAGGCAGTCACAGAGGCCCAGGGCATGCTGGGAGCTGGTCAGCAGGTGTGATCTGTACAGGATGAGGGCAGTCACTGAGGCCCAGGGCATGCTGAGAGCTAGTCAGCAGGTGTGATCTGTACAGGATGAGGGCAGTCACTGAGGCCCAGGGCATGCTGGGAGCTGGTCAGCAGGTGTGATCTTTACAGGATGAGGGCAGTCACTGAGGCCCAGGGCATGCTGAGAGCTAGTCAGCAGGTGTGATCTGTACAGGATGAGGGCAGTCACTGAGGCCCAGGGCATGGTGTGAGCTGGTCAGCAGGTATGATCTGTACAGGATGAGGGCAGTCACTGAGGCCCAGGGCATGCTGGGAGCTAGTCAGCAGGTGTGATATGTACAGGATGAGGGCAGTCACTGAGGCCCAGGGCATGGTGGGAGCTGGTCAGCAGGTGTGATCTGTACAGGATGAGGGCAGTCACTGAGGCCCAGGGCATGCTGGGAGCTAGTCAGCAGGTGTGATATGTACAGGATGAGGGCAGTCACTGAGGCCCAGGGCATGGTGGGAGCTGGTCAGCAGGTATGATCTGTACAGGATGAGGGCAGTTACTGAGGCCCAGGCATGCTGGGAGCTAGTCTGCAGGTGTGATCTGTACAGGATGAGGGCAGTGGAAGCTGGTCAACAGGTGTGATCTGTACAGGATGAGGGCATGCTGGGAGCTAGTCAGCAGGTGTGATCTGTTCAGGATGAGGGCAGTCACTGAGGCCCAGGGCATGCTAGGAGCTGGTCAGCAGGTGTGATCTTTACAAGATGAGGGCAGTGGAAGCTGGTCAACAGGTGTGATCTGTACAGGATGAGGACAGTCACTGAGGCCCAGGGCATGCTTGGAGCTTGTCAGCGGATGTGATCTGTACAGGAAGAGGGCAGTGGAATCTGGTCAGCAGGTGTGATCTGTACAGGATGAGGGCAGTCACTGAGGCCCAGGGCATGCTGGGAGCTGGTCAGCGGATGTGATCTGTACAGGAAGAGGGCAGTGGAATCTGGTCAGCAGGTGTGATCTGAACAGAATGAGCGCAGTCACTGAGGCCTAATCATGAAGAGGAGATATCAGGCCACTATTTCAGCTCAATTCATGTAATAGCACCATGAAAACAGTAAACCAGATTGCATTCTCAGCTCATTAGCGAGATTGGTATTTGACATAGATTTGGGGATACACAGGTCTCAGCAGCTGGACCCTATGTGTACAGACTGCTCAGGTCATTACACTGTATTATGTGTGTCTTACCTGCTGGTCTCATCAGCTCTCCACCCAGACCCCTAGAAGGAAGAGAAAAGAAGATTTAAAATACAAAGCTGCACAGAATACATCGAAAGCAAAACTAATATCATTAAAGCGGTATTGTCACCATAAAAATCAAATTTCAACAGCAACTGGTCTGAGTGTATTAAGTGATAAAGACTATAGGCCGGTACACAGGCTGCCAGTCTTCTCACACTGCCGGTACACAGGCCGCTAGTCTGCTCACACTGTTGCCCAAAAGTGTCCCGGATCTCTAAGGATCCTAGCAACAACCCTGCTGCTCACACTGCCGGTACCCAGGCCGCTAGTCTGCTCACACTGCCGATACACAGGCTGCTAGTTTGCTCACATTGCCGGTACACGGGTCGCTAGTCTGCTCACACTGCCAGCACACGGGCCGCTAGTCTGCTCACACTGCCGGTACACGGGCCGATAGTCTGCTCACACTGCCGGCACATGGGCCGCTAGTCTGCTCACACTGCCGGCACATGGGCCGCTAGTCTGCTCACACTGCCGGCACATGGGCCGCTAGTCTGCTCACACTGCCGGCACACGGGCCGCTAGTCTGCTCACACTGCCGGCACACAGGCCGCTAGTCTGCTCACACTGCCGGCACACAGGCCGCTAGTCTGCTCACACTGCCGGCACACAGGCCGCTAGTCTGCTCACACTGCCGGCACACAGGCCGCTAGTCTGCTCACACTGCCGGTACACAGGCCGCTAGTCTGCTCACACTGCCGGCACACAGGCCGCTAGTCTGCTCACACTGCCGGCACACAGGCCGCTAGTCTGCTCACACTGCCGGCACACAGGCCGCTAGTCTGCTCACACTGCCGGCACACAGGCCGCTAGTCTGCTCACACTGCCGGCACACAGGCCGCTAGTCTGCTCACACTGCCGGCACACAGGCCGCTAGTCTGCTCACACTGCCGGCACACAGGCCGCTAGTCTGCTCACACTGCCGGCACACAGGCCGCTAGTCTGCTCACACTGCTGTTACACAGGCCGCTAGTCTGCTCACACTGCCGATACACAGGCCGCTAGTCTGCTCACACTGCCGGCACACAGGCTGCTAGTCTGCTCACACTGCCGGCACACAGGCCGCTAGTCTGCTCACACTGCCGGCACACAGGCCACTAATCTGCTCACACTGCTGTTACACAGGCCGCTAGTCTGCTCACACTGCCGGTACACAGGTCGATAGTCTGCTCACACTGCTGTTACACAGGCCGCTAGTCTGCTCACACTGCTGTTACACAGGCCGCTAGTCTGCTCACACTGCCGGTACACAGGTCGATAGTCTGCTCACACTGCCAGCACATAGGCCGCTAGTCTGCTCACACTGCTGTTACACAGGCCGCTAGTCTGCTCACACTGCCGGCACACAGGCTGCTAGTCTGCTCACACTGCCGGTACACAGGTCGCTAGTCTGCTCACACTGCCGGCACACAGGCCGCTAGTCTGCTCACACTGCCGGCACACAGGCTGCTAGTCTGCTCACACTGCCGGTACACAGGTCGCTAGTCTGCTCACACTGCCGGCACACAGGCTGCTAGTCTGCTCACACTGCCGGTACACAGGTCGCTAGTCTGCTCACACTGCCGGCACACAGGCCGCTAGTCTGCTCACACTGCCGGCACACAGGCCGCTAGTCTGCTCACACTGCCGGCACACAGGCCGCTAGTCTGCTCACACTGCCGGCACACAGGCCGCTAGTCTGCTCACACTGCCGGCTCACAGTTCGCTAGTCTGCTCACACTGCCGGTACACAGGCCGCTAGTCTGCTCACAGTGCTGGCACACAGGCTGCTAGTCTGCTCACACTGCCGGTACACAGGTCACTAGTCTGCTCACACTGCCGGCACACAGGCCGCTAGTCTGCTCACACTGCCGGCACACAGGCCGCTAGTCTGCTCACACTGCCGGTACACAGGCCGCTAGTCTGCTCACACTGCTGGCACACAGGCTGCTAGTCTGCTCACACTGCCGGTACACAGGTCACTAGTCTGCTCACACTGCCGGTACACAGGTCGCTAGTCTGCTCACACTGCTGGTACACAGGCCGCTAGTCTGCTCACACTGTTGGTACACAGGCCGCTAGTCTGCTCACACTGCCGGCACACAGGTCGCTAGTCTGTTCACACTGCTGTTACACAGGTCGCTAGTCTGCTCACACTGCCGGCACACAGGCTGCTAGTCTGCTCACACTGCTGGCGCACAGGCCGCTAGTCTGCTCACACTGCCGGCACACAGGTCGCTAGTCTGCTCACACTGCCGGCACACAGACTGCTAGTCCGCTCACACTTCCTGTACACAGGCCCCTAGTCTGCTCACACTTCCTGTACACAGGCCCCTAGTCTGCTCACACTGCCGGCCACAGGCCGCTAGCCTGCTCACACTGCCGGCACACAGTACACTGTACTGAGTGGGGAGTGGTGCCTGTGCCTCTATGTGATGTCCAGCCCCCTGGTCTCCCCACCGCAGCAAAGCACTGACTCAGCACCGCTGTCTCTAGACAGATGTCACATCACTGGGATGGAGTAACTTGTATGACACGAGACAATGATTCAGGCAGATCGCTGCTTCTTCTGACAGCAGAAAAACACTTTAACGACCGGCGTTTAACACTAATAAACCCTCCGGAGGATAAGCGTGACGCAGCAGACCTGGTGTCCCGCCCAGGCATTAACCTGCTGTACTCAGGCTCGGGGCGTCCGCCGGGATTAGCAGGAGCCGCCATAGATCCAGCCTTATAGCTGTGTATGATGGAGACACCTGACTCTGAGCTCTCATCATTATTCAGACATATCTGCAGCCATCACTGAATCCCCGTCTGACACCTGCACACACCGACGTGCTGAGAATTCACTCAGCACGCTTCTGTACCGCTATCACCCTGATTAGGTAAAATAATACTCTATCCAGGCTAAAAACATACTTCCAATTCCACCAATACACATCCCAGCGGATCCTAAGCAAGTCCAGAATGTCTGGCAGGTAAGTTGGGAAACGCCACCTTAACCAGATAATTCTGAACAGCAATGCCACCTAGTGATCAGCAAACACTACTACATGACCCCTTACCCAAAAGTCACTATTTTTAATGGATTTGGTTTTAGATTTTTCTCTGCGATTTGCGGATATAAATCTGGCAGCCTCAGACGAAGAATGTATGTTGTCTGACAAAGAAAAGTCCCCACACCGCTGTTCAGTCCCAGTACTGGGCGGTCACACCACAACGCACGAGTGGAAATGGGATTTTGTCACTGTTAAACTTGGCTGTGAATTCTACAGTAGTGATGGTCAGCGAGATGCAAATAATTTTGAGTTGATGCGACACGGATGTCAAATATGACATCACTTCTGCACTTCTTTTTCTCAGTCTCGCTCAGTGTTAAATATATGCCCTCCCTATTGCCACAGCTTCCTGCCCCTCCCACGGCAAACATCACCTATACAACATGCTTACATCACTGTGTAATATCTTCAAAGGGAGGGAGGGGTTCAGGTTCAATTACCTTCTGGTCATAGTGTCCTTATCTTATCTGAAATAGGAAGCTGTTATTTGCATGCTGAGATTAGCTTGGGTAATGTAGCTTAAAAAAAACAAAAACAAAAAAAAAAACGTTCCACAATCCCGCTAGTTCCTGCAATTAGGCAAAGGCACCCAGACCAGGTAAAAAGAAGAGAGAAAAAAAACAGACCTATTTTAGAAAAAAGGGGGTTACAGATATGTTTGGGGCATTAACATTTTTTTGTTTAGGGATGTTACAACCCCCTTTAACTACTGAAATAAATGATAATCATTTGTATTTGCTTGTTTGAAGGACCACTATCACAAAAAAATGTAATGCTAGGTAAACGCGATACAATTTTCTGGCAGATTTTTTTCAACATGTCTGATCTGAATTTTGATCGATTTTCCGATCGATTTTCTTTCAGTTTTATGGAAATTGATCAGAAAAACAAGTTTCGGCTCCTGCCCATCTTCATGTTGCCAATGGATCTTGAGCAGACAGATAAAATTTAAATCTGGACTTACCTGGGGCTTCCTCCAGACCCCCGTTACCTGCGAGGTCTCCTAGTGTTCTCTGGGTCATTGCCTTGGTCTCACTGGCGTCTCCGGTAATCCGGCGAGCACCCTGCACTTCATCACCCCGGTCCCCATAAGAGTCCTGTGGTTAAGACTTTAGAAAACCGCACATGCACAGGACTCTTACGGCAACCGGTGTGATGGCGAGCAAGTGCTGCTTCAAACAAAGTTGCTGGATTACAAGAGCCGCCAGTGGGACCACGTATGGGACCACGCAAGGGACCCAGAGAATGCCAGGGGACCTTGCGGGCTACGCGGGGCTGGAGGAAGCCCTAGGTAAGTCCGGATTTCCTTTTTTACTTACTGGTCATGGTCCCTATAAGAAGTCAGTTTAGGACAGCACATTTCAGCAGTGAAGAGGGCATCTTTACAGGTAACGAATTTGAGGGGTCTGGCAATTTGGACGCCATACTCTGAAGTCTGGAGAATATCTTCCAGAAAGATACCAGACTGGAGGAATGGGAGGTGTGCAGTGTGTTCCTCATCCATGACATGAAGTACATGAGGACGTTTTCTGCCAAATGGCATGGCAGATGGGATAGCATGGAACACATTACACGGGACACAGCCAGCTTCTCTGCTCATCTTGTGTCAAGGGATCCAGCCAACAGATCAGAGGATGAACACAAATGTTCTTGTGGTGTCAATAAAACATACAGACACAGAAGACTTCCCCCAAACCGATCTATTTCTGGCTATCTAGCTCTAATGCTGGGAATACACGTTTCGTTTTTGCCTTCGTTTAAACCTTCGTTTCGATTGTGCCTTTTGTCCTTTTCGATCCCGAAATAATCGACCGTACGGTTAATATCACCACCCACGGTTTCGGTTTTTATTTCGATTCTGATGGTTTCGTTTTTCCAATGATCGAAGGCTGCAAAGAAACGAAACGTAGTACAGGGACGGACGGCATAAACGAATATATAATCGATCTGAACAGCCATCAAGCCTACCAATGGCTCGATTAGATGGATAAAGAGAGATAATATCAAACATGTTCGATCACTAGTCGTTCGTTTTTGGGGTCTATTAATCGAAACTATAATGAGATTATGACTATTTTCACATACGGTTTCAACACTCGATTCGTTTACCGAACGAATCGAAGGCTAAAACGAAGGCTAAAACGAAACGTGTATTCCCAGCATAACAGGGAGCACAAGACAAGCTTACACTTCTGTTCTAGTCAAAGTGAATCAGACTGTCACAAGAAGTTCTGCGTCTCCAGGCAGTCTACCCACACAGCTACCATCCCATTGGCTGAACTGCACTTCCAAGACATCAAAACAGTAAGCCATTTCCCCGACCTGACCCTTTCATGCCACTGGAAAACCCAATCCATAAAAGCTTCGGCCAGTGAGGATGCTGTGTCTGCTGTAGATTGTGGGCTTACAGAATTCTACTGGCAAAACATGAAGAAGATGGAACCGTGGAAAGGAAATATGTGGGGAACAATACCTGGAACTTGAATATTGGGGTCAAGTAGGGAGAGAGGAGCACTGAGAAACCCCCCCCCAACCTTGTCTAAAACCATCCCAGGATTTAGAACTCAGTAAATAAAAGACAGGCATGGACCATCCCTCTAACCTCAGAAGCAGCATATTTGTGCTGTCGGTCCTTATTATCGGGAACTATAAGCTAGATCATGTAAGAATATGACCAGGGAAACATCCACCCATAATGCCCCTGGTAGCCAGACCATGCAATGGTTTGCCTAGGCTTTAGGTCAGCACTTCTTCATACAAAAACAAACAGGATTTGGAAATGCTGACATATGCGCTACGGATTCTGGCAGTTTGATGCACGGTCTTCACCTTTAAAGGACCTTACACATGATCAACAAAAATCGTTGCAACCAACCAACATTGCAGAAAACAACAAAAACAAACGACAGGTCTTTGCAACTACGTTGTCCGCATGCGGATATTGCAAATGACCAACTCATAGTCACAGTGCATCGGGAAAGTAGTCACAGCAAATCACTTTTTCCTCATTTTGTTTTATAACAGCCTTATTTCAAAGCAGATTTGATTAATTTTTTCCCTGTAAGGACAACGTGAAAAAAGTTAACTTGAGGTTCTGGCATGTTTATTAAACGTAAAATACAGTAAGTGGGAAATTCTAGGACGCTTAGGGGAAACAGGATGCACCTGTGCTCAATTTTGAGCTTCATGGCAGAGGCTGTGAGTACTTATGTACATGGGCTTTCTCCATTTTTTATTTTTAATACATTTGCCAGAACCTCAAGTACACTTTTTTCAAGTCATGTTCTGAGGAAAAATATGAATTAAATCCTTTTTGGACTAAGGCTGTAACATAAAATGTGGAAAAAGTCATGCACTGTGATTACTTTCTGGATGCACTGTAAATGCTGCAAGCGACCATACAGTCTGTAGTCATTGTACACACGTGGCCCATTGGACAATATCTGTCCAACAGTCATCTGAGCTGATTCGCCAGATGGATCCAGCAAAATGCTCTCTATTATTCACTCAGCTACGTTTTATTTTATTTTTGTACACAATTGCCATCCGAAACGGCGAAATCTGTCATTTGTTGAACGTTTCAAGCAACTGTGTACATAGCTGGAGGCCACCTTTGAGTTAAGTCCTTGAAATGACAGCAGTGTGATATGGAAATGAGGTGTTATCTATTCACATGCATCTGATAAGCTGCTTGCTTTCAGGAGATGAAACCTATGCCTGTATGCAGGTGTAGACTGCAGAGGCCAGAGATAAGCCTGTGATTATGGGGGAAGAGCTCTGCCATGCCCCCCACAGTGCAGAGTGAGGTCCTAGTTGTTTATAAATAAATATACGGGCTGGAGGTGACTGTTTGCAGTTGGCAGCTTACAGATAATTTCCCCCCCTGCAGGTAAGTAAAGCAAGTTCCTCATAGCAGGCGTTGTTCACATAACACAGAATAACTGACATATCTGCGGGTCAGGAACATACATTTCATACCAAGAGATTTACATCTGCCAGATCATCCGAACACGTCTCGCTAGAACCCGCCGGGCTCATTCCAGTGCCGAGCCCTTCATTGAACTTATTACTAATGCTAATCATCCTGATGGGGCGAAGTGCAGAGCACTATGATGTGTCACATCACACGACATGTAACTTCATTACTGTGGTCCCTGTGCGAGACCTCCCGGGGAACATCGCGATATACTGTAGAGACGTCACGTGTCAGGTCACGTGGCACTTCAGTCATTACCACTACAGGAGACCTCCCAGAGAACATAGTGAGATTGTGACTTCATGTGTTAGGTCATGTGACGCTAAGGCCATTACCAATGCACTACCTCCAGGAGAACTCTGCAAGATAGCGACATCTCATGTCAGGTCACATGATGCTACGGTCATTACCACTACAAAAGACCTCTAGGAGAACATAGCAAGATAGCGACATCACGTGTCAAGTCATATGACGCAAAGGTCATTATCACTACAAAAAAACCTCTAGGAGAACATGGCAAGATAGAGACATCATGAGTCAGGTCACATGACACTTTGGTCATTACCACTACGTGAGATCTCCAGGAGAACATAGAAACATAACGACATCACGTGTCAAGTCACATGACGCCACTGTCATAACCACTACAAGAGACCTCCAGGAGAACATAGCTAGATAGTAACTTCACGTATCAAGTCACATGACGTAAAGGTCATTACCCCTACAGGAGAACTCCAGGAGAACACAGCGAGATAGTGATATCAGGAGTCAGGTCACATGAGACCTCCAGGAGAACATAGCCAGATAGAGACATCATGTGTCAGATCACACAAAGCTATTGTTACTACAGATAACAGCCAGAGGAGCATTTGGAGTGATGTCATGTTGTGTTTATGAGGCCAATAGTGTCAACAGAGGAAAATCGTGAGATGTGACCTCACGTCTAGGTGACTTAATTTTTATTCTTCAGTGCATTAAACCTAATAAACCTTGGTGGCAGAGATCAGACATTGAAGTGGGGTGCTGAGGCAGGTACTGATCCTTTCCACATCTATACATTGTATGCCCAACTTTACTACGAGACCTGCAGAAAAGGCAGACAGAGATGACATAACAACCAATCAGATTACAGCTAGCATTTCTCTAGGGCAGGAAGATGAGAGCAGATTTGACATCAGTGTAATGCGGAGCAAAGACCTCCTCCAACACGAGGCAGCGGATCTCACCTGTAGAACTGACGCTCTTGAAGCTGAAAGAAAGAACAGGGAAAGAGTGTCAAAATGGGCTTCTGAAATTCTAAGTCAAAATCCAGATCCCCCCGACCCACAGATCACTGGCGAAAAAGCACTCTGCTCTACTGGATCTTCATAGCTCAGCACAGGAAACTTTACAACACACCTGATGAGCACCATACATCCATATAAACACAGCCTTACCTCCTGATGAGCACCATGCATCCATATAAACACAGCTTTACCTCCTGATGAGCACCATGCATCCATATAAAGACAGCCTCACCTCCTGATGAGCACCATGCATCCATATAAAGACAGCCTCACCTCCTGATGAGCACCATGCATCCATATAAAGACAGCTTCACCTCCCGATGAGCACCATGCATCCAAATCTACACATTCTCACCTCCTGATGAGCACCATGCATCCATATAAACACAGTCTCACGTCCTGATGAGCGCCATTGCATCCATTTAAACAGCCTCACCTCCTAATGAGCACTATGCATCCATAATAAACACAGCCTCACCTCCCGATGAGCACCATGCATCCATATAAACACAGCCTCACCTCCTGAGCACCATGCATCCATATAAACACAGCCTCACCTCCTGATGAGCACCATGCATCCATATAAACACAGCCTCACCTCCTGATGAGCACCATGCATCCATATAAACACAGCCCAGCCTCCTGATGAGCACCATGCATCCATATAAACACAGCCTCACCTCCTGATGAGCACCATGCATCCATATAAACACAGCCCAGCCTCCTGATGAGCACCATGCATCCATATAAACACAGCCTCACCTCCTGATGAGCACCATGCATCCATATAAACACAGCCTCACCTCCTGATGAGCACCATGCATCCATAAAAACACAGCCCAGCCTCCTGATGAGTACCATGCATCCATATAAACACAACCTCACCTCCTGATGAGCACCATGCATCCATTTAAACAGCCTCACCTCCTAATGAGCACCATGCATCCATAATAAACACAGCCTCACCTCCTGATGAGCACCATGCATCCATATAAACACAGCCTCACCTCCTGATGAGCACCATGCATCCATATAAACACAGCCTCACCTCCTGATGAGCACCATGCATCCATAATAAACACAGCCTCACCTCCTGATGAGCACCATGCATCCATATAAACACAGCCTCACCTCCTGATGAGCACCATGCATCCATATAAACACAGCCTCACCTCTTGATGAGCGCCCTGCAACCATATAAACACAGCCTCACCTCCTGATGAGCGACATTCATCTAAATCTACAAATCCTCACCTTCTGATGAATCCCTGTTAGACCTCTAAGCGTTTCTTTATCCAGATAATCAGCGACTGTCCTGCAGAAGATATCGGGATGTAAAGAGACATAATTACACAGATGACAACTCTTATTGTGTGGCCACTTCCTCCCTGCCAGCTTTGCGGCTCCTACACCCCCGCCTCCCTGTGTACCCGGGGTAGTGACATCACTTTTCCGTATTACAGATCCCTCTGTCATCCTCCAACTCAATGCAGTTCTCATACTAACTGACCAATCGCAGGCGACACAGGCAGAGCTTGCTGTGCAGTGTGGCAGGGGCACACGAGTCACATGACCTATACACATTGCCCTTGCCTCACACAGAGGCCTGGCTGCATTTCTAGGTAACATTGAGCAGAATAACCCTGACAGTAAACAGGACAATGTGACAATGACAAGTGAGGGAAGAATGTGAGAAAGCGCAAGGCATGAGAGGAATTCTGCTGTGTTGATAGGACGGAAATTCCTGGCCAGGTTCAGGCCCTCAGCCCAGGCCATGAAGCGTGCATAAAAGAATCCTGTAGGTGAGGACACACCACCATTTACCGCAATCACTGCACTGAAAGGACTGCAGAGGCTGCCATGTCTTGTCTCCTGAGTAGGACGCCCCCTACTGTTGGCAGCTCGGCTCTGCAGGCAGCATTACAAGATGGAAACCCCATGGTCTACTATTCCAGGATGTCACCATATGCGGTACCACTGAGGATCACACTGCGGGGGGGGGGGGGGGGGGGGACAAGTTATCCACGAAAATGTGACTCACCTGTTACTCTGCTGTGCCAGCTTATAAAGTGCATGCGTGATCTCTGCACAGGCCAAGATAGCGCCATGACGGGTGTGTAGATCCGTGCCGGTGGTCAGAGGGAGGAGCCGTGGCAGCACTGCAATACAGAGGGGGACAATGTGCTATATCAATATGAAGTCAGATCCAATCATCATCCTCTAACTCAGAGATAGACAATACTGGCACCATCCTCTATACATTATACATGCAGAGGGACAACCTCACTATCATGGCTGGCCAGTGGTGTAGCTAAGGAGCTACGAGCCCCGGTGCTAATTTTACATGGGTTCCCCCCAAGCACTCTATACATAACAATTGATACGGCACACCAAAACCTGCCAAGGACAACCACAGTGTCAGAGGTGCAAGAAGGGGATGGAGAACAGCTTGTTAATGATTATCATTCAAAGCATTAATAGAATCGATCATTACAAGCACAGGACCAATAAAGAGCTAATACTGCGGTTGAGGGAGGGCCCTACAGGGCCCCTCTGGCTCAAGGGCCCCAAGTGCAGTCGAGATCTCTGCAACCCCTATTGCTACGCCACTGTGGCTGGCTTATCAGGAAACCTCCCAGCATGCACTGCTTCTTTCCAGAGGCTCATGTGACCTGCGCTCTGCATGGCTGACAGTTGCAGCAGGGCACTTAGGGAAGCCACACACTTCTCGGGGTGGAAGTTCAGTAAACATGGCCCACAGGTTACTAAAGCAACCACACTGACCATCTGCAGGGAGCTGAGGCCTCTGCGGTGATGTGAGAGAACAGGAAATAGATATAACGGAGGATAAAGAAAGAAAGTACTTCCAGGTAATCATGACAAATATGCAGCTTGTGAAACCCCTCAGTGATGCGTCGTATCCCCACCCCACCCCCCGAGCAGGAGATCTGGGTACCTGTGCTGGTCATGTACTCCGGGGCAGTGGGCGTCAGATTGTGCAGAGACTTCGTGGCCAGATCTCGTATCACACTACAAAGAGAAAAACATGTTATTCTACAATCCTATACTGACCACAATAACTGCCTCCCCCAACGTGGCCTCGTCCTACAGCTGATGGAGGCACACCAGTTACTGAATGGAAGAAATAAAGAGGTGTCTTGCTTTTGAAGCTGGTCTGGTGCCGAATCTATTCTTTTTGTATTGCTTTCTGGACTTGCTAGAGGCACAGCCTTACACTGGATTCCCCAGCTACTACCTGATCCAGTGTCCAGTGCCGACCACCCTAGAATTGATAGCTTTAGTTAGATCTACCCTATGCTACGCAGCAGGTGTATGTAATGCTCTACATTATTACTAATTGCTAAGTTCCCAGCTCCGCCCTCCTGCTGATGTCATTACAGTACAGCTGACACTTTCAGAGGTGACAGGATGATGGAGTGACCCAACACAACAAAATATGAATATCTCTCCATGTGTTTATCACAAGTTATCAGTTAAACATACAGAGGACGTAAATAATTGCCTATATGAAAACACAGCCTTTACACACAGACTGGTGTAATTGCCTTCTTAAAACAGAAGGAAATTTGCAATAATTCAGTTATAAATGAACATTTGTGGTTACCCACAATGCACACCTACTAAATATGCAAATTATCCCTTTCCGCCCTTGTTAAGCCAAGCAAGCATCCAGAACCGCTGGTTTATAGCAAGCCTATAGCTTTAAGTTTTACACAGCCATATCAAACCCACATGTAGACAGCCTGTTTCGGACTTTTGGTCCTCATCAGTACATGGCAGGGATTGATAAGGCTGTATGAAATAGGGCTAGGTGTGCATTGTGGGTAACCACAAATGTTCATTTATAACTGAATTATTGCAAATTTCCTTCTGTTTTAAGAAGGCAATTACACCAAGCTTTGCTTTTTTAGTAGGAGGGCTTTTTGGTTCCTTTCATCCCCCTATACATTCCTAGTAGTTTGGGTCACCCTGAGCTGCTTGGTTACTCTGTTTTACACACAGAGACGTACATGGACACACACACACACACACACACACACACACACACACACACACACACACACACACACACACACAGAATAATGTGAGGGAATGTAATGTTATCTTCCCCTCCATGGGCTGTCCTCCTCCATTTATCATATGTGGACGTCTGTCAGGCTGATCACTGATGATAATAAATGTCTTCATTCACAATGAAGCAGAGATTTCCTTTACAAACTCAATCACAAAATATGAAAGTAACTAAAGATTTACAGTAATTCCCCCATCCGCCCAGCAAAAGGAAGAGTTTATAGCAGTTTCTGTGGAAGAGACAATCGTGGCTTTGATGAAGGAGGCAGCCCAGACGAGGACAATGACAGCAGGATTGTCACTCTGTCATTACAGACAATAAACAATGACTATCGCCGGGGAGCAGCGGCACGTTACATGCCACGATTTTATTGGCTGCTCAGGATGAAGGTGTAGAACTGAGGATCCAAGGTGTGATCTAATGACTGCCGCAACAGGCAAATATATGATGTCACAAGAGATGAAAGCGACCATTGTGTGATGATCCCGGGAGATCAGAGTCCTTCCCCGACATCAAACTACACTAGAAAGCAGCGCGTCCCGTCACTATCATCCAGCCAGCCGCTGCTTCCCGCATCACCAGACGTAAGGCACCACTCCAGCCCATCACTATCACCCAGCCAGCCGCTGCTTCCCACAACAGCATTTTAGTAAGGAGGCTTTTTGGTGTCTTTCAGCCACTTAATCCTAGGAATTCTGGTTCACCAGGAGCTTGCTGGGAAATCTGTAACTCAAAACAGTAAACAAGCAAATAAATAAACACTAGCCGACTGGCTCCTAACTGCCTCTGGCTACTTTAGTTAGAAAAATCCAGATATGGACCAAACCATCCACAGCTAGAAAAACCTGGACATGGACCAAATCACCCACAGATAAAAAAAAAACCTAGACAAGGACCAAATCAACCACAGATAAAAAAACCTAGACAAGGACCAACCGATCCACAGCTAGAAAAACATGGACATGGACCAAATCACCCACATATAGAGAAATCTGGACATGGGCCAAATCACCCACATATAGAAAAACCTGGACATGGACCAAATCACCCACATATAGAAAAACCTGGACATGGACCAATAAACCATCCACAGCTAGAAAAACCTGGACATGGACCAAATAATCTATAGCTAGAAAAATCTGGACGTGGACCAAATAATCTATAGCTAGAAAAATCTGGACGTGGACCAAACCATCCACATCTAGAAAAGTCTACAAAAGGACCAAACTCTCCACAGCTAGAAAAAGTCAGACATGAATCAAACCATCCACAGCTAGACAAACCCGGTCAAGGACCAAACCATCCACAGCTAGAATAACTCAGACATAGACCAAATCCTCCACAGCTAGAAAAATCTGGACATGGACCAAACAATCTATAGCTAGAAAAACCTAGACATGGACCAAACCATCCACAGCTAGAAAAACCTAGAGAAGGACCAAATCCTCCACAGCTAGAAAACGTTGGACATGAACCAAACCATCCACAGCTAGTCAAATCTGGACATGGACCAAACCATTCACAGCTAGAAAAACCCAGACATGGACCAAAACAAACACAAAAGTGGAAGCTGCAGGATAATTCCCAGGAAGCTGATTGCACCGTCTACTCCCACTGGCTTTTAGAGATCTGGCTCTATTTAGAACAGTGCCTAAGTACGCAGTCAGTGCCACTCCTTTATGGTGATATGTTAGCAGCAGGAGAAATGGGCAAGCATAGGGATCGGAGGGACTTGGACAAGGACTAAATTATGATGGTTACATGACAGGGTCATTCCAACTGAAAAACCAGAGATAAAGTCATAGGAGCCCAAGAGGGAGTGACAGCTTCCTGTTTGATTCAATCCCATAGAAGAGTTACTGTAGCACAAAATGCTGAAAACATAATGATGTCCATGAAAGAGAGCTTGCTGACCAGTCAGTGCCATGTGACCTCTGTCCACCAATGAAAGTGCCTATAGTGAGGGCCTGGTCTGACTAATCATGTTTTTTTCAGCATACAAATTCTGCAGATCTTGGAATATGCTGGAAAGAGAAGTCTGATCCATGAAGGCCCCACCACCTCACAACAGATGCCACAGGATACCTCAAAACATCTTGAGTCCAGACTCCATCACCAGGCGGAGCTGCACTATGGTGGGGTGTTGATAAGTTCCTGGCTTTGCCGCCTTCCAGATGACACAAAAAAATGAGTATGTGGGCATATGACAAGTTTGCATATGTGTATCAGCGCCAAGGAAACAAAGTGGCCGCTGCTGAGAGAAGAACGATGTCCAGAGTTCACAAACAGATAAATTATATATGCTCAGCGCAGAGTCCAAAAACAAAAGACGAGTCTTCAACAAAGGATAAAAGCAGGCAAATCTCCACCACAATAAATATTGGGTTCACGGCACAGCTCTGCAATCATGGATACCCAAAAAAGGAAAGAGGCTTACCAGCTGGTGACAACCCACATTATAAGGTTGTATCAACGCTTTGGTAGGACATCAGGAAGCAACAGTCTGTCCAGGATCCACCAATTCAGCAATGATTCCTCTCACGAATGGATATCAGTAAACATCATAAAAAACAAACAAACGGCAACTCTAAGTGTAAACCGTTTAATATAGAGTTTTCATAGTAAAAACAGCTTAAAAATAGCATAAAAATAGCATAAAAACAAAACTTACATACGGGGCCCATGCAATGGGAACCCCGAGAAAGTTGCACGCGTGTATGGGTCAGCAGTAAAGGACAGTATGAAGGTGCCGCCTGTCTCCTTCCCAAATTGTGTAGACCCCATTCAGATATCAATAACAGTACCCCTTTTGTATTGGGGGGCATGAAGTGAGACGCACGTTGTGGGCCATCAGCCCACGAAAGGCAGCTGGACCAGATGGCGTCTCAGGACGTGTATTAAAGAATGTGCAGACCAACCAGCTTGGGTCTTTACTTGGATTTTTAATCAGTCCTTGTCTCAATCAATTGTACCATCTTGTTTAAAATCCTCCATTCCTGTGGCCAAAAAACAGAACATCACTAGTCTTAATGACTAAAGGCCAGTTGCACTGACCCCTGTGATTATGGAGTGTTTTGAGAAGCTCATCAGGAACCATAACAGGTCTTTTATTCCTCCCATGATCGATCAACATCAGTTTGCCTATGGATCAAATAGGTCTACAGAGGATGCGGTGGCTGCTGTCCACCATGCTGGAGCAGCAAGGGCATTATGCACGATTGTTTTTTATTGATTTTAGTTCTGTTTTTAATACAATAATACCCCATAGACTGGTGACCAATAGGGCTTCCACATTCAACTTGAATTCACATCCAGGACGTGTTATTTGAGCGTCTGCCTTCTGGAAAACATTTTAGACTTATAAAAACTAAATCCTGGTACACACCATGCAATTTCCCGTCAGATAGATAGGTCGAATAGATCATTTCCCACAGGTCCGATCTGATTTCTGATCGTTTTGCATAGAAGTGATCAGAAAATCGATCAGAAAACAATCAGAAATCCGATTGGATCTGTTAGAAATTATCTATCGACCCATCTTTCTGATGGGAAATTGCATGGTGTGTACCAGGCATACTGCTGGGCATACACGGCTCGATTTTGCCGCTCGATTCTCTGGCTTGATCGATGCCCCGCTCAATTACGCAAGCAATTCTCTTATCTTCCGCTCATGTTTCTTATTTTTTTACATTGTCCTCAATGTAGAATCGAGCGGCGAAATGATCGGGCGGGAAATCGGACGTGTCGGAAATTATCTATCGAGCCATCTAAATGGCTCAGAATCGAGCTGTGTATTTCCAGCATAAGACAGATTAAATAATAGTTTTTATCCTTCAGCCATTACCATGTTAAATGCTGCTAAGTGGTCATGTTGATAAAGGGAGTGTGCAATGCAAATGTAGGAATGGAGTCCCTTTATGTTGTTTTGTTTTTTCTGGAAAATTGCACTTCAGAATTTCGTTGTACAATTTCAGTTGTTACAATGACAAAGATTTCTATATTCTATGTATTCTAAATATCAGGTGCTTGTGATTCTTCAAACGGTTTATTCTTTTAGTGAGAAGCTGTGACGCGCAGAAGCTATGATTTTATTGCACTTCATTTTTGTCAGGTGGAATTTTCGAATAAAGAACAGACATTTTTTCATCAAGCCAAGTCTGGTCTGTGGATCCTTCTCTTACAATTTGTGCTAATGGACTGGCTCTCTAGATCCTGCACCGACTGGTATGTGATAACATGGGGGTAGAGCGTTTATGAACTTGCTCTTGCCAAGTTTCACGTCATTGGAGTTATGGGACGTCATGACGTTTTTGATCCTCCAGGGTAAGTCAGGAAAGGACATTCACAATGAGATGTCACCAACAATGGTGGAGAAGTGTCCTTCCTACAGCACTGTCAAAACCTGGAATACCTTGTTTCAAGATTGGGCATTTATCCATTTTAGACGAACCCTGCAGTGTGAAGCAGTTTGTTTTGGAGCACGGTGCCGCAATGTAATGCTGTATGGGGCGAGTAAGGGTAATTTGGGCGCCAGCGGTAGCCAGGCTCCATATTGCATCTCCCTTGGAGAGGGAATGGTATTAAAGATGCCGGGGAGTTTTGTGGCGTCTCTCTGACGCAGCAACCTGCAACGCTCTCCCTGAGCTGATTGTTGAGGAGTGGTGAATATGTGCAAAAAATATAGCGCAGATACTGGACCTTTCACAGGAGCATGTTTGCTTTGTTATCACCCCTATCCTACACATGCACAAGCTTTCATCAAAGTGGGTGCGAAATGTTTGAACAGTGATCCGAAGAAGGAACGAGTTGGAGCATCCAAAGCCGTTTGGCCCATTTGGAAGCTGTGCAGGACTTTTTGGATAAGTTAGTGACTGAGGATGAAACCTGGCTCCCCATCTATGATCCTGAAACCGAAAAACAGTCAAAGGAATGGCGCCACAGCCAAAGAAGTTCCACACCCAGGAATCGGCCCAAAAAAAGTCACTGGCATCCGTTGTCAGGGGCAAAGCCAGTATTATGTTGGTGAACTCCCCATCTCAGGGCTCTAGTATTACCGGACAGTATTATGCTAACCTAATCGACCAGATGAAGGGGGAAATTAAGGTGAAATGCCATGGAAAGTTGACCAAAGGGATTCTTTTATTGCAGGACAATGCACCTGCGCACATAGCCAATGTTGCGGCTACTAAACTTAACTCCCTAATTGGTCCACCATCCCTCTATTCACCTCACCTGGCCCCTTGGACTGTAGTCTGTTCCTGAACTTGAAGAAAACACCTGAAGGGGCAGTGTTCTCCCCAGGTTCTTTTAGCCGGGTGCTCCACCCGGCTAGTTTTGGTGACCACCCGGCAGTCATCGGCTCACCTCCTGCTATACTATAAGCAGACTTGTGCAGAGAAGCACCGGCCCTGCATTCTATCATCTTGCCCCACCCGGCTACTTTTTCATGCCACCCGGCTGGAAAAAATGTCTGGGGAGAACACTGAGGGGTATCTATGGCGTACATATGTAAATGGCGCCGGGAGACTTTGGCTTATCCTGCTGCTGCACAATTCCTGGCGACATTAATTACTATTCCCCCTCTAGGCCCACGTGGATGATGGGGAATGATATAATTCAGCTTCCAGCTATAGCTGGAGGCCGAATTATAGTGTATTAAAATGTAACTTCTACTCAGTCTTCTGACGGCGCTGGAGTTACTCAGTGTGCGCTGCTATAGCCGTAATTCCTATTACACCCTATGGTGTCGCTGGCTGCACCCAAATCTCCTGCGCTGAATATAACTGCTCCGGCTCTATGAAGCACTAGGAAGGGCTTCATAGAGCTTGTGGAGTCCAGGCCTGACCACCAGGGGGAGCTACTTTATGTACTCAAATATAAACTGATCTGAGTATAATCCTAAGTACTAATTTTTAGGGATGGTCAATGAGATGTAAATCATTTCCAGTAGATGTAGGATTATGCAAATTTGGAATGCAAATTCATGCAGCTGTGAGAATGAAGCAATCAAATTTTACTTCTGCAGAATTTGATTGGTTCATGTTCAAGCTGCATAAATTTGCATAATGCTGCATCAACTCAAAATTGTTTGCATCTGATTGTCCATCCCTACTTATTTTTGCCTTGAGACACCAGATATATAGTTTGACTTGAGTATAAGCCTAAAGATAGAAATCTAAGCTGCTACTTTCAACAACACCATCCCCATAACGCTTCTCTGGTGGTGTAGTGCCCTTCTCCATCCCCTGTATATTGCTCCCTGGTGTTTAGTGTAGCCCCCTCCCTCATACAGCATTCCCTGGTGTCTAATTGTTCTCCCTCTCTTCCCTAGAAGAAAAGCATGTTTGTGCATGTTATAGGATGTTTAGGTCTATAACAGTATCTCACAAAAGTGAGTACACCTCTCACATTTTGGTAAATATTTTATTGTACCTTTTCATGGGACAATGCTAAAGATATGTCACTTTAATACAATGTAACATAGTCAGTGTACAGCTTGTATATCAGTGTATATTTGCTGTCCCATCAAAATAACTCAACAAACAGCCATTAATGTCTAAACCGCAGGCAACAAAGTGAGTACACCCCTATGTGAAGAATGTCACAATTCTGCCCAATGTGTTGATATGTTGTGTGCCTCCCTTTATTTGACAACCTCTGGACATGATGCTGGGTACTCAACTTCTTTGGTCGACTATGGTGAGGCCTGTTCTGAGTGGAACCGCTGTATGGTCTTGGCCATCGTGCTGCAGCTCAGTTCCAGGGTGTTGGCAATCTTATAGCCTAGATCATCTTTATGTAGAGCACAATTGTTTTGAGCTTCCAGTGACCAGTATGAGAGAGTCAGAGAGAGAACACCAAATGTACCACACTCCCCATTCACACCTGAGACCTTGTAACACTAACCAGTCACATGACCCCAGGGAGGGAAAATGTCTCACTGGACGGAATTCGGACATTGTTCCAGGGGCGTAACTATAGGGGAGGAGCCCTGGGATTGCAGGAGAGCCCAGAGCTCTGGGAGGTCCAACTATTAACCTTCCCTTCCTCTGATACAGGGGATTATGCTTCAGATGAGGTGTTTTTGTGGGTGTGAAGATAACGATAGCCACACTCATTTTATGACCCTTGTGAGATGGGCACCAAGGGCATGGAGGGCAAAAAGCGGAGGCAAGGGAGGGGGTGTGAACATTGCATTGTTCACTTAGGGGTGTACTCACTTTTGTTGCCAGCAGTTTAGACTTTAAATGACAATCATCAATGCTTCCTAAAATTCTAAATGCCACATATATATTCCAGTAATTACTAGCAATTAGCAATACAAAGGCTTTTTCCATCTTTTCATGTTTTATGTGAAGAAAATGACATTTACAGAGAACAGTTTTCACTGTGGGCATTACTATGGAGGACTGTGTCCAGCACGTCCAGCATACAGAAACACTCCTCACTGGCTCTAATGCTGGATACACACTGTGCATTTTCCGCACTCGATGTGCCCGTCTATTCACGTTTCGGTGGATCGTGAGGTCGATTTGGCATACTTTACATGTAAATCGACCTAACAATCATCGAAATGCGCTCGGAAATGCTCGGAAATAATCGAGTCGACGTGCGCATCCAGTGCGGGAACGTGAAGTGTGTATCCAGCATAATAGTGTGAGTAAAATGTGTTCAGAATGAAGCCCTATACAGTGTGATCACGGCTCAGATACGTGGCAGGTTCTCTTCCCCTTTGTATAATGTGCAGAGCAGTCAGCAGTGTGATCAGGGCATGGAGAAGTGGCAGGTTCTCTTTCCCCTTTGTATAATATATAATGTGCAGAGCAGTCAGCAGTGTGATCAGGGCTCGGATACATGGCAGGTTCTCTTCCCCTTTGTATAATATATAATGTGCAGAGCAGTCAGCAGTGTGATCAGGGCTCAGATACATGGCAGGTTCTCTTCCCCTTTGTATAATATGTAATGTGCAGAGCAGGCAGCAGTGTGATCAAGGCTCAGATACATGGCAGGTTCTCTTCCCCTTTGTATAATATGTAATGTGCAGAGCAGTCAGCAGTGTGATCAGGGCTCGGATACATGGCAGGTTCTCTTTCCCTTTGTATAATATGTAATGTGCAGAGCAGGCAGCAGTGTGATCAAGGCTCAGATACATGGCAGGTTCTCTTCCCCTTTGTATAATATGTAATGTGCAGAGCAGTCAGCAGTGTGATCAGGGCTCAAATACATGGCAGGTTCTCTTTCCCTTTGTATATGTAATGTGCAGAGCAGTCAGCAGTGTGATCAGGGCTCAGATACATGGCAGGTTATCTTTCCCTTTGTATAATATGTAATGTGCAGAGCAGTCAGCAGTGTGATCAGGGCTCAGATACATGGCAGGTTCTCTTCCCCTTTGTATAATATATAATGTGCAGAGCAGTCAGCAGTGTGATCAGGGCTCAGATACATGGCAGGTTCTCTTCCCCTTTGTATAATATGTAATGTGCAGAGCAGTCAGCAGTGTGATCAGGGCTCGGATACATGGCAGGTTCTCTTCTCCTTTGTATAATATGTAATGTGCAGAGCAGTCAGCAGTGTGATCAGGGCTCGGATACGTGGCAGGTTCTCTTCCCCTTTGTATAATGTGCAGAGCAGTCAGCAGTGTGATCAGGGCTCGGATACATGGCAGGTTCTCTTCCCCTTTGTATAATGTGCAGAGCAGTCAGCAGTGTGATCAGGGCTCGGATACATGGCAGGTTCTCTTCCCCTTTGTATTATATGTAATGTGCAGAGCAGGCAGCAGTGTGATCAGGGCTTGGGTAAGTGGCAGGTTCTCTTCCCCTTTGTATAATATATAATGTGCAGAGCAGTCAGCAGTGTGATCAGGGCTCGGATACGTGGCAGGTTCTCTTTCCCTTTGTATAATATGTAATGTGCAGAGCAGGCAGCAGTGTGATCAGGGCTCGGATACATGGCAGGTTCTCTTCCCCTTTGTATAATGTGCAGAGCAGTCAGCAGTGTGATCAGGGCTCGGATACATGGCAGGTTCTCTTCCCCTTTGTATAATGTGCAGAGCAGTCAGCAGTGTGATCAGGGCTCGGATACATGGCAAGTTCTCTTTCCCTTTGTATAATATGTAATGTACAGAGCAGTCAGAAGTGTGATCAGGGCTCAGATACATGGCAGGTTCTCTTCCCCTTTGTATAATATGTAAAGTACAGAGCAGTCAGCAGTGTGATCAGGGCTCAGATACATGGCAGGTTCTCTTCCCCTTTGTATAATATGTAATGTGCAGAGCAGTCAGCAGTGTGATCAGGGCTTGGATACATGGCAGGTTCTCTTTCCCTTTGTATAATATGTAATGTACAGAGCAGTCAGCAGTGTGATCAGGGCTCAGATACATGGCAGGTTCTCTTCCCCTTTGTATAATATGTAATGTGCAGAGCAGTCAGCAGTGTGATCAGGGCTCAGATACATGGCAGGTTCTCTTCCCCTTTGTATAATATATAATGTGCAGAGCAGTCAGCAGTGTGATCAGGGCTCGGATACATGGCAGGTTCTCTTCCCCTTTGTATAATATGTAATGTGCAGAGCAGTCAGCAGTGTGATCAGGGCTTGGATACGTGGCAGGTTCTCTTCCCCTTTGTATAATATGTAACGTGCAGAGCAGTCAGCAGTGTAATCAGGGCTCGGATACATGGCAGGTTCTCTTTCCTTTTGTATAATGTGTAATGTGCAGAGCAGTCAGCAGTGTGATCAGGGCTCAGATACATGGCAGGTTCTCTTTCCCCTTTGTATAATATGTAATGTGCAGAGCAGGCAGCAGTGTGATCAGGGCTCGGATAAGTGGCAGGTTTTCTTCCCCTCTGTATAATATGTAATGTGCAGAGCAGTCAGCAGTGTGATCAGGGCTCAGATACGTGGCAAGTTCTCTTTCCCTTTGTATAATATGTAATGTGCAGAGCAGTCAGCAGTGTGATCAGGGCTTGGGTAAGTGGCAGGTTCTCTTCCCCTTTGTATAATATCTAATGTACAGAGCAGTCAGCAGTGTGATCAGGGCTTGGGTAAGTGGCAGGTTCTCTTTCCCTTTGTATAATATGTAATGTACAGAGCAGTCAGCAGTGTGATCAGGGCTCGGATACGTGGCAGGTTCTCTTTCCCCTTTGTATAATATATAATGTGCAGAGCAGTCAGCAGTGTGATCAGGGCTCGGGTACATGGCAGTTTCTCTTTCCCTTTGTATAATATGTAATGTGCAGAGCAGTCAGCAGTGTGATCAGGGCTCAGATACATGGCAGGTTCTCTTCCCCTTTGTATAATATGTAATGTGCAGAGCAGTCAGCAGTGTGATCAGGGCTCGGATACGTGGCAGGTTCTCTTCCCCTTTGTATAATATGTAATGTGCAGAGCAGTCAGCAGTGTGATCAGGGCTTAAGTGGCAGGTTCTCTTTCCCTTTGTATAATATATAATGTACAGAGCAGTCAGCAGTGTGATCAGGGCTCGGATACATGGCAGGTTCTCTTCCCCTTTGTATAATATGTAATGTGCAGAACAGTAAGCAGTGTGATCAGGGCTCGGATACATGGCAGGTTCTCTTCCCCTTTGTATAATATGTAATGTGCAGAGCAGTCAGCAGTGTGATCAGGGCTCTGATACATGGCAGGTTATCTTCCCCTTTGTATAATATGTAATGTGCAGTGCAGGCAGCAGTGTGATCAGGGCTCAGATACATGGCAGGTTCTCTTCCCCTTTGTATAATGTGCAGAGCAGTCAGCAGTGTGATCAGGGCTCAGATACGTGGCAAGTTCTCTTCCCATTTGTATAATATATAATGTGCAGAGCAGTCAGCAGTGTGATCAGGGCTCGGATACATGGCAGGTTCTCTTCCCATTTGTATAATATATAATGTGCAGAGCAGTCAGCAGTGTGATCAGGGCTCAGATACATGGCAGGTTCTCTTTCCCTTTGTATAATATATAATGTGCAGAGCAGTCTGCAGTGTGATCAGGGCTTGGATACATGGCAGGTACTCTTCCCCTTTGTATAATATATAATGTGCAGAGCAGGCAGCAGTGTGATCAGGGCTCGGATACATGGCAGGTTCTCTTTCCCTTTGTATAATATGTAATGTGCAGAGCAGGCAGCAGTGTGATCAGGGCTCAGATACATGGCAGGTGGTTCTCTTCCCCTTTGTATAATATATAATGTGCAGAGCAGTCAGCAGTGTGATCAGGGCTTAGGTACATGGCAGGTTCTCTTCCCCTTTGTATAATATATAATGTGCAGAGCAGTCAGCAGTGTGATCAGGGCTCGGATACATGGCAGGTTCTCTTCCCCTTTGTATAATATGTAATGTGCAGAACAGTCAGCAGTGTGATCAGGGCTCGGATACATGGCAGGTTCTCTTCCCCTTTGTATAATATGTAATGTGCAGAGCAGTCAGCAGTGTGATCAGGGCTCAGATACATGGCAGGTTCTCTTCCCCTTTGTATAATATGTAATGTGCAGTGCAGGCAGCAGTGTGATCAGGGCTCAGATACATGGCAGGTTCTCTTCCCCTTTGTATAATGTGCAGAGCAGTCAGCAGTGTGATCAGGGCTCAGATACGTGGCAGGTTCTCTTCCCATTTGTATAATATATAATGTGCAGAGCAGTCAGCAGTGTGATCAGGGCTCGGATACATGGCAGGTTCTCTTTCCCTTTGTATAATATATAATGTGCAGAGCAGTCTGCAGTGTGATCAGGGCTTGGATACATGGCAGGTTCTCTTTCCCTTTGTATAATATATAATGTGCAGAGCAGTCTGCAGTGTGATCAGGGCTTGGATACATGGCAGGTACTCCTCCCCTTTGTTTAATATACAGAGCAGTCAGCAGTGTGATCAGGGCTCAGATACATGGCAGGTTCTCTTCCCCTTTGTATAATATATAATGTGCAGAGCAGTCAGCAGTGTGATCAGGGCTCGGATACGTGGCAGGTTCTCTTCCCCTTTGTATAATATATAATGTGCAGAGCAGTCAGCAGTGTGATCAGGGCTCGGATACATGGCAGGTTCTCTTCCCCTTTGTATAATATGTAATGTGCAGAGCAGTCAGCAGTGTGATCAGGGCTTGGATACGTGGCAGGTTCTCTTCCCCTTTGTATAATATGTAACGTGCAGAGCAGTCAGCAGTGTAATCAGGGCTCGGATACATGGCAGGTTCTCTTTCCTTTTGTATAATGTGTAATGTGCAGAGCAGTCAGCAGTGTGATCAGGGCTCAGATACATGGCAGGTTCTCTTTCCCCTTTGTATAATATGTAATGTGCAGAGCAGGCAGCAGTGTGATCAGGGCTCGGATACGTGGCAGGTTTTCTTCCCCTCTGTATAATATGTAATGTGCAGAGCAGTCAGCAGTGTGATCAGGGCTCAGATACGTGGCAGGTTCTCTTTCCCTTTGTATAATATGTAATGTGCAGAGCAGTCAGCAGTGTGATCAGGGCTTGGGTAAGTGGCAGGTTCTCTTCCCCTTTGTATAATATCTAATGTACAGAGCAGTCAGCAGTGTGATCAGGGCTTGGGTAAGTGGCAGGTTCTCTTTCCCTTTGTATAATATGTAATGTACAGAGCAGTCAGCAGTGTGATCAGGGCTCGGATACGTGGCAGGTTCTCTTTCCCCTTTGTATAATATATAATGTGCAGAGCAGTCAGCAGTGTGATCAGGGCTCGGGTACATGGCAGTTTCTCTTTCCCTTTGTATAATATGTAATGTGCAGAGCAGTCAGCAGTGTGATCAGGGCTCAGATACATGGCAGGTTCTCTTCCCCTTTGTATAATATATAATGTGCAGAGCAGTCTGCAGTGTGATCAGGGCTTGGATACATGGCAGGTACTCTTCCCCTTTGTATAATATATAATGTGCAGAGCAGGCAGCAGTGTGATCAGGGCTCGGATACATGGCAGGTTCTCTTTCCCTTTGTATAATATGTAATGTGCAGAGCAGGCAGCAGTGTGATCAGGGCTCAGATACATGGCAGGTGGTTCTCTTCCCCTTTGTATAATATGTAATGTGCAGAGCAGTCAGCAGTGTGATCAGGGCTTAGGTACATGGCAGGTTCTCTTCCCCTTTGTATAATATATAATGTGCAGAGCAGTCAGCAGTGTGATCAGGGCTCGGATACATGGCAGGTTCTCTTCCCCTTTGTATAATATGTAATGTGCAGAACAGTCAGCAGTGTGATCAGGGCTCGGATACATGGCAGGTTCTCTTCCCCTTTGTATAATATGTAATGTGCAGAGCAGTCAGCAGTGTGATCAGGGCTCAGATACATGGCAGGTTCTCTTCCCCTTTGTATAATATGTAATGTGCAGTGCAGGCAGCAGTGTGATCAGGGCTCAGATACATGGCAGGTTCTCTTCCCCTTTGTATAATGTGCAGAGCAGTCAGCAGTGTGATCAGGGCTCAGATACGTGGCAGGTTCTCTTCCCATTTGTATAATATATAATGTGCAGAGCAGTCAGCAGTGTGATCAGGGCTCGGATACATGGCAGGTTCTCTTTCCCTTTGTATAATATATAATGTGCAGAGCAGTCTGCAGTGTGATCAGGGCTTGGATACATGGCAGGTTCTCTTTCCCTTTGTATAATATATAATGTGCAGAGCAGTCTGCAGTGTGATCAGGGCTTGGATACATGGCAGGTACTCCTCCCCTTTGTTTAATATACAGAGCAGTCAGCAGTGTGATCAGGGCTCAGATACATGGCAGGTTCTCTTCCCCTTTGTATAATATATAATGTGCAGAGCAGTCAGCAGTGTGATCAGGGCTCGGATACGTGGCAGGTTCTCTTCCCCTTTGTATAATATATAATGTGCAGAGCAGTCAGCAGTGTGATCAGGGCTCGGATACATGGCAGGTTCTCTTCCCCTTTGTATAATATGTAATGTGCAGAGCAGTCTGCAGTGTGATCAGGGCTTGGATACATGGCAGGTTCTCTTTCCCTTTGTATAATATATAATGTGCAGAGCAGTCTGCAGTGTGATCAGGGCTTGGATACATGGCAGGTACTCCTCCCCTTTGTTTAATATACAGAGCAGTCAGCAGTGTGATCAGGGCTCAGATACATGGCAGGTTCTCTTCCCCTTTGTATAATATATAATGTGCAGAGCAGTCAGCAGTGTGATCAGGGCTTAGGTACATGGCAGGTTCTCTTCCCCTTTGTATAATATATAATGTGCAGAGCAGTCAGCAGTGTGATCAGGGCTCGGATATATGGCAGGTTCTCTTCCCCTTTGTATAATATGTAATGTGCAGAGCAGTAAGCAGTGTGATCAGGGCTCAGATACATGGCAGGTTCTCTTCCCCTTTGTATAATATGTAATGTGCAGAGCAGTCAGCAGTGTGATCAGGGCTTGGATACATGGCAGGTTCTCTTCCCCTTTGTATAATATGTAATGTGCAGAGCAGTAAGCAGTGTGATCAAGGCTCAGATACATGGCAGGTTCTCTTCCCCTTTGTTTAATATGTAATGTGCAGAGCAGTAAGCAGTGTGATCAGGGCTCAGATACATGGCAGGTTCTCTTCCCCTTTGTATAATATGTAATGTACAGAGCAGTCAGCAGTGTGATCAGGGCTTGGATACATGGCAGGTTCTCTTTCCCCTTTGTATAATATGTAATGTGCAGAGCAGTCAGCAGTGTGATCAGGGCTCGGATACATGGCAGGTTCTCTTCCCCTTTCTATAATATGTAATGTGCAGAGCAGTCAGCAGTGTGATCAGGGCTTGGATACATGGCAGGTTCTCTTTCCCCTTTGTATAATATATAATGTGCAGAGCAGTCAGCAGTGTGATCAGGGCTCGGATACAAGGCAGGTTCTCTTTCCCCTTTGTATAATATATAATGTGCAGAGCAGGCAGCAGTGTGATCAGGGCTCGGATACATGGCAGGTTCTCTTTCCCCTTTGTATAATATATAATGTGCAGAGCAGGCAGCAGTGTGATCAGGGCTCGGATACATGGCAGGTTCTCTTTCCCTTTGTATAATATGTAATGTGCAGAGCAGGCAGCAGTGTGATCAGGGCTCAGATACATGGCAGGTTCTCTTCCCCTTTGTATAATATATAATGTGCAGAGCAGTCAGCAGTTTGATCAGGGCTCGGATACATGGCAGGTTCTCTTCCCCTTTGTATAATATGTAATGTGCAGAGCAGTAAGCAGTGTGATCAGGGCTCAGATACATGGCAGGTTCTCTTCCCCTTTGTATAATATGTAATGTGCAGAGCAGTCAGCAGTGTGATCAGGGCTTGGATACATGGCAGGTTCTCTTCCCCTTTGTATAATATGTAATGTGCAGAGCAGTAAGCAGTGTGATCAGGGCTCAGATACATGGCAGGTTCTCTTCCCCTTTGTTTAATATGTAATGTGCAGAGCAGTAAGCAGTGTGATCAGGGCTCAGATACATGGCAGGTTCTCTTCCCCTTTGTATAATATGTAATGTGCAGAGCAGTCAGCAGTGTGATCAGGGCTTGGATACATGGCAGGTTCTCTTCCCCTTTCTATAATATGTAATGTGCAGAGCAGTCAGCAGTGTGATAAGGGCTTGGATACATGGCAGGTTCTCTTTCCCCTTTGTATAATATATAATGTGCAGAGCAGTCAGCAGTGTGATCAGGGCTTGGATACGTGGCAGGTTCTCTTTCCCCTTTGTATAATATGTAATGTGCAGAGCAGTCAGCAGTGTGATCAGGGCTCGGATACATGGCAGGTTCTCTTCCCCTTTGTATAATATATAATGTGCAGAGCAGTCAGCAGTGTTATCAGGGCTCGGATACATGGCAGGTTCTCTTTCCCCTTTGTATAATATATAATGTGCAGAGCAGGCAGCAGTGTGATCAGGGCTCGGATACATGGCAGGTTCTCTTTCCCCTTTGTATAATATATAATGTGCAGAGCAGGCAGCAGTGTGATCAGGGCTCGGATACATGGCAGGTTCTCTTTCCCTTTGTATAATATGTAATGTGCAGAGCAGGCAGCAGTGTGATCAGGGCTCAGATACATGGCAGGTTCTCTTCCCCTTTGTATAATATATAATGTGCAGAGCAGGCAGAAGTGTGATCAGGGCTCGGATACATGGCAGGTTCTCTTTCCCTTTGTATAATATGTAATGTGCAGAGCAGGCAGCAGTGTGATCAGGGCTTGGATACATGGCAGGTTCTCTTCCCCTTTGTATAATGTGCAGAGCAGTCAGCTGTGTGATCAGGGCTTGGAGAAGTGACAGGTTCTCTTTCCCCTTTGTATAATATATCATGTGCAGAGCAGTCAGCAGTGTGATCAGGGCTTGGGTAAGTGGCAGGTTCTCTTCCCTTTGTATAATGTACAGAGCAGTCAGCAGTGTGATCAGGGCTCGTCCTCGGATACATGGCAGGTTCTCTTTCCCTTTGTATAATATATAATGTGCAGAGCAGTCAGCAGTGTGATCAGGGCTCAGATACATGGCAGGTTCTCTTCCCCTTTGTAGAATATGCGAGAAGGGAGCGCGGTGTGTTTGTGTAACCTCGTATGACCCGCAGGCTTGTTTCAGTGTCTCTTGCTGGATATTGTATATTTGAAAAGAATGTTGCTGGTGGCGCTGCTATTTTTCACCTGAGATTTGTGGTATTTTCTGCTCCACCTGTTGGGCTGGTTTGGGGTTTTGTACAGGTGATAACTGTCATGTCCCGGACACACTACAGTAACCGGAGCCGGCATGCAGGCCGCATACACAGCATGAACACAGGCTCATGTCATTGGCTCTCTAGCAGAGGCTGTCTTCTCAGGACTCAGGCATAGAAGGCAGCACTGAGGTGTGTGTGAGAAGTCACCCAGCATGGCCTGATCTCACACTGGCCACTTGCTTCTCAACTTCAAGCCAAACCTGACCATGTACTCTATGTCCTCAATTCACTAAGCGTTATCAAACACTTTATCAAACGTTTGATAATTTACCTCATGGGTAAAATCTAATTTTGAATTCACTAAGGTGTTATATATTTATCAAATGTTTATAAATCTACTAGTAGACGTAAGCCTGTTTAAAAACGGGCACTAGGACTGTGTTTCTGGGCACATGCGCCACCCACACGCCCGCCTTCCGCCACCATGCGCGCACGCCCGCTCACGACCACCGGCTGCTCACCCGCCGCACATCCGGCCGGCCGCTGGCACGCCACCTGCTCGGCTCCCTGGCCCCCGGCCCCGGCCCCCTGTCTCTGGGTCCGTGCTGCACACATGCGCAGTAACAAAGAGCACGGACAACGCTACACAGAGACAGGAGGCACATGCAGGGACACAGGTTTTATTATAGAGGATAATCTAGAACACCTTAATGAATTCAAAATAAGATTTTACCCATGAGGTAAACTATCAAACGTTTGATAAAGTGTTTGATAAAGCTTAGTGAATTGAGGCCAATGGCTGTCAACAGACGCTGCTGCCAAAAGGATACTTGATTTATTTTTTTTAAGCGGGTCATCTGGAAAGTAACAGTCGATTTTATTCAGTTTATTTCAGACACACTGTATCTTTTGATTACTTCTCCACATAATCTCCTCCTTCATTTAAGCATTTATCATATCTTTTCTACAAGGTTTTCAATCCCTTTGTTGTAGTAGTATCACACTCCTAACCTATGGATCGGAGGGAGGGGCTTGGAGGGATCGGGGGAGGAGCTTCATGTTAGTACTGCTGATCAAACAGTTACTGGAGTTCTGCAGTTATGTGACAAGCACTGCAGGGAGAAGATAACCTGACAGATACATGTTACCTTACGTTCCTAATGACCATGGCATTGAAGACGCAAGCTCTGTGGTTGCTGCAGAGTTTCTGCTCTGGAATAAGCAGGCCATTTGCAGCTACACTGACACTAACCGTAGGATTGTTATACTAAGCAGTAAATCAAACACACGTATGATAGCCTCGGAGACTGGGACTTAAAAAAAAAAGTTACAATGGGGTTGATGCACAAACCAGTGGTAATATTGCTGTGCACAAACAGCACACAACAAGATTACCGTCACTACTGCCAGCAGTGTTCCTACAGCAACGTGTGTTATATGCAGACGGAAGAAACCGTTCTATTGACGTGCACTGTCTGCACATAGCAATTATACTGCTGCTGCATGCCTCAACTTCAATGTCACACATGGACCATGCAGCCCCCCCCCCCCCCTTGTTTAGGAGCATCCCCCCCCCCTCCCATTCCTCAGAAACAACCCCTCCGCCGCCCCGTACCGCTTCCTCAGGAGCAACCCCCTGTCACCCCATTCCCCTTCCTCAGGAGCAAAAAACTTCCCCAGCAAAAGCCCTTTCCCCTGGAGTAAGCCCCTCCCCCTTCCTCAGGCACATCCCGCCTCCCCTTCCCCATATGCAGCGGCCTTACTGTGCTTGTCTGCAGTGATTTCCTGTAATATAAGATTACGGGTCCTGTGACTTTTATCCATGCCATTTTCAATTGTTATTATCGGATATATTCTCTTGAATTCAACCTCAAAATTAGGTTTCATGGCAATAATGGTGGAAGAAATGACAGGTGCCCATGACTTTTCTCAATTTCAAGTCATCTCGGAGACAATCTTGGGTTCTTCTTATCGTTAGGGAGAGGGGTACTAGCATTTCTGTCCGCGTGTGAATGCAAACATCTCCGCCCACACACCCATCTATCAGAGTGTGTGCCCGGCAGGATGTCATGTTCACAAATATTTGCAGGAGTCTCAGTTGGGAGCTACATTGTGTTCTGCAGCACAAGCAGGCCTATTGTGAAGCAATATTACACGGTAGTGTCTCCTATACAGAACGACCGAGAGAGCATTCCCAGCTAGGAGACAAGAGGATGGCCTTATTACTGCAAGCAGTCAGGATGTGACAGGGAAGCCCTCTCTTGTGGCTTTGTACATTGACCTTGACTGCCCTCTACTCTGACGGGAATGAAGGTGACATCACTGACATTGTGAAGGTCTGGAAGCCCTCCAGCTGAGCAGAAGTGTGCGACCTCAACAGCGCCCCCTTCGTGGAGGAACATGTGACAGGGCGCACTACAGGAAACAGTAATTCCCCTTATACCAATCCCACCTGGCCTGTCCTTCGTTATTCCTGCTTCATCCTTCCAGCCCTTACTCCAGCCCCACCCTTCATGGCCCATAGACCTGCCTCATTCTTCATTGCCCTTACACCTGAATTTCTATATTTTTTAGTATTGATAAAGCACTGACATATTACACAGCGCTGTACAGAGTATATTGTCTTGTCACTAACTGTCCCTCAGAGGAGCTCACATTCTAATCCCTGCCATAGTCATATGTCTATGTATGTATGTATCATGTAGTGTATGTATCACAGTCTAGGGCTAATTTTAGGGGAAAGCCAATTACTTATCTGTATGTTTTTTGGGGTGTGGGAGGAAACCGGGTTGCCCGGAGAAAACTCACGCAGACATGGGGAGAACATACAAACTCTGTGCAGATGTTGACCTGTCTGGAATTTAAACCATTGTGCTGCCCAATATGCCACCCAATCCTTCATGGTACCTAGATTCAACGCATTCTTCATGGCCTTGATACCTGCCCCTTTTCTGAATGTCCCCTAATGCCGCCCCCATCATCCTTCATGGCCCCTACACCTGCCCCATTCTTCATGGCCCCTAGACTGACCCCATTCTTCATGACCCTTACACCTGCCCCATCCTTCATGGCCCTTACACCTGCCCCATCCTTCATGGCCCTTACACCTGCCCCATCCTTCATGGCCCTTACACCTACCCCATCCTTCATGGCCCTTACACCTACCCCATCCTTCATGGCCCTTACACCTGCCCCATCCTTCATGGCCCTTACACCTGCCCCATCCTTCATGGCCCTTACACCTGCCCCATCCTTCATGGCCCTTAAACCTGCCCCGTCCTTCGTGGTCTTTCACTTCTACTCCACCCTTTATGGTCCCTACACCCACCATTCATGACTTTTACTTCAGCCTCAAATTTCCTTGCCCTTACTACAGCATCATTCTTCCAAGCCCACAAGTGTACCCACCCTTAGCCTTTCTCCAGCACAACCCATTGTGGCTCTTACTTTAGCTTTAGCCTTCTATAGCCTTACTTTAGCCCCACCCTTTTATAGCTTTACTCTAGCCCCACCCTTCTATATCCTTATTCTAGCCCCACCCTTCCCCAGCTTTACTCTAGCCCCACCCTTCCTGGTGTTTACTCTAGCCTTACTTCAGCCCCACCCTTCTTGCCACTTAATCCAACTCCACCCTTCCTGCCTCTTACTCCAGCTCCTTCCTTCCTGCCCCTTACTTCAGCTCCACTCTCCCTATTCTTTACTCCAGCTCTACCCTTGCTATTCTTCACTCCAGCTCCTCCCATCCTGTTATTTACTCCAGCTCCAACCATCTGGGGCTTTGCCACTGTCTCAACTGAGCCCTTTTCCGAGCCCTAATGACTTTTACTCACCTGGGGCTTCCCTCAGCCCCCTGCAGCTGTCCGGTGCCCTCGTATCCTGGTGTCCCCGCTGGCGGCTCCTTCTGGTTTCAGCGACAGCCGCCGACAGGCTGGGAACGCGAGTGATTCTTCACGTTCCCAGCCACAATAGCGCCCTCTATGCTGTTATTGTGGCAAGAAGGCCGCAATAACAGCATAGAGGGTGCTATTGTGGCTGGGAATGCGAAAAATCACTCGCGTTCCCAGCCTGTCGGCGGCTGTCGCCGAAACCGGAAGCAGCCGCCGGCGGGGACAGGAGGATTGGATCGATGCTGCGAGGGCACCGGACAGCTGCAGGGGGCTGAGGGAAGCCCCAGGTGAGTAAAACTCATTTTTTTTTTTATTTGACTTAAGTATCCCTTTAACCCTTAGCCCAACTTGAGCAGTCAATTGTATATATGCTGTAAGGTGACGGTTTATGAAAACACTGGCATAATGACTGCAGTCTGTGGGGCCAGGGAACCATTCTGATTAACCAAGCAAGATATCTTTCTACACCCATGTGCCATCATGTTCTGATGATCATGCAATGTATAGCTAGCAAAAAAAAGAGCTCCAGACAAAACATTTCGGTCTTCTCCTTGATAGGATGGAAAAGGGAGATAAATATGGAGATTATATGCTTGGGGAGGTTTTGAAGAGTGTAAGCTCACCTGTCCCAGTGGTTAATCTTCATTGCGACCAGATGATCGATCATTGCAGCAGTGTATTCTGGGAAACCAGCGGCAAACACACTGCGAGAAAAGCATAAACACGAATGATAAGTCACTAGGAGAATCTTCAGCTGTTCACAGATTATGAGTATCTGTCTTGTTACCCAGTATACCGATAATCATGTCCATGTGAAATCTACAATACGTGAAGGATAGTATCTGAGCCCTGGGGAGTCATGGGGTCTTCCTATAAACTTCTTTAGTGTGCTAGCCAGCTAAAGCCTTCTGGTTGCAATTTTAGGTCACCGATTGGCAGCATTTCTCACCACATGTGAACGTGTTTGACACACAGAGCAGTTACATGGCTGAATGAGACATCTGAGTCTAAGGGACGGACGCCTCACCACTGTCCAGGTCAAGCACTTGCAAGTGTCTTACCAATGCCCTGTAGCAGCTGACTGGTGGAGGATGCATTGCCTGCAGCTGCCCATGTGTAAGACGCCTCACACTGATGATGTCACTGGATCCCACAGAAGCGATTGGCTTGCGTGCACACACTGGCTGTATTACTGTGTGGACCCCAGATGTACCGGTACACTCCCAGTATGACATCATTTACGGAGGATGACTGAGGCCTTATAGCTGCCCATCATTCTTACCTGATGTTCAGGAAGCAGTTTGCTCTATTCCCAACCGCAAAGTAGTCGGCTGTGGTCAGGATCTCGATGCCGTGTGGAAAAGTACCCTGCCGAAATAAAAACAGGGAAGACACGATTTTCTGGTACTTTCCAAGATGAGGAAGCAGCAACATAAAACTAGTTGTACAAGAAGAATGAATAGATGTGAACACAAGAGGCTTGATTCACAAAGTGGTGCTAACAGTTAGCATCCTGGTAAAAAGCCCCTTATCACGCCTAAACTCAGTTTAGGCGTGATAAGTTTAGGCGTGATAAGTTTAGGCGTGATAAGTTTAAGCACCAACTGGGTTAGCACCGCAGTGCACAGCTGATCAAAAGTTTTGCGCTAGCAAAGTCTTGTGCACTTCACATAGAGTTTAATGGCGCTGCTTTGCGCGCGATCTAAACTTATCACGCCTAAACTAGCTTTTCACCAGCGTGGTGCAATGGCTATCACGCCTAAAGTCTTTTACTGGGTTAGCACCGCTTAGTGAATCGAGCCCAATAAAAGGTCCCTCCCATTCCATGTGCAGCCCCCTCTTCCATGTGTATAATCCATGTACAGCAGCCCCTCCCATTCCATGTGCAGCCCCCTCTTCCATGTGTATCATCCATGTACAGCAGCCCCTCCCATTCCATATGCAGCCCCCTCTTCCGTGTGTATCATCCATGTAAAGCAGCCCCCTCCCATTCCATGTGCAGCCCCCTCTTCCATGTGTATCATCCATGTACAGCAGCCCCCTCCCATTCCATGTGCAGCCCCCTCTTCCATGTTTATCATCCATGTACAGCAGCCCCCTCCCATTCCATGTGCAGCCCCCTCTTCCATGTGTATCATCCATGTACAGCAGCCCCCTCCCATTCCATTTGCAGCCCCCTTTTCTATGTGTATCATCTATGTACTACTCCCCCTGTCTTGAAAGGATACCTTATTCCATATGCAAATTTAAAAACAGGGAGAGCAGGCATGTGTAAGAGGCTCTCCTCATGCCCCCTTCTCCTCTGTCCCCCTCCATTACGTTGAAATGACCCTCCAAAACTACTTCCTGGTCAGAAAGATCAGTGGAGACTGTGCAGGAGCTGCCCGTCCTTGATAGCGCATTCCCGGCAGGGAGTGCTTTGCGCATGCACACCACATCACAACGACGGAGTGTGCATGCACAGAGCACTACTGGCCACGGACACGCAGGGGCATAGCTAGAAATCATGGGGTCCCATAGCAAAATGTTAATGTGCCCCCAGCATAGGTTAGCAAGGTATATGTGCCACCAATATAGGTTAGCTAGGTATATGTGCCGTCAGTATAGGTTAGCTAGGTATATGTGCCGCCAATATAGGTTAGCTAGCTATATGTGCCGCCAGTATAGGTTAGCTAGGTATATGCGCTGCCAATATAGGTTAGCTAGGTATATGCGCCGCCAGTATAGGTTAGCTAGGTATATGTGCCGCCAGTATAGGTTAGCTAGGTATATGCGCTGCCAATATAGGTTAGCTAGGTATATGCGCCGCCAGTATAGGTTAGCTAGGTATATGTGCCGCCAGTATAGGTTAGCTAGGTATATGTGCCGCCAGTATAGGTTAGCTAGGTATATGTGCCGCCAGTATATGTGCCGCCAGTATAGGTTAGCTAGGTATATGTGCCGCCAGTATAGGTTAGCTAGGTATATGTGCCGCCAGTATAGGTTAGCTAGGTATATGTGCAGCCAGTATAGGTTAGCTAGGTATATGTGCAGCCAGTATAGGTTAGCAAGGTATATGTGCCGCCAGTATAGGTTAGCTAGGTATATGTGCAGCCAGTATAGGTTAGCTAGGTATATGTGCCGCCAGTATAGGTTAGCTAGGTATATGTGCAGCCAGTATAGGTTAGCAAGGTATATGTGCCGCCAGTATAGGTTAGCTAGGTATATGTGCAGCCAGTATAGGTTAGCTAGGTATATGTGCAGCCAGTATAGGTTAGCTAGGTATATGTGCCGCCAGTATAGGTTAGCTAGGTATATGTGCCGCCAGTATATGTGCCGCCAGTATAGGTTAGCTAGGTATATGTGCCGCCAGTATAGGTTAGCTAGGTATATGTGCCGCCAGTATAGGTTAGCTAGGTATATGTGCCGCCAGTATAGGTTAGCTAGATATATGTGCCGCCAGTATAGGTTAGCTAGGTATATGTGCCGCCAGTATAGGTTAGCTAGGTATATGTGCCGCCAGTATATGTGCCGCCAGTATAGGTTAGCTAGGTATATGTGCCGCCAGTATAGGTTAGCTAGGTATATGTGCCGCCAGTATAGGTTAGCTAGGTATATGTGCCGCCAGTATAGGTTAGCTAGGTATATGTGCCGCCAGTATAGGTTAGCTAGGTATATGTGCCGCCAGTATAGGTTAGCTAGGCATAAGGTACCCCCCCGTATAGGTTAGCTAATATAGGATAGGTGCCCCTCGTTTAGGTGATGGAGGGGGGGAGCCGCAGACACACTGGGACTCAGCAGCAGGGAGGGGGGCCCGACTTCTCCCTCCCTCGCTCTCCTTGCTCCCCCCCTCCTCGGCAGGCAGAGTTAGCGCAGCAGAAGACTATAAGGACAGCTCACCTCCCTTCCCGCTCCAGAGCACCGATCGCTTGCTAGTTGCCGCTGGTCTCCTGTCAGAATATCTGCTTATACTCACTCTACTTCCTGATAGCAGAAAGTAGAGTTTTTCCGAACGATTTTCCACAGAAGTGAACGAAAAGTCGATCAAAAATCAGATCGGACATGTTGGAAATAATCGATCTGGCAGTAAATCTTCCAGAAATTCTTGTGTACCAGGCATGAAATCTATCAGAAATCGTCCGCCTCTGCCACCTGCCAGGCCGATCCCCTAAGTTCCCCTCCGTGCTCTGTAAATTCTCAAATATTCATCTGGCACAACTCCTGGCGTCCTCCACCATGTCCCTTAGGGCTGTACCATGTGGTGCCTGTAGCACATGACACGCGTGTGACGTGATGCCATGTGGTACCGGCAATTGGTAAGATGGGTGAAAGTGGAGGTCATCAGGATTCGTGGGGGGGAGGGAGTGGCCAGGGGTCCATTGCACACATTTGTCGTTGTGAATATCGCACACTGGATTGAGCACTTTCAACTGAAATTTTCCAGTATGTCTGATCGATGCAATTGGCTCAAAATGGTTCGAATCATGGATTGGCCGGACATGTTGCGGCACAGATTTTCATCCGATTCGATAAAATGATTGAATCGGATGGTTGATCGGGCCGCAGTGGATGCATGGGCAGCTTAAGAACGTGCGTGGGACAGGACAGGAGGAAGCAGCAGCAGCAGGGGACAAGACGCAGAGGGGACATGTGCCACACATTGTGTTCCACCCGGTCATGGAGGGTTAACGAGGATGGCTGGAAAGTTACTGTACCTGTCTCCCCACATTCTCCTGGAAGGCTGCCTGGAGAAGAGAACAAACAAGACAGAATGAGACACCTCTGCTTATAACAAAACACCCAGCCACACACTGAAAACAAACCCCGGCACTGTACAAATGACCCATGGCTTCGCATTGTGGAATAAAGTACACATTGTGTGCGGAACAGGCCCCGCAGGGCATGCTGTCACCACTGCCATCGCATGGAATGTCCCTGACTGTGACCAGCCACTTCCCTATACAATCCAGAGACTGCTAGAACATCCATTTCACCAGGGGTGGAGCTGCTAATCGTACCTTAGGGACACAGGGTCACTTTAAAGGGATACTGTAGGGGGGTCAGGGGAAAATGAGTTGAACTTACACAGGGCTTCTATTGGTCCCCCGCAGACATTCTGTGTTGGCGCAGCCACTCACCGATGCTCCGGCCCCATCTCCGGTTCACTTCTGGAATTTCAGACTTTAAAGTCTGAAAACCACTGTGCCTGCGTTGCCGTGTCCTCGATCCCGCTGATGTCACCAAGAGCGCACAGCGCAGGCCCAGTATGGTCTGTGTCTGCGCAGTACACTCCTGGTGACATCAGCGGGAGTGAGGACATGGCAACGCAGGCGCAGTGGTTTTCTGACTTTAAAGTCAGAAATTCCAGAAGTGAACTGGAGGCGGGGCCGGAGCATCGGTGAGTGGCTGCGCCAACACAGGATGTCTGCGGAGGACCATTAGAAGCCCCGGGTAAGTTCAACTCATTTTCCCCCGACCCCCCTACAGTATCCCTTTAAGGCAGAAAAATTTATGTAGTCCAGGAATCCCACAATTTCACTTTGGTTTTAAAAGGTTAAAACTCTAGATTTACAGTTTTGTCAGTCTTAAAGGACACCCGAGGTGAAAATTAACTAATGAAAAACAATTGTATTTATCCTCCTCCTCCTAAAAATGACTTTTTAAGATATTCCATTTTATATTTAACTCTACTTTACGTTTTTACTCTTTTATTGTTTTTGCTCAATGACACATTCATTGAAGTATGCCAGAGCTAAAATCTATGAACTATTGACCATTTTTATCTCTTTCCTGCTCTGAGAAGCCACTTTCTGCTAGGAAAGTTTTTTATAGTTGTAATTTCTTATCAGTAAGGGTCACACTGTAGTCTGACCAAGTCCTGACTAGTCACTGTTCATACACATGTCTATTTCATTATGTCACCTCGGGTATCCTTTAAATGAAAAATAATGTTTATTTAGCTCCAATACAGACAAATATCGAACTACTGAACTTTTCTTCTTTGTTCCTTGCCGTCTGAAGGGTTTTCACTGCCCCCCAGGAGTTTTATTGGCTATAATTAGTTATTGGTGATTGTTATGCTGGTACTTCCATTTTACTACCACTCCCGGGCACCCAGGAAGCCCCCTCAGGTTACGGGTGAATACTGTCTTCCACTACTCCTGCTATGCCAATTATGACTAAGCAGAAAGGGAATTTATACACCACTTACCGACGCGGCTCTCCTGCAGCTCACATCGCGGTCAAAGATGGCGGCAATCAGCAGAGCACTGCAAGAGGAAGAGGTGAGAATTCTCAGAAATACAGTTATAAGAATAATTCATCTATTCCATCACAGTGCAAATCAATTCACATATCGAATGATAGTAAGCTTAGCGGCGTCTGCAATAAAATCCACTTGATATCCAATAGATTGATCTTATATCACTTGTCTCTTCTGTGCTCGGCAATGTACATAGCTAATATACCGAGCAGGCCAATAGACATGTGTGGTCGGTAATCCAATGACCGCTTCTATGAGTGATCGGGAAGAACAGGGTTCACAGTGTCAGATACAGGGAGAGAGACCTTATAGCTTTTTTTTCCCCCAGCTACAGTAACAAAATAAACTCAATATGCAAATAAACTTCACATTTCAGATAAGATGAGGACAATGACCAGAAGGTAATTGCACCCCCCCCCCCCCCCCCATATCCCTTTAAGAGTGTACACAGTGATGTTAAAGTAGCCATACGCTGGCTCGAATTCCCCCCAATATACAGCAGATTCGATAACTGCGATTGAATCTGCTGTGAAATAGATAACGTAAACATTGACTGATCGACCGATTGCCATCCGACATTGGCCGATTCAGTCGATCGGTGCTGATGGAATATTTTGCTTGCCACAGCATGAGACAGGGAGTAAAGAGGAGATGGAAGACTCTGGGAGAAGTTAGACTGCACGGATCCCAGGACTCGCGCCGGCTGGACAGGTGATGTTATTGCTGCTGGTCGGGGGAGCAGGAATGACCTGGGAGCGGCGATGCTGAAATCGATTCAAATCTGAATGCAGTGTATGGGAAGACAATAGATCCTTCTGTGATCAGATTAGATTAGAGAGGGATCTTTCTGTTGGTCGATCTAGTGGCTATCGACCTGTGTATGGCTACCCTAAACCTGTTGTATAGGTGATGTTAGCTGTGGGAATGACAGTAAACTGTAAAATAAAATTAATAAAATAAAAGTTAAAAAAAAAATAACAAAAGGGGAGGGTTAGGGCACCTTTGGCATCACAGAGAAACAGTAAAGAGGGAAACCAGCAGAAATACCTTTTTCTTCATATCACATTTCTCTTAAAGAGAACCCGAGGTGAGTTTTAAGAATGCTATTAGGACAAAGAGTCTGGTTCTGCACAGACACAACGACCAGCCTCTGTTACTATAATGTTGCCCCCCCCCCCTCCCCTGTGCACTGCTGCCCTCTTGAAAAAAAAAAGTTATAGTAACAGAGGCTGGTCATTGTATGCAAAACCAGCCTCTGTGTCCTAATAGCATTATAGCATTCTTAAAACCCACCTTGGGTTCTCTTTAAATCTGACAGTACAAAAAAAACCTACTAAAAACAACAGGACAGGTAAGCCAGATAAGTAATTTCTAAGATTGGATATTTTTTATTTTTTTCAGGTTATATGGAGTTTAACCCCACTTTAAAGGACACCCGAGGCAAAAATAAACTAATGAAATAAACGATTGTATCTATCTTTCTTCTCCTAAAAATGACTTTTTAATATATTCCACGGTTTTATTTTGTTTAAATCTACTTTTTGATTTTTAACTGTTTTATTGCTTTTGCTCAGTAACACATTCATTGAAGTATGTCAGAGCTAAAATCTATGAACTATAATTTTATTTATTATTTATTTATTTATTGTACTTATAAAGTGCTAACATATTACTCAGCGCTGGACATTAGTTTAGGTTACAGACAATATTTAGGGGTGACAAACAGCAAAATGACAATACAGGAATACAAGAAAGACCAGATCATGCAGCACAGTATGAGTACCAGGTAATGCTTAATCACTGGAGGGGAGCATGGAGATTAGGCAAGTTAGGTTCACTCAGATGCATAGCATGAGTTCACAGTAATGGAGGTTCATGATCAGGTAGGACACAAAAGGAGGAGGACCCTGCCCAAAGGCTTACAATCTAGAGGGAGAGGTAAGGACACGAAAGGTAGGGGACCAGAGTTCAGCTGTGGGTTTAGAGCACTTGTGAGGGGTGGTAGGCCAGAGTGAAAAGGTGAGTTTTGAGGGCCTTCTTGAAGATGTTGGAGGGGGCTGCCCTAATGGGTGGAGGTAGGGAGTTCCATTGTGTTGGAGCAGCTCTTGAGAAGTCCTGGAGGCGTGCATGGGACTGGGTGATGCGGGGGGCGGTCAGGCTAAGTTCATTGGAGGAGCGGAGTGAGCGGCTAGGCGTGTACCTCTGAGTAAGATCGGAAATGTAGGTTGGACAGGTTTTAAAGACAGATTCGTAGGTCAGACACAGTATCTTGAATCTGATTCTGGACTGGATAGGAAGCCAGTGAAGGGATTCAAGGAGGGGATCCGCCGTGGTGGAGCGATGGGAGCAGTGGATAATTCTGGCTGCCGCATTCATGATGGACTGCAGTGGGGCTGTTCGGGTCATAGGGAGACCAGACAGCAGGGCATTGCAGTAGTCAAGGCGGGAAATTATGAGGGCATGGATGAGGAGTTTGGTGGTGGCAGAGGTCAGGAAAGGGTGAATCTTACAGAGGTTACGAAGGTGGAAGTTGCAGGACTTTGTGAGGTTTTGGATGTGGGGAGTGAAGGAGAGTGCGGAGTCCAGGGTGACACCCAGACAGCGGGCTTGAAAGGTAGGGCGAATGGTAGTGTGGTTAACAGTGACATATTTCCTGGCGGATGGAGACAAATTTGTTGGTGAAGTTGGTGGCTAAATCTGTGGCAGAGAGGGAGGAAACGGAGGGTGGGGGGTTTATGCAGGGAGCTGGACGTGGCAAAAAGACGCCGGGGGTTGGAAGCTTGTGCTCCGATGAGCTTGGTAAAGTATTCTTGCGTCGCATGAGCAAGGGCAGTGTGGAGCTGCAGCAGGTTGGTCTTGTACTGTAGGAAATCCTGGTTAAGTCTAGTTTTCCTCCATTTCCGTTCAGTGGCGCGTGTTTTCCTCTGGAGTCAGGACTGAGTCAGCCACTTACATACCTGATATTTAACTCTTTCAGACAGAAAAGGAAAAAAAGGAACACAGCCTAGTTATTTGTGTGCTTGGCACTATACATACATGTCCATCTCATCATGTCACGTCACCTCGGGCATCCTTTAACTTCATTCAGTGCAGAATAAAACCAATGTGACAAAATAGAGAAGACCTTAATCTAGCTGGCCCCATTGCAAACAGCATACAATCTGCATTGAACTTGTATGCAAGCCAGAAATCGTAGCATCTTGTTAGCCATCACCTGTCACTGAATAGTGTCAGGGATCACGTTTGCTACACAATGATCTAGTCAATAAATGGATGTGGCTGATGGGGTGTGGCCAGCTTGTGGCGTTCTCTGGTCACATGGCTCTAGTGACACCATGGGAACCGTACACAGCCATGCTGCCCCATTCGATGTGGTGACAGGAGGCTGCAGTCCTGCCCAGAGGGGAAGTTTCACTTCTACAGACCCATCATTTGCTGAAATGGGGCTGTCTATCAATCATGCAGCGTACAGCTCACCGACACACCGCAAATCCTCGCAATGTGACACCAGTGACCGAGGGCCTGAGGGCAATGACCAATCCTCCGCCAGAGAGGGCACAGTACTCCAGCAGCACAGAGTATATCAGGACAGGAGGGTTAGATAGTGGGAGGGGCAGAGTCCTCCAGCAGCTAAGAGTATATAAGGAGAATAGGGTTAGATAGATGATGGAGCAGAGTCCTCCAGCAGCACAGAGTATAATATCAGAGAGGAGAGATAGAGGAAGGAGCAGAGTTCTCCAATAGTGCAGAGTATATCAGGAGAGGAGAGTCAGAGGAAGGAGCAGAGTCCTCCAGCAGCACAGAGTAGATCAGGAGAGGAGGGCTAGAAAGAGAAGGGAGCAGAGGCCTCCAGCAGCACAGAGTATATCAGGAGAGGATAGTCAGAGGAAGGAGAAGAGCCCTGCAGCAGCACAGAGTATATAAGGAGAGGAGAGTCAGAGGAAGGAGCAGAGTTCTCCAGCAGCACAGAGTATATCAGGAGAGGAGAGTCAGAGGAATGAGCAGAGCCCTCCAGCAGCACAGAGTATATCAGGAGAGGAGGGCTAGACAGAGAAGGGAGCAGAGTCCTCCAGCAGCACAGAGTATATCAGGAGAGAAGAGTCAGAGGAAGGAGCAGAGTCCTCCAGCAGCACAGAGTATATCAGGAGAGGAGAGTCAGAGGAAGGAGCAGAGTTCTCCAATAGTGCAGAGTATATCAGGAGAGGAGAGTTAGTGGAAGGAGCAGAGTCCTCCAGCAGCACAGAGTATATCAGGAGAGGAGAGTCAGAGGAAGGAGCAGAGTCCTCCAGCAGCACAGAGTATATCAGGAGAGGAGAGTTAGAGGAAGGAGGAGAGTCCTCCAGCAGCACAGAGTATATCAGGAGAGGAGAGTTAGAGGAAGGAGCAGAGTCCTCCAGCAGCACAGAGTATATCAGGAGAGGAGAGTTAGAGGAAGGAGCAGAGTCCTCCAGCAGCACAGCGTATATCAGGAAAGGAGAGTCAGAGGAAGGAGCAGAGTCCTCCAGCAGCACAGAGTATATCAGGACAGTAGAGTAAGAGGAAGGAGGAGAGTCCTCCAGCAGCACAGAGTATATCAGGAGAGGAGAGTCAGAGGAAGGAGCAGAGTCCTCCAGCAGCACAGCGTATATCAGGAAAGGAGAGTCAGAGGAAGGAGCAGAGTCCTCCAGCAGCACAGAGTATATCAGGACAGTAGAGTAAGAGGAAGGAGGAGAGTCCTCCAGCAGCACAGAGTATATCAGGAGAGGAGAGTCAGAGGAAGGAGCAGAGTCCTCCAGCAGCACAGAGTATATCAGGAGAGGAGGGTTAGAGGAAGGAGCAGAGTCCTCTAGCTGCACAGAGTATATCAGGAGAGGAGAGTTAGAGGAAGGAGCAGAGTCCTCCAGCAGCACAGCGTATATCAGGAAAGGAGAGTCAGAGGAAGGAGCAGAGTCCTCCAGCAGCACAGAGTATATCAGGACAGTAGAGTCAGAGGAAGGAGGAGAGTCCTCCAGCAGCACAGAGTATATCAGGAGAGGAGAGTCAGAGGAAGGAGCAGAGTCCTCTAGCTGCACAGAGTATATCAGGAGAGGAGAGTCAGAGGAAGGAGCAGAGTCCTCCAGCAGCACAGAGTATATCAGGAGAGGAGAGTTAGAGGAAGGAGCAGAGTCCTTCAGCAGCACAGAGTATATCAGGACAGTAGAGTCAGAGGAAGGAGGAGAGTCCTCCAGCAGCACAGAGTATATCAGGAGAGGAGAGTTAGAGGAAGGAGCAGAGTTCTCCAATAGTGCAGAGTATATCAGGAGAGGAGAGTTAGTGGAAGGAGCTGAGTCCTCCAGCAGCACAGAGTATATCAGGAGAGGAGAGTCACAGGGAGGAGCAGAGTCCTCCAGCAGCACAGAGTATATCAGGAGAGGAGAGTTAGAGGAAGGAGCAGAGTCCTCCAGCAGCACAGAGTATATCAGGACAGTAGAGTCAGAGGAAGGAGGAGAGTCCTCCAGCAGCACAGAGTATATCAGGAGAGGAGAGTTAAAGGAAGGAGCAGTTGGGTAGTTCTGGTAATGGGAAGCTTTATATTACAAGTTTTGTGGGATTGTAATCTTTATATTGAATATTTATATGACTAATACTATGAATACAGACATCACATTAGGATCTGTTCAGCTAAGGATTTACAGCTTGGTACAGAAGCAAGTGTGTGTACAGGTGTTCCATAAGGTCTGCTGTGCCCTATCCGCTGACGCTGCTCCCCCTTTCCCAGCGCCACTGTCCCTTCTCCACAGACACAGAGCACAGTGCTCGGGTATCGCCTAGCAACACATGTACAGAGACTGAACTGCCACATTAGCCGCAGCACAGAGTGCAATTGCTCCGGGAGACACAAATAGAGGTGAAAGTGTGCGTCTGTAAGAAGCTTTATTGCTGAAGTAGGAATGAAAACGTTACAGTTATAAATAAGTAACAGCGCAGTGACACACGGACTGTGAGGTGAATGGGAGACGCAGCACTTGGATGGCCTCATTCTCCGCTGAGGTGAATGGATTCTGGCATGGAGACAGATTAATACTTTATCAGCAAATTCAAACAGGATTTCTGAGCCTTTGTTCTGCCAGTTTCTGCGATACTCCTCACAAGGGTTTCCTAACAGTTCAGTCGTGGGAACCAGAGTGAGGAATCGCAGCGCATGTCCTGGCTTGCCGGGCAGTTACCACACCTGGCATGCAGTCAGCCCGGCTCACCGTGTCTCAGCCTGGGAGGCACGTCCTGTGCCGTGGCTGCAGCCAAACATCTCCACATTCACTTTCACTGTCTTCCTACAGCTCAGCACATCCCACTGCATGGCTGCTGACAAGTAGTGGGCTGTGAGGGGGGGCACATTCCTACACAGGCACCTGTACACTGCCGTGGGATGCGGCTACATGCACACCTCCGCCACGCACGGCTACATGTGCAGTTGTGTTCAAAATTATTCAACCCCCACTGAAATTCAGTGTTTTGGCCAGTTTGACATTGATTTTGATCATTTCAGTCATCTTGTTTACAATTAAATCGAAGAGGCACTTGTAAGTTAGACAAATATAACATAACATTTATAATGAAATAACCACAAATGTCTTTTCTGTGCTCACATCATCAGTTTTATTCAACTCCCAAGTGACATTCATTCTTAGTACTTAGTACAACATCCTTTTCCAGTTATAACAGCTTCTAAACATGAAGCATAGCTTGACACAAGTGTCTTGCAGCGATCTATGGGTATCTTAGCCCATTCTTCATGGGCAAAAGCCTCCAGTTCAGTCACATGCTTAGGCTTACGCGCTGCAACTGCTTTCTTTAAGTCCCACCAGAGGTTCTCAATCGGATTTAAGTCTGGTGACTGCGATGGCCACTCCAAAATGTTCCAGCCTTTAATCTGCAATCATGCTCTAATGCAGTGTTTCCCAACCGCTGTTCCGCGGCACACTAGTGTGCCGCGGAACGTTGCCTGGTGTGCCGTGCTCTTATCCCCCCTCCCGCCCGTCCCTGCGGCCGCCGCTGTTATTACCTTAGCAGCGGCCGCTCTCCCCTCTCCAGACCATGTATATGCTAGCAGCGTATCTCCGGCTGCTCTGTGTGATGCACTGATGCGGAAGGAGGCAGGGCTCGGTTACCATAGTAACGGCGATACATATCGCCGTTACAGGAAGTCGCTGCCCTCCTTTCTTCCGCATCAGTGCATCACACAGAGCAGCCGGAGATACGCTGCTTGAATATACACACGCCGGAGAGGGGAGAGCGGCCGCTGTTAACAAGGTAATAACAGAGGCGGCCGCGGGGACGGGCGGGAGGCACTAAACTGGCTATACTGGGGCACTATTCTGGGGTACTATGCTGGCTATCCTGGGGCACTAAACTGGCTATACTGGGGCACTATTCTAGCTATACTGGGGCACTATTCTGGCTATACTGGGGCACTATACTAGCTATACTGGGGGGCTATACTGGGGCACTATACTGGCTATACTGGGGCACTAAACTGGCTATACTGGGGCACTATACTAGCTATACTGGGGCACAATACTGGCTATACTGGGGGGGCTATACTGGGGTACTATACTGGCTGTACTGGGGCACTATACTGGCTGTACTGGGGCACTATACTGGCTATACTGGGGCACTATACTAGCTATACTGGGGGGCTATACTGGGGCACTATACTGGCTATACTGGGGCACTATACTGGGGCACTAAACTGGCTATACTGGGGCACTATTCTGGGGCACTATACTAGCTATACTGGGGCACAATACTGGCTATACTGGGGGGCTATACTGGGGTACTATACTGGCTATACTGGGGCACTATACTGGCTATACTGGGGCACTATACTGAGGCAACTAAACTCCCTACACTGGGGCAACTATGCCAGCTATGCAGCCGCACACCCCCCCATAGCGGCACTGTCCACTAGGTCGCGCAAACAACCGGGGGCCGCATCGCCCCCACCGCGCGCAGCGCGCGCCGTTCCCCGGAGAAAAATTTGGTCAGACAGTGTTCCCCGGGCCGGAAAAGGTTGGGAAACACTGCTCTAATGGACTTGGAGGTATGCTTGGGATCATTGTCCTGTTGAAAGGTCCAACGTCTCCCAAGCCTCAGGTTTGTGACGGACTGCATCACATTTTCATCCAATATCTCCTGGTACTGAAGATAATTAATGGTACTTTGCACACGCTGAGGCTTCCCTGTACCTGCAGAAGCAAAACAGCCCCAAAGCATGATTGACCCCCCCGCCATGCTTCACAGTAGGCAAGGTGTTCTTTTCTTCATAGGTCTTGTTCCTCCTCCAAACATAGTGTTGATCCAAGGGCCCAAACCATTCTAATTTTGTTTCATCAGTCCGCAGAACATTATCCCAAAACGTTTGTGGTTTGTCTACATGACTTTTGGCATACTGCAGTCGACTCTTCTTATTCTTTGGAGACAGCAAGGGAGTGCGTCTGGGAGTTCTGGCATGGAGGCCTTCATTACGCAGTGTGCGCCTTATTGTCTGAGCTGAAACTTCAGTACCCGCATCTGACAAATCTTTTTCTAGTTCCTCAGCAGTCACACAGGGACTTTTCTCCACTTTGCGCTTCAGGTAGCGCACAGCAGTCAAAGTCAGCATCTTCTTTCTTCCACGACCAGGTAGCATTTCAACAGTGCCCTTTGCCTTGAATTTGCGAATGATGCTTCCTATGGTGTCTCTTGGTATGTTTAACATCTTTGCAATCTGTTTATAGCCATTGCCCTTCCTGTGAAGAAAAATCACCACTTCTCTTGTCTTCCTGGACCATTCTCTTGACTTCACCATGTTTGTAAACACACCAGTAAATGTCTAGAAGGAGCTGAGTATCACAGTCATTTTAAATCTGCCTAATTGGTGCTTTTTATGCTTGATTGCTGCCTGATCGAAAACACTTGAATGAGTGGTAGTCTTTAAGGGGTTGAATAATTGTGTCAATGAAGAAATCACAAAAAAAAAAAAAATTAATACTGTATTACAAAAACAACTCATGTCATTTTAGTTGAATTTGGTTCTTTAAAAAGTCCATGGGCCTGATTCACAAAGCGGTGCTAACAGTTAGCACGCTAGTAAAAAGCCCTTTATCACGCCTAAACTCTGTTTAGGCATGATAAATTTAGGTGTGATAAGTTTAGGTGTGATACGTTTTTAGGCGTGATACGTTTTTAGGCGTGATAAGTTTAAGCACCGACTGGGTTAGCACCGCAGTGCACAGCTGATCAAAAGTTTTGCGCTAGCAAAGTCTGGTGCAGTTTGCATAGAGTTTAATGGCGCTGCTTTGCGTGCGGGACTTTGCGTGCGATCTAAACTTATCTAAACTTATCATGTCTAAACTGAGTTTAGGCATGATAAAAATGGTTATCACGCCTAAAGTCTTTAACTGGGTTATCACCGCTTTGTGAATCGAGCCCCTTGTAAGATTTCATTCTGAACACAATTACAAATGTACACTAAATTCCCTAAAACCCTTTACAGCATTGGGGGTTGAATAATTTTGAACACAACTGTACACCTCCGCCGCCACATGCGGCTACATGTGCACCTCCGCCGCCACACGCGGCTACATGTGCACCTCCGCCGCCACACGCGGCTACATGTGCACCTCCGCCGCCACACGCGGCTACATGTGCACCTCCGCCGCCACACGCGGCTACATGTGCACCTCCGCCGCCACACGCGGCTACATGTGCACCTCCGCCGCCACAAGCGGCTACATGTGCACCTCCGCCGCCACAAGCGGCTACATGTGCACCTCCGCCGCCACAAGCGGCTACATGTGCACCTCCGCCACATGCTGCTTTCCTGTTAATACCAGTTGCCTTGCAGTCCTGCTGGTATATTTGGCTGCAGCAGTCTCTGAATAACACCAGAAACAAGCATGCAGCTAATCTCATCAGAAGTGCCAATAATGTCAGAAACACCTGATCTGCTGCATGCTAGTTCAGGGTCTATGGCTAATGATGGGCATAGACGGTGCGTTTGCTTCTTATCAATCGAGCCGCTGATGGCTCGATTGATAATTTCCGACAGGTCCGATCACCACGCGGATCTATTACCCGCTCGATACCCGTCGGAGAACAATAGCAGAAATCGAGCGGAAGATAAGGAAGTGCCTGCGGGGACGAGCAGGAATCGATCTGGGCGGCCGCGGGAGTCTATGCCCAGCATAAAAGTATTAGACGCAGAGGATCAGCATGGCTGCCAGGCAACTGGTATAGCTTAAAAGGAAGGAAATAGGTCAGCCTCCATATCCTCTTGCTTCAATTGTGTTGAATAGTTTACTCACGACTATTTCTTGATCACTGGGAATTTTAATGCCTTCAGCAGTAAAAAAAAATAAGCTTTGGCTTCAGACGTCAAAGTGATGCGGGAAGAAAATCTATGACAATATCCAGTATTTGCATAATTCCTGTGTGCTGTGTCAGCCTGACAATCAGACGGGTGTCTCGGCCTGACGGCTGTCTGAGGATAACACAGCTAGTTAGATATAAATCTCCGATTTGTGTGAAGCCACACGGGAGCCGGGACACGACCGCAATCCTGTGACGGGATGAGAGCAGGCCGCCAGATTCAGCAGGATTATTATGGGGGCCACACACAGGAGCCGGGACACGACCGCAATCCTGTGACGGGATGAGAGCAGGCCGCCAGATTCAGCAGGATTATTATGGAGCCACACACGGGAGCCGGGACACGACCACAATCCTGTGACGGGATGAGAGCAGGCCGCCAGATTCAGCAGGATTATTATGGAGCCACACACAGGAGCCGGGACACGACCGCAATCCTGTGACGGGATGAGAGCAGGCCGCCAGATTCAGCAGGATTATTATGGGGGCCACACACACACACTTTCTTTTTGTTACCTTTTTTATTTTTAAAGTGGACCTAAACTCTTGCACAGGACAGAAGGAAAGCATAGAGAAATGCACCCTGTATGTATTTAGAGAGTTTAGCCGGTCTAAATCCCCCTAATCTGTGACAAATCACAAGTGTAATTTGATCTCTCAACTATGTTTGCTCAGGAATCGCCTCTACAGCAGCAGAGCAGCTAATTTGAAAACACGGGAAGTTAACAACATGTCTGCTTCCATGAAAGCAGGAAGTAAACACTGAAGATTTATTGCAAGATTTGTATCCGCTGTAACAAAGAAACAATTTTCTTTAAAGGTTACTATGCTGTTGCTCATCTTTTAGAGCAGAGAAGAAGTTGTGAGTTCAGCTCTGCTTTAAATTCCTGCTAATTTAACAACTTGTATTGTGTGTGGCCACTTTTCTAAAGAGTTTCAGACTGCCGGTGCAGTGTGATCAGTATTCGGGACTGTGATAACAGCAACACAGTACAGCAGCATCCAAACACAAATCCCTAGTTAGTTCCACCCCACCCTTATTTTATCATTATTAATGAATATATGTACCTCGCAGGGGTTTTTTGCTGTCTGGTACACAGCTAGCAGAACTCTGATCATTACTTGTGTCACACAGTGAATAAGGGGACACACAGGCAATACAATCTTCACTAGGAGTTAAAGGATACCCGAACTGACATTTGACATGATGAGATAGACATGTGTATGTACAGTGCCTAGCACACAAATAACTAGGCTGTGTTCCTTTTTTTCTTTCTCTGCCTGAAAGAGTTAAATATCAGGTATGTAAGTGGCTGACTCAGTCCTGACTCAGACAGGAAGTGACTACAGTCTGACCCTCACTGATAAGAAATTCCAACAATAAAACACTTTTCTAGCAGAAAATGGCTTCTGAGAGCAAGAAAGAGATAAAAAGGGGAAAATCTTATCACTGAGGGTCACACTGTAGTCACTTCCAGTCAGGACTGAGTCAGCCACTTACATACCTGATATTTAACTCTTTCAGGCAGAGAAAGAAAAAAGGAACACAGCATAGTTATTTGTGTGCTAGGCACTGTACATACACGTCTATCTCATCATATCAAATGTCAGTTCGGGTATCCCTTAAGCCTGGTACACAGTTTCAGTTTTGAATGGCCAGTTTTGCCACTTCCATGTAGTATGAGGGCCAACAGATTTTGGAAACTATGAACAGATTGTGTAGGTAAGCTATCATACCTCATGGGGGTGGTAAAACTGGTCAGTGATTAACCAATCAAAATTGAGGGTGTGTACCAGGCTTTAGCTGTGTAAAGGGAAGAGGTAGCATACATGGGTTAGGCCCGGCAGCATAGTGGTGGCAGGCTGTGACATCCAGCACAGTGCAGCGCTCTATAGTGCACAGGACATACGGTAGCTCTGAGCAGTGATCCTCCGCGCAGCGCTCTGTAGCGCACAGGACATAGCTCTGAGCAGTGACACCCCGCACAGCGCTCTGTAGCACACAGGACATAGCTCTGAGCAGTGACATCCCGTGCAGCACTCTGTAGCACACAGGACGTAGCTCTGAGCAGTGACCCCACGTGCAGCACTCTGTAGCACACAGGACATAGCTCTGAGCAGTGACACCCTCCCCGCACAGCGCTCTGTAGCACACAGGACGTAGCTCTGAGCAGTGACACCCCGCACAGCGCTCTGTAGCACACAGGATATAGCTCTGAGCAGCGACACCCCGTGCAGCGCTCTGTAGTTAGCACACAGGACATAGCTCTGAGCAGTCACACCCCGTTCAGCGCTCTGTAGCACACAGGACATAGCTCTTTAGCAGTGACACCCCGTGCAGCGCTCTGTAGCACACAGGACGTAGCTCTGAGCAGTGACACCCCGTGCAGCGCTCTGTAGCACACAGGACGTAGCTCTGAGCAGTGACAACCCATGCAGCGCTCTGTAGCACACAGGATATAGCTCTGAGCAGTGACACCCTGTGCAGCGCTCTGTAGCACACAGGACGTAGCTCTGAGCAGTGACACCCCGTGCAGCGCTCTGTAGCACACAGGACATAGCTCTGAGCAGTGACACCCTGTGCAGCGCTCTGTAGCACACAGGACGTAGCTCTGAGCAGTAACCTTCCGCGCAGCGCTCTGTAGCACACAGGACGTAGCTCTGAGCAGTGACATCCTATGCAGCGCTCCATAGCACACAGGACATATCTCTCAGCAGTGACATCCCGTGCAGCGCTCTGTAGCACACAGGACATAGCTCTGAGCAGTGACATTCCGTGCAGCGCTCTGTAGCACACAGGACGTAGCTCTGAGCAGTGACATCCCGCGCAGCGCTCTGTAGCACACAGGACGTAGCTTTGAGCAGTGACCCCCGTGCAGCGCTCTGTAGCACACAGGACGTAGTTCTGAGCAGTGACACCCCACCCGCGCAGCGCTCTGTAGCGCACAGGATATAGCTCTGAGCAGTGACACCCCGTGCAGTGGTCTGTAGCACACAGGACGTACCTCTGAGCAGTGACACCCTGCACATCGCTCTGTAGCACACAGGACATAGCTCTGAGCAGGGCCCCCCTGCACAGCGCTCTGTAGTGCACAGGACATAGCTCTGAGCAGTGACACCCCATGCAGCGCTCTGTAGCACACAGGACATACAGTGGTGTGAAAAACTATTTGCCCCCTTCCTGATTTCTTATTCTTTTGCATGTTTGTCACACAATTGTTTCTGCTCATCAAAAACCGTTAACTATTAGTCAAAGATAACATAATTGAACACAAAATGCAGTTTTAAATGATGGTTTTTATTATTTAGTGAGAAAAAAACCTCAAAACCTACATGGCCCTGCGTGAAAAAGAAATTGCCCCCTGAACCTAATAACTGGTTGGGCCACCCTTAGCAGCAATAACTGCAATCAAGCGTTTGCGATAACTTGCAATGAGTCTTTTACAGCGCTCTGGAGGAATTTTGGCCCACTCATCTTTGCAGAATTGTTGTAATTCAGCTTTATTTGAGGGTTTTCTAGCATGGACCGCCTTTTTAAGGTCATGCCACAACATCTCAATAGGATTCAGGTCAGGACTTTGACTAGGCCACTCCAAAGTCTTCATTTTGTTTTTCTTCAGCCATTCAGAGGTGGATTTGCTGGTGTCTTTTGGGTCATTGTCCTGCTGCAGCACCCAAGATCACTTCAGCTTGAGTTGACAAACAGATGGCCGGACATTCTCCTTCAGGATTTTTTGGTACACAGTAGAATTCATGGTTCCATCTATCACAGCAAGCCTTCCAGGTCCTGAAGCAGCAAAACAACCCCAGACCATCACACTACCACCACCATATTTTACTGTTGGTATGATGTTCTTTTGCTGAAATGCTGTGTTACTTCTATGCCAGATGCAACGGGACAGGCACCTTCCAAAAAGTTCAACTTTTGTCTCGTCGGTCCACAAGGTATTTTCCCAAAAGTCTTGGCAATCATTGAAATGTTTTTTAGCAAAATTAAGACGAGCCTTTGTTCTTTTTGCTTAAAAGTGGTTTGCACCTTGGATATCTGCTGTGCAGCCCGTTTTTGCCCAGTCTCTTTCTTATGGTGGAGTTGTGAACACTGACCTTAATTGAGGCAAGTGAGGCCTGCAGTTCTTTAGATGTTGTCCTGGGGTCTTTTGTGGCCTCTCGGATGAGTTTTCTCTGCACTCTTGGGGTAATTTTGGTCGGCCGGCCACTCCTGGGAAGGTTTATCACTGTTCCATGTTTTTGCCATTTGTGGATAATGGCTCTCACTGTGGTTCGCTGGAGTCCCAAAGCTTTAGAAATGGTTTTATAACATTTACCAGACTGATGGATCTCAATTACAGTACTTTTGTTCTCATTTGTTCCTGAATTTCTTTGGATCTTGGCATGATGTCTAGCTTTTGAGGTGCTTTTGGTCTACTTCTTTGTGTCAGATAGCTCCCATTTAAGTGATTTCTTGATTGAAACAGGTGTGGCAGTAATCAGGCCTGGGGGTGACTACAGAAATTGAACTCAGGTGTGATAAACTACAGTTAAGTTATTTTTTAACAAGGGGGGCAATCACTTTTTCACACAGGGCCATGTAGATTTGGAGTTTTTTTTTCTCACTAAATAATAAAAACCATCATTTAAAACTGCATTTTGTGTTCAATTATGTTATCTTTAACTAATGGTTAATGGTTTTTGATGAGCAGAAAGATTTAATTGTGACAAACATGCAAAAGAATAAGAAACCAGGAAGGGGGCAAATAGTTTTTCACACCACTGTAGCTCTGAGCAGTGACACCCCATGCAGCGCTCTGTAGCACACGGGACATAGCTCTGAGCAGTGACATCCCGTGCAGCGCTCTGTAGCACACAGGACACAGCTCTGAGCAGTGACACCCTGTGCAGCGCTCTGTAGCACACAGGACATAGCTCTGAGCAGTGACATCCCGTGCAGCGCTCTGTAGCACACAGGACATGGCTCTGAGCAGTGACACCCCATGCAGTGCTCTGTAGCACACAGGATATAGCTCTGAGCAGTGACACCCCCCCCCCCCCCACGCGCAGCGCTCTGTAGCGCACAGGCTACAGCTATCAGCAGTGACACCCCGTGCAGTGCTCTGTAGCACACAGGACAGTTTTGAGCAGTGACACCTCGTGCAGCGCTCTGTAGCACACAGGATATAGCTCTGAACAGCGACACCCCGTGCAGCGCTCTTGTAGCACACAGGACATAGTTTTGAACAGTGACACCCCGTTCAGCGCTCTGTAGCACACAGGACATAGCTCTTTAGCAGTGACAACCCGTGCAGCGCTCGGTAGCACACAGGACGTAGCTCTGATCAGTGACACCCCGTGCAGCGCTCTATAGCACACAGGACATAGCTCTGAGCAGTGACACCCTGTGCAGCCCTCTGTAGCACACAGGTTATAGCTCTGAGCAGTGGCACCCTGTGCAGCGTTCTGTAGCACACAGAACGTAGCTCTTAGCAGTAACCCTCCGCGCAGCGCTCTGTAGCACACAGGATATAGCTCTGAGCAGTGACATCCCGTGCAGTGCTCCGAAGCACACAGGACATAGCTCTGAGCAGTGACATCCCGTGCAGCGCTCTGTAGCACACAGGACGTAGCTCTGAGCAGTGACATCCCGTGCAGCGCTCTGTAGCACACAGGACATAGCTCTGAGCAGTGACACCCCGTGCAGTGCTCTGTAGCACACAGGACGTACCTCTGAGCAGTGACACTCCGCACATCGCTCTGTAGCACACAGGACATAGCTCTGAGCAGTGACACCAGACGCAGCGCTCTGTAGCACACAAGACATAGCTCTGAGCAGTGACACCCCGTGCAGCGCTCTGTAGCACACAGGACATAGCTCTGAGCAGTGACATCCCGTGCAGTGCTCTGTAGCACACAGGACATAGCTCTGAGCAGTGACACCCCGTGCAGCGCTCTGTAGCACACAGGACATAGCTCTGAGCAGTGACACCCCGTGCAGCGCTCTGTAGCACACAAGACATAGCTCTGAGCAGTGACACCCCGTGCAGCCCTCTGTAGCACACAGGACATAGCTCTGAGCAGAGACACCCCGTGCAGTGCGCTGTAGCACACAGGACATAGCTCTGAGCAGTGACATCCCGTGCAGCGCTCTGTAGCACACAGGACGTAGCTCTGAGCAGTGCCATCCCGTGCAGCACTCTGTAGCACACAGGACGTAGCTCTGAGCAGTGACACCAGACGCAGCGCTCTGTAGCACACAAGACATAGCTCTGAGCAGTGACACCCCGTGCAGCGCTCTGTAGCACACAGGACATAGCTCTGAGCAGTGACATCCCGTGCAGTGCTCTGTAGCACACAGGACATAGCTCTGAGCAGTGACACCCCGTGCAGCGCTCTGTAGCACACAGGACATAGCTCTGAGCAGTGACACCCCGTGCAGCGCTCTGTAGCACACAAGACATAGCTCTGAGCAGTGACACCCCGTGCAGCCCTCTGTAGCACACAGGACATAGCTCTGAGCAGAGACACCCCGTGCAGTGCGCTGTAGCACACAGGACATAGCTCTGAGCAGTGACATCCCGTGCAGCGCTCTGTAGCACACAGGACGTAGCTCTGAGCAGTGCCATCCCGTGCAGCACTCTGTAGCACACAGGACGTAGCTCTGAGCAGTGACCCCCCCGTGCAGCGCTCTGTAGCACACAGGACATAGCTCTGAGCAGTGACACCCCGTGCAGTGCTCTGTAGCACACAGGATATAGCTCTGAGCAGTGACACCCACCCCCCCCCCCGCACGTGCAGCGCTCTGTAGCGCACAGGGTATAGCTCTGAGCAGTGACACCCTGTGCAGTGCTCTGTAGCACACAGGACAAAGCTCTCAGCAGTGACACCCCGTGCAGCGCTCTGTAGCACACAGGACGTACCTCTGAGCAGTGACACCCCACACATCGCTCTGTAGCACACAGGACATAGCTCTGAGCAGTGACACAAGACGGAGCGCTCTGTAGCACACAGGACATAGCTCTGAGCAGTGACACCATGCACAGCGCTCTGTAGCACACAGGACATAGCTCTGAGCAGTGACACCCCATGCAGCGCTCTGTAGCACACAGGACATAGCTCTGAGCAGTGACACCCCGTGCAGTGCTCTGTAGCACACAGGATATAGCTCTGAGCAGTGACCCCCCGTGCAGTGCTCTGTAGCACACAGGACATAGCTCTGAGCAGTGACACCCCGTGCAGCGCTCTGTAGCACACAGGACATAGCTCTGAGCATTGACACCCCGTGCAGCCCTCTGTAGCACACAGGACATAGCTCTGAGCAGTGACATCCCGTGCAGCCCTCTGTAGCACACAGGACATAGTTCTGAGCAGTGACATCCTGTGCAGCCCTCTGTAGCACACAGGACATAGCTCTGAGCAGTGACATCCCGCGCAGCCCTCTGTAGCACACAGGACATAGTTCTGAGCAGTGACATCCCGTGCAGCGCTCTGTAGCACACAGGACACAGCTCTGAGCAGTGACACCCCGTGCAGCCCTCTGTAGCACACAGGGCATAGTTCTGAGCAGTGACACCCCATGCAGCGCTCTGTAGCACACAGGACATAGCTCTGAGCAGTGACATCCCGCGCAGCGCTCTGTAGCACACAGGACATAGTTCTGAGCAGTTGATCTTGTGTTCAGGAAGAAAAAAGAGAGAGGACATCCGGGCACCTTCCGTCCTTCGTTTTATTGCCAAAATGTACATCCATTCGGGTAACATACCACAGGTGTGTTCAACTGGTGGCTTAGTTAGGTGGTGGTGAGTGGGAGGTGGGGTTGCCGGGCATCAGTTGGGGCTTGCGACGGCCGTTTCGCGTCTTGCTAGACGCTTGGTCACGCTGTGCTCCAGTAACTGGGGCAACTTCCAAGCTTCCGGTATATGCGGCGGTAAAACCCGCCTCTTCCGGAAGTTAAGAGTGCCCATACGTGAAGACCAATGGGAGAGGGCGCTGAGAGCCGGATGTCTATCCCAGGGCGGAAAAAACTACAGTTCCCATGATTCAATGTGGGTGGAGGGCTAGGAGTTGGCGGTATGTCTCCGCCTCTCACATTATCACCAATAGCAGTCAGCTAAAACGCCGCTGCCTCCATCCAATTGGGAAGACTTAGCGAACAAGAAACCAAGCTTTTCTGGACAGTCACCACTTTAAAAAGATACAAGGAAGACGGTTACGTAGCCAGGGGGTTTAGACGGTATTGGGAACCTTCCGAATACCGTGAGGACAAACAATTTGTAGAAGACTGGACAGAAGCACATTTAGATCTTGCCAAAAGATTGCAAAATATAGTTTTGGCACGCACCACCCTGGAGTACAACAAGGTATCAACTGACCTTGGTGACACCAAACACAAATACCAGATTTCAGTTTCTAAAGAAAAGTTTGAATCAGTGACCTCCAAAATTGAAGACAGAATATCTAAAATCCAAAACGAAATTAAAACAAGGAAGCTGAAAAAATTCCTCCGTGACAAGGAGGATTTTGAAAAAGGCAGGATCTTCAATTGGAACCCAATTTCCCTTCCCAGAAATCCAAGGGGCCGAGGTTATTGGACCACTGATTCGAGCACTGACAGTGACCCAGACCAGGGGAAACAACCGAGAAAGCCCTTAAAGAGAAAACCCAAGAAGAATCCTAAAACCCCTAAGAAGGAAGAGAAGGAGGGCCCATCCGTTCCATCATGTGTAGGAGCAGTGAACCCTTTGGATCTAGAATTCGACGAGGAAGGGGAAGCACGCGGAGGAAGCTCCTCAAAGACAGTACATTGGGAGGGGATCAAAGATGTCAAACAACTAAAGAAGAAGCGGAAAGCCACTGCCTAATGGATGATAAACAACAAGATACCCTACAAGTAGTGAACATCTCAGGGGAATCCATCCCACAGGCCTGTATATCCCTTTTAAGCCGAGGACTTAACTTTTGCCCAACACAGGATTTCGATATAGTGGCCTTTACTGTTGACCTCTACAAATCAGTACGCAGACTGGTTATTTGTCAGAGGTTTGGCAAACCGGACGATGAGACTCAAAACCCAGAGAGCATAGTATCGTCTAATTTGAATAAACACCCTATGACAACAACCAATGAGGCAGGTGTGCCGGGCATTATCCCAGAAGCCACCGCTCAGGTAGTGGAGGGTGATTCACAATATTTTCCTCAAATGACACGGGGACCAGCCACTAGCAATCCGGACTCAGATCCAATATTGCAGTGGGATCCCACGGATGAGGAGATAGAGATCCTATTGACAGAACTCTGGGAGGAGGGGGGGGAGAATGGATTGGCCTAATATTGCAACTATGGAAAGACTTGCACTGGGGGAAACTCAAACCTTCAGAGCATGTAGATCTGTACAACCCTTCCCAGTGAGCCCAGGGTCCAGTTTGGACCACTTTTTTGATGCTGTTTTGAGGGATATAAAATCCCAAATCTATGAACAAGCCACCCCCAATTTGAGTAATCGAGAGAAAAAGGCACTGGATTGGTTGAGGAAAAATGATAAGTTGATCATAAGGAGTGCGGACAAGGGTGGTAACTTAGTCATAATGTCTGTTCAACAGTACAAAATGGAAGCCGAAAGGCAACTTAATGACAGGAGCACCTATTGTCCGCTTCCCTGTGACCCAACCAACCATTATCAGACGGGCCTTAAAACCCTGCTGAATGAGGGGGCCGTAAGGGGGTTCTTGCCTAAAAAATTGGCGGGGGACCTCGTTCCGGCTTTCCCTAGACGACCAGTGTGGTACCACATCCCCAAATTACATAAATCTATGACCGCACCGCCGGGACGTCCCATAGTCTCTGGCTGTGGGTCTCTCACAGAGAGATTGTCCAGGTACCTGGACCATCTCCTGCGCCCCCTACTTGCTGGTGTGCCCTCCTATCTGAGGGACACCTTGGAGGTTTTGCAGGAGGTGGAGCGCGCCACTTGGGTCCCGGGAGACAGACTGGCCACGATTGATGTGGTCAGTCTGTACAGCAGGATTCCCCAAGACCTGGGGGTACAGGCTGTCAGAAAGTTTTTAGAACGGACCAGTAAGGATGAGAAATTTATTGAATTCATATGTGAGTGTCTGCATTTCGTACTAACGCATAATGCTTTCATGTTTGATGGCCGTTGGTACCAGCAGGTCGCGGGGACAGCTATGGGGACCCCAGTGGCGTGCTCCTTTGCGAACCTTTTTCTGGGGGCGTGGGAGGAGTCTGCTGTGCACTCGGACTCTAATCCTTTCCGGAGGCGCATCAGACGGTGGTCCAGGTACGTGGACGACGTCCTGGTGGTGTGGTCTGGCACGGAAATAGAATTTGGACAATTTGTCGACTATTTAAATGTCAACCAAATTAATATGCAATTCACTTCGGAGATGATTGGAGAGGAAGTGGTGTTTCTCGATTTGAGACTCAAGATAGTGGATGGCCAATTGATTAGTGAGGGATTTCGTAAGCCGACCGCGACTAATTCCGTCCTCCATGCAGAAAGCTTCCACCCCAAACATGTAGTGGATGCGATCCCCTATGGCCAATATCTACGCCTCAGGAGGAACAATCAGTCGCGTACATCTTTCGAAAAACAGGCGTCAGAATTAACTGCCAGATTTGTCAAGAGGGGCTATAACCCACAGCTCTTGATAAAAGCTAGAGGACGGGCCGCTGAGAAAGAGAGCAACTTTGTTGAAAGGTAGAACCATACGAGGAGAAAGGGACAAAAGAATGACCTTCACTTTTGATTACAACCCAATGGCCAATAGAATCAGAGAGAGTATTTTTAAACATTGGGGAGTGGTTCAACAGGATCCGGAGCTGATGGGAAAGCTAAAGGGACCCCCTAGAGTGGCGTTCAGAAGAGCCCCTACTTTAGGTACTTTCCTGACCAAAAGCGAATTTGTATCGCCTAGGCAAACTAACTGGTTAGACCAACACGCCACTAGAGGCAACTTTAGATGTGGATATTGTAAATGGTGCCCCAAAATGCTCACACAGAAAGTTATTGTGGTGGGAGGAGTGGAGTTTCGCATAAAGGGACTGTATACTTGTCAGACTGATCACGTGGTCTATGTGTTATTTTGTCCCTGTAAAAGATACTATATAGGACAAACCACTAGACCGGTGAAAAGACGTATTGGTGAACATATAAGTGTCATTAAGGCTGGGAAGAGTTGTACCAGATTGGTGACTCACATGAAAGAGTCCCATGGAGGAATGAGCCATGGCTTGAAATTTGCTATCTTGGAGAAGGTTGAAGCCCCCAGAAGGGGGGGGGATAGGGAGAAGTTACTCCTCAGAAGGGAAACATGCATAATCTTACGTACTGAAGCCATGGGACCAGCAGGTCTAAATGACAAAATAGAATTGGCCTGCATGCTAGATCCCTAACTGTGCCTTTGTAATAATCCGGTCAGATTTGGCTATTCTTTGACATTAGAGATATATGTCTTTGTTGATATTTGCATGAGCAGTTAATTTACAATGAAGGTGTTGGTGCGTGGGAATTGGGGATCCCTGGAGGGGTGATACCTAAACGTTCCCTTATTTCCCCGCCCATTCCTTAGATATAACTGCTTCTGCCCTTAGAGTCTTCCAGTATTGAAGATATAGGTTTAATAGTGGTGGGCTGTAGCTTAATTGCTTGGTTGGCTGCAGCTAGGTCTTAATTCCCTAGGTCTTGTGTGTTTTTAAACGTGTGTGCTTTTCACAACACAATGGTGTTCACGATCACTTAACACACAATAAGAGAGAGGTGCTGATCCGGATGCCTTACCCCCAGGAGTGGATAATGGTGCTATGCACAATCAATTTTATGTATATACTGCTAAAATGTACGCAGAATGGATTATTAGGACTATCACTGATTGGATGGAGGCAGCGGCGTTTTAGCTGACTGCTATTGGTGATAATGTGAGAGGCGGAGACATACCGCCAACTCCTAGCCCTCCACCCACATTGAATCATGGGAACTGTAGTTTTTTCCGCCCTGGGATAGACATCCGGCTCTCAGCGCCCTCTCCCATTGGTCTTCACGTATGGGCACTCTTAACTTCCGGAAGAGGCGGGTTTTACCGCCGCATATACCGGAAGCTTGGAAGTTGCCCCAGTTACTGGAGCACAGCGTGACCAAGCGTCTAGCAAGACGCGAAACGGCCGTCGCAAGCCCCAACTGATGCCCGGCAACCCCACCTCCCACTCACCACCACCTAACTAAGCCACCAGTTGAACACACCTGTGGTATGTTACCCGAATGGATGTACATTTTGGCAATAAAACGAAGGACGGAAGGTGCCCGGATGTCCTCTCTCTTTTTTCTTCCTGAACACAAGATCAATTGTTTCTTTTTTCAATATGCTGATCCGATGTGCACACGTCTGAGCCTATAGCAACATCAGAGGGATATCGGAGGAAAGGTGAGAGTAACGTTCATTTGCCTGTTTACCACGACGCAATTTTGAATCTGCACAACAAGGGAGTGCCACTCTATACATACTATATCTACATATATGAATAGTTCTGAGCAGTGACACCCCGTGCAGTGCTCTGTAGCACACAGGACATAGCTCTGAGCAGTGACATCCCGCGCAGCCCTCTGTAGCACACAGGACATAGTTCTGAGCAGTGACACCCCGTGCAGTGCTCTGTAGCACACAGGACATAGCTCTGAGCAGTGACATCCCGCGCAGCGCTCTGTAGCACACAGGACATAGCTCTGAGCAGTGACATCCCGTGCAGCGCTCTGTAGCACACAGGACATAGCTCTGAGCAGTGACACCCCGTGCAGCACTCTGTAGCACACAGGACGTAGCTCTGAGCAGTGACATCCCGTGCAGCGATCTGTAGCACACAGGACATAGCTCTGAGCAGTGACCCCCCGTGCAGTGCTCTGTAGCACACAGGACACAGCTCTGAACAGGGACACCCGTGCAGCCCTCTGTAGCACACAGGACATAGTTCTGAGCAGTGACACCCCGTGCAGCGCTCTGTAGCACACAGGACATAGCTCTGAGCAGTGACAACACCTGCAGTGCTCTGTAGCACACAGGTCATAGCTCTGAGCAGTGACATCCCGTGCAGCGCTCTGTAGCACACAGGACGTAGGTCTGAGCAGTGACCCCCCCGTGCAGTGCTCTGTAGCACACAGGACATAGCTCTGAGCAGTGACCCCCCCGTGCAGTGCTCTGTAGCACACAGGACATAGCTCTGAGCAGTGACACCCCGTGCAGCCCTCTGTAGCACACAGGACATAGCTCTGAGCAGGGACACCCCGTGCAGCGCGCTGTAGCACACAGGACATAGCTCTAAGCAGTGACATCCCGTGCAGCACTCTGTAGCACACAGGACGTAGCTCTGAGCAGTGACCCCCCGTGCAGCGCTCTGTAGCACACAGGATATAGCTCTGAGCAGTGACACCCTCCCCGCACAGCGCTCTGTAGCGCACAGGACGTAGCTCTCACCAGTGACACCCCGTGCAACGCTCTGTAGCACACAGGACGTACCTCTGAGCAGTGACACCCCGCACATCGTTCTGTAGCACACAGGACATAGCTCTGAGCAGTGACACCAGACGCAGCGCTCTGTAGCACACAGGACATAGCTCTGAGCAGTGACACCAGAAGCAGCGCTCTGTAGCACACAGGACATAGCTCTGAGCAGTGACACCAGACGCAGCACTCTGTAGCACACAGGATGTAACTCTGAGCAGTGACACCCGGTGCAGCGCTCTGTAGCACACAGGACATAGCTCTGAGCACAGCCTCCCGTCTGCAGACTCTGCAGATCGGTGCTGCCCTGCAGACACGACTCTCGGGCTCCACCACACCCAACTCACCACAAACAGCACCCGAGGGAAGACGAAACTGCTCTGCCTTCCCAGACTGCACGCACCGTTTCCACTGTGTCAGGAGAGATTAATCCTTATTCAGCGCTTTATATGGCTGCCGGAGTTCTTGTGAAACCTGTCGCCACTTTATTAGACTATCAACTCCGTGCCTGGCCCTCCGAACAGCGATTCATCATTCTAATCAAATTATTCACTACAGCCAACAAAGCACAGACATTGCATGCCTCACTGATTTCACCTATGCAGCATGCTGATTATCTGCAAGTGTCAGTGCATCATTATCCTGGGGCCCCCAGTGTCAGTGCGTCATTATCCTGGGACCCCCAGTGTCAGTGCGTCATTATCCTGGGACCCCCAGTGTCAGTGCGTCATTATCCTGGGACCCCCAGTGTCAGTGCGTCATTATCCTGGGACCCCCAGTGTCAGTGTGTCATTATCCTGGGACCCCCAGTGTCAGTGTGTCATTATCCTGGGACTTGAGGGGTGAAATAAGATAACCTGAGCTCCACCTCTGGAGCCCCTGATAGGTGGGAGAAGAGTACAGGAGGCTGAGTTCTGCCACTGGAGCCCCGGAGAGGTGAGAGAAGAGGACAGGAGGCTGAGCTTCACCACTGGAGCCGCTGAGAGGTGGGAGAAGATAACATAAGGCTGAGCTCTGTCACTGGAGCCGCTGATAGGTGGGAGAAGAGGAAAGGAGGCTGAGCTCCACCACTGGAGCCGCTGAGAGGTGGGAGAAGAGGACAGGAGGCGGAGCTCCACCACTGGAGCCGCTGATAGGTGGGAGAAGAGGACAGGAGGCTGAGCTCCACCACTGGTGCCCCTGATAAGTGGGAGAAGAGGACAGGATGTGGAGCTCCACCACTGGAGCCGCTGATAAGTGGGAGAAGAGGACAGGAGGCTGAGCTCCACCACTGGAGCCGCTGAGAGGTGGGAGAAGAGGATAGGAGGCTGAGCTCCACCACTGGAGCCGCTGATAAGTGGGAGAAGAGGACAGGAGGCTGAGCTCCACCACTGGAGCCGCTGAGAGGTGGTAGAAGATGACAGGAGGCTGAGCTCCACCACTGGAGCCCCTAATAGGTGGGAGAAGATGACAGGAGGCTGAGCTCCACCACTGGAGCCCCGGAGAGGTGGGAGAAGAGGACAGGAGGCTGAGCTCCACCACTGGTGCCCCTGATAAGTGGGAGAAGAGGACAGGAGGCTGAGCTCCACCACTGGAGCCCGGAGAGGTGGGAGAAGAGGACAGGAGGCTGAGCTCCACCACTGGAGCCGCTGATAGGTGGGAGAAGAGGACAGGAGGCTGAGTTCCACCACTGGAGCCGCTGAGAGGTGGGAGAAGATGACAGGAGGCTGAGCTCCACCACTGGAGCCCTTAATAGGTGGGAGAAGAGGACAGGAGGCTGAGCTCCACCACTGGAGCCCCTGATAAGTGGGAGAAGAGGACAAGAGGCTGAGCTCCACCACTGGAGCCGCTGATAGGTGGGAGAAGAGGACAGGAGGCTGAGTTCCACCACTGGAGCCGCTGAGAGGTGGGAGAAGATGACAGGAGGCTGAGCTCCACCACTGGAGCCCTTAATAGGTGGGAGAAGAGGACAGAAGGCTGAGCTCCACCACTGGAGCCCCTGAGAAGTGGGAGAAGAGGACAGGAGGCTGAGCTCCACCACTGGTGCCCCTGGTAAGTGGGAGAAGAGGACAGGAGGCTGAGTTCCACCACTGGAGCCGCTGAGAGGTGGGAGAAGATGACAGGAGGCTGAGCTCCACCACTGGAGCCCCGGAGAGGTGGGAGAAGAGGACAGGAGGCTGAGCACCACCACTGGAGCCCCGGAGAGGTGAGAGGAGAGAACAGGAGGCGGAGCTCCACCACTGGAGCCCCTGATAGGTGGGAGAAGATAACATAAGGCTGAGCTCCTCCACTGGAGCCGCTGAGAGGTGGGAGAAGATGACAGGAGGCAGAGCTCCACCACTGGAGCCCCTGATAGGTGGGAGAAGATAACATAAGGCTGAACTTTGTCACTGGAGCCCCAGAAAGGTGGGAGAAGAGGACAGGAGGCGGAGCTCCACCACTGGAGCCGCTGATAGGTGGGAGAAGATAACATAAGGCTGAGCTCTGTCACTGGAGTCCCAGAGAGGTGGGAGAAGAGGACAGGAGGCGGAGCTCCACCACTGGAGCCGCTGATAGGTGGGAGAAGATAACATAAGGCTGAGCTCTGTCACTGGAGCCCCAGAGAGGTGGGAGAAGCAAAAGTAGAGGCTGAGCTCTAGCATCGGAACCCCAGAGAAGTAGTCAAAAGCCCAGATGGATTAAGATGTAATGGGGCTCCAGTCAAGGTAGTAGATTTGGGGCCCTTTTCTGGTCCTTTTGGAAATCTGTAGTGAAGAGATGTATAAGGTGGTGGCAGTTGGGACCCCTTCACATCCTCTAGGCCCCAAGCACCTGCCTAGGTTGCCTGGTGGATGATCCTGCTCTGGTCAGGAGGTATCCAGTGTGCAGATATCTGCAGGTGTCAGGGAGGATAGAGATTAGCTCTTGTAGCTCTGACCTCGGGGTAATGAGAACACAGAATTCACAGAAGAATAGTCCAGAAGAGGAACACCAAATCCACAGCTACAGAACATCAGGTCTATCTAATGTGCAGCAGCAGAGAGCTAAGCCAACAGCAGCACTTTCCTCCCCGAGTTTGTGTCTAAACAGAGTGAACAGTCACCCCAGGCTAGGGTACGGCCACCCGTCTATTATTTTGTGGTTCGCCTTACATATTATTTTGTCAATAGGTTATTTTCCCCTCCCACGCATGGGTTTGGATCTTGGATACACTGAGGATGGTTAACATTAACTTCAGAACTGGTTCTGCAGAGCCAGCCTGAGCCAAGACACCTCCAGTAGCCCAAAACATGTGCCCTGCCGACGACATAGCTAAACCTGCTATCCCTCAGCGGCTCAGGGGTTACCAGTCTCACCTTGCAGCAATGGCCAGGCACTATCTGCACAGAGCAGGCAGATTATCGGTATCTGTGTGGGTTTCCTGCAGGCACTCATGTTTCCTCACACATACCAGATCCGTACAGGTAGTTTCATTGTCATTCCCAAAAATGGGCCTCTTAGTGCTCTTTTCCACTATGAAATGCGATCGCGATCGCAATAGCGTTTCAATTTCCACCATGCGATTGCGATTGAGCTACTATACTCATTATAGTACAGCTCAATCGCATACAAAACGCGGCAGGACGATTGCGATTTGACCTAAATCGCATCGCAATCGGATCGCACTAATGGAAATTGCTGCTGCATGTTCCATTAGTTTAATGTACCTTGCGATCAGAATCAAATCGCAAATAGCAGGCTAGTGGAAAAAGGGCCTGTAGACTGTAGTAAGCCAGAAGATTGCAGTGCTAAAAGAATAAATAAATAGGACAGACTATGACGACTATGGTAGGATTAGGTTGTGAGCTCCTCTGAGGACAGTCAGTGACATGACTCTGTACTCTGTAAAGTGATGCAGGAGATGTCAGCGCTATATAAATATATACTGTAATAATAATATGGTAGGACATTAGGCCACATATGGTAGGACATTAGGCCCCCACTTGGTAGGATTACTATATACCCCATGTTTGTTTCTTACTTTGTACAGCGCCACGGAATATGTTGGCGCTTTATAAATCAATAATAATAATAAAAATAATAATAAAGTGCAGCAGAAGATGTCAGTGCTATATAAATACATAATAATAATAATAATAATAATGATATGGTAGGACATTAGACTATGACTATGGTAGGAATCTAATTCTTACCACAGGAATAGTCTAATGTGAGCTCCTCTGAGGACAGTCAGTGACAGGACTATGTACTCTGTAAAGTGCTGCAGAAGATGTCAGTGCTATATAAATACATAATAATATGGTAGGACATCACTATAATAGGAATTAGATTGTGAGCTCATTTGAGGACAGTCAGTGACATGGCTATGTACTCTGTAAAGTGCTGCAGGAGATGTCAGTGCTATATACATGTATACTGTAGTAATAATAATAATAATATGGTAGGACATTAGACTATGACTATGGTCGGATTAGGATTGTGAGCTCCTCTGAGGACAGTCAGTGACATGACTATGCACTCTGTAAAGTGCTGCAGAAAATGTCAGTGCTATATAAACACATAATAATATGGTGAGATATTAGACTATGACTGTGGTATGTATTAGATTGAGGACAGTCTGTAAAATGGCTATGTACTCCAAAGTGCTTCAACTGTTCACCTCCTACTCCTTGTATAATGCAGCACAGGGAGGGGTGATATTGCACACTACACCTCCAGACAGATTTCCATACAACTCCACACACCCTATAGGATCAACACAAGCACCACTTCCTTCAGGGACCGATTCACCGGATCAGCGGACCCGTCGTTGCATTTGGTAGTGCGTGTTTACGCACCCAAACTAACTATACAAATATTTACAATTGTAAAAGACACAGGAGTACCAATCACAATATATGTGCAATGTACAGGATCACGGTACACTAATATACAGCATACAGGAGTGGATTAATCTTATCAGCATACAGGAGGCAAATCAGACAGGCGAGAGTCAAACCAGGAAATCGGATAATAGTGATAGGCAAAGAGTAGTCAGGGTAGCAAAGATCAATACTGGGCATTCAAAGTAACAGGAACAAGAAGGAGCAAGGGACACAGAAGCAATGGCCAGAGTCACAGCGCTGCAAGCAACAAGCACAATGATCTAGCAATGTGCTGCTGGGCCTCGTTCAGACTACAGGTAGTCCCCGGTTTACAGACGCCCGACTTACAAATGACCCGCCAATACAAACGGCCCGATCCCATCGCGATGATGTCATTTCCGTGGGGGAAGATTGAAGAAGCAGTTTCAAACGTCCCGACTTAAGAATGGATTCAAGTTAAGAACAAATCTACAGTCCCTATCCCGTTCTTTAACCAGGGACTACCTGTATACGGGCTGCCGTGTGCATTTCTGCAGCGTGTATAGTGTGTGACACACAAGAATGGTACAAGGGCATGCACTGCCCTTCTACCGTTCCCATCATATGTGCTGCGCAGCAGTGCAATGCGCTATCACACTGCTGCAGGCATTTTTCAGGAATTGCAGCGCAGATTAGCACGTTGCATTCCGGTCGCACGGCCATCTCCGCTAAATGATGTGAATGAGCCCTAAGTGGACCTGAACTCTTGCACAGGAGAGAAGGAAAACAGAGAAATGCACTCTATGTGTGTTTAGAGAGTTTAGCCTGTCTAATTCCCCCTTATATGTGACTAATCAAAAACTGTAATTTGATTGTGTCAGCTGACTGACATGGCAGAGCAGCTAATTAGTAAACACAGGATGTCATCAATATGTCTGCTTCCATGAAAGTAGAAAGTAGACACACTGCAGATTTATTGCAGGATTTGCATCTGCTGTAATACATGTGTGTCTTTAAAGGTTATTATGCGGTTGCTTTTCTTTTAGAGGCAAGAGGAAGTTCTGAGTTCATGTCTGCTTTAAATATGTAGTATATTGGTCAGGTGACCATCTAGAAAGTCCTCAGAGTTCCATCTGCAGGTAAGTTGGGGAACTGCACAGTTTCCAGCAAGATTAGAGACATCTGCTTCTGGACAGCAGACCTCCAAACCAAGCTCATGTCGCACAGGTCGTGACACTGGCACCATGTTCGCTGTGGGTTTTTAATCTGACTTTAGCAGGGCAATAAATATGTAGTTATCTTCCAAAGTCACACTGCGATATAAAGCGAGCATCTGATGAGAACATTTAGGTCACCTCCAATGAGCACTGCATGGCTTCACAGATTGGGGCAAATGTAAGCAGAATGGAGGGCAAAGTGGGACTTCTGCCTGAGGCGAGTGCTGTTAAAACAGTGCAGGAGATTTGGGCACAGCCGCTGCCACCATAGGCCGTAACAGGAAGTACATCTGTAGCGGCGCTCAGTGAGTCATTTGGGAGGCATCAAAAGACGGAGCACAAATTACTGCAAAAACAGTGTAATTCAGCCGTCAGGAATAGCTGGAAGCCGAATTACATCATTCCCTACTACCGTGTTTTCCTGAAAGTAAGACACTGTCTCATATTAATTTTTGCTCCAAAATATGTGCTAGGGCTTATTTTCAGAGGATGCCTTATTTTGGGGGGGAAACACTGGTAGTTTTCCTATACAAAGTGTATTTACTACATGCCATGCTGAAACACAAGCAGCATGTACAGAGCTTGTGGTTTGCAGATATTGGCTCTCACTTATACAAGAAACTGATTCTGCTGACCATGTGGGTAAGGCCTGGTTTACATTAGCGTTCGCTGTCCGGATTCGCCTGATCGGATCCGGACCGTATACTGTACAAACGGAACATACGTTCCGCATAGCAATGCAAAGTCTATGCGGACGTTCACATGCGTCCCTTCCGTACAGAACAGAGCCGGATCGGATCCGGACACTTTTCCAACATGCGCTATTTTTCGGGTCCGGATCATCCGGCCCACGCACCCGGGCCGGATCCTGACCCGAACATGCGGCCATGCTGTGCAATGAGAAACTGATGTTTCTCATCACACTGGCAATAGGACCGGATGCTTCCAGCACCGGTCCTATGCCACGCCGGTATCCCCCATGCTTGCGGTGCCTTTCTGGCACTGCAATGCATCTAGTTCCGGCTACTTTATTGTAGCCTGAACTGATACATTCCGGATCCGCAACTGGTGGCAACTTGTGGCCACCGCAGAGACCCGTACGGTCTCTTTGCAGCCCCCGGACCCGGACCCCCGGACACTTGCGGACTCGAACCGCAAGTGTGAACGGGGCCTAAGAGCCTATTTCTTGCAGACAGAGAACTCTGTCAGGCTCCCCAGAGCTATGATAGGATAAGCTGTGTGTCCTGGGAAGAGGTGAAGTGCTGCTGATGCTTCTCAGGACAGATCAGGAGGGATGGCTCCAACAAAAACACAAATTGCCTGACACATATACAGGACGGTAGAACTCCTATTATACTGCTGCTCTCCTGTATCCAGGCTTTGTATTGGGCGTGATATGCTGGTGTAATGTGGGCTGCTGCTAGGGCTTACATTCGGGGGATGTCTTATACTTCAAGCATGCTAGGAATTCCTGCTAGGGCCTATTCTAAGGGGATGCCTTACTTTCGGGGAAACACTGTATCCACGGCAGACCTGGAGGGGGAATAGTAATTAGCGCTGACAGGACTTGAGCAGGAGCAGGGTACGCTGTATATCGGCTTTATCCTGCGACTTAACTTCCCGGCGGCTGATTCATAGGTAGGCTGCTGAGGTACTTTCAACCGGACTCTGCAGTAGAAATACCTTCTATGGGTGTAGTTCTTGGACAAAAGACTACCATGCAGCTTCAATGAAGGCAACCTCTGCAAATGGCTTTATTACCCCAGCCTGGGAAATGCCCCTACGGATGCAGCTGCCCCCCACCCCACGTTCCTGCGTACAGTGCTGAAGGCTCATCTGACTGCCGGTGTGAAACCTGTCCTCCTTGGATATCCAATGTTATCATGGGCACCTGTACCACGTGACACCAGTACTTGTAGTGACGTCACGTGTCTGTGTCACATGATACAGGTGCTTGCTGTGACATTAGATGAGGCCAGGGTATACGGGGTCATGACAGGGGAGCGTTTATTACTGCACACTGTCATGGGGGAAGGGGGGGTGCGACACATACACATGAGAGACACCAGCCGGGGTCCCTTGTTAGTCAGGAAATTGAACATTACTGCCGCACACTTGGTTGAGGCCGTGTAACGGATTTCATCTGGAAAAATCAAGCAAAAGACCGTTTGAGTGGCCATGTAGAGCCACCGATTCCCTTTCAGTTCGATAAACTTATCAGAATAGAGGGTTGATCAGTCCACAAAATAGTCTAATGCATGGGGGCACTTATACGTTAGTAGAGTGGAATCTGTGGGATTAGCATGACACTGGCATTAAAGGGACTCCGAGCAGTGCAGAAACTATGGAAAGATGCATATCATTTTAAATCTCTCTTTCTCCTCTTTCCAATGATATATAAACCGCCACCCTACGCCTTTTAGTTTTTTGCTATTTTCACGATTGAAATTGCCGCGGCCGCGATTTCAATCGCGAAAATAGAGAAAATTAAAAGGCATAGGGTGGCGATTTAGGTGTCGCCAGAAAGAGGAGAAAGAGAGCTTTAAAATGATATCCATCTTTCCATAGTTACTTGTATTACACAGGACGACACTTTCCCCAGTGTCAGCAGCTCCATTCAGCAGAAAAAGTCGCCCTGTGTAATACAATGTAACTATGGAAAGATGCATATAATTTTAAAGCTCTCTTTCTCCTCTTTCTGGCGACACCTAAATCGTCGCCCTACGCCTTTTAGTTTTCTCTATTTTCGCGATTGAAATCGCGGCCGTGGCAATTTCAATCGCGAAAATTGCAAAAACTGAAGGGCGTAGGGCGGCGGTTTATATATCATTGGAAAGAGGAGAAAGAGAGCTTTAAAATGATATGCATCTTTCCATAGTTTCTGCACTGCTCGGAGACCCTTTAAAGAGACACTGAAGCGAAAAAAATTATGATATAATGATTTGTATGTGTAGTACAGCTAAGAAATAAAACATCAGGAGCAGAGACATAAGTCTAATATTGTTTCCAGTACAGGAACAATTAAGAAACTCCAGTTGCAATCTATGCAAAAGAGCCATTGAGCTCCACGACTTTAAACCACTTGACGACCACAGTGTTAACCCCCCTTAACGACCAGCCTGTTTTTAGCTCAGCTGGGCTGTGCAGTTTCTTCAGCCTCCTGCACAGCCCAGCTATGGAGCCCAGCGATCGGACTCAACTCTTTTTTTTGTCCCTAAGGGGACATGCCGCAGGAGGGGTCCAATCGCTGTGGCCGGTTTTTTTTTCCTCAGCCTGTATAGGCTGCTTATCCCTTCCTCCCTCATCTGAATTGGAACAGGACGGCGATCCGTCCTGTTCCGCCTCTCATAGGCATCAGCCTATGAGAGGAATGCTATCCCCGGCCAATCAGAGGCTGGGGATCGCCGATCTTGTACAGCGTTGCCGGAGACCGCAGCGCTGTACAGTTGTAAACAAAGGGGATTTCTTTCCACTTTCGTTTACAAACAGCCTGCTAGCCGCGATCGGCGGCTAACAGGCTAATCGAAGAGATCCGCTCTGTGAACTGGCAGGGAACGATCGCGCATGCGCGCGGCCGTTCCCTGCCAAACTGCAGCTCCAGGACTTGACGCCAATTGGCGTTAGGCGGTCCTAGGGCTGCCGCCGTGGTCACACCCATTGGCGTGAGGCGGTCTTGAAGTAGTCAAACTCACAGAAAGCTCTGTCTTCTGAAGCTTATTATCTCAAGTGTCAGTAATTGTATTTTCTTTTTCTCTGCGGAGGACAGTTCAAACGTTCACTGGCATGCTCTGTAAAATCATTTAGAATGCTGAGTAGTGTGTAAACTGCAAATATTAGAGAATGATGCAATGTTATAAAAAAAAACACTATATAACTGAAAATAAAAATGAGCATATTTTCTTTGCTACTAATGTTCTAGTAATTATCTGCACTACGCAACCAATTAATTATATCATTTTTTTTTCAGCTTCAGTGTCTAACGAGCATGTATCAGTACACGTGACAGACTGCTGGAAAGGACACTTACCTGGCGATGTGATTGACAAATGGGTTGAGTTCGGAGGGTTCGTAGGCACGTGCAAAGGCCCAGCACACGTAGCAGGCGGCATCCCGCACAGCGGAACCCACACTGCAGGCACCGCGCCTCTCATCGTACACCAGCGCCTTCAGAACCACCGGAACCACTGCAGGGAACACAAATCACAACTTACAGCACAGTGTGTGACAAAACTGCACGAGTGCTACAATCACATAATGGTCTAATAATTATACTTCTACAGTTGTGCCATATTCTGACTGGGCAGTAAAGAGAACCCGAGGTGAGAGGGATATGGAGGCTGCCATATTTATTTCCTTTTAAGCAATACCAGTTGCCTGGCTGTCTTGCTGATCTTCTACCTCCAATACTTTTAGCCATAGACCCTGAACAAGCATGCAGCAGATCAGGTGTTTCTGACATTGTAAGATCTGAACAGATCAGCTGCATGCTCGTTTCTGGTGTTATTCACACACTACTGCAGCCAAATAGATTAGCAGGGCTGCCAGGCAGCTAGTATTGTTTAAAGGGAACTTAAACTGAGAAGGATACAGATTTTTCCTGTTAAAATCATACCAGTTGTCCGACTCTGAAAAATGTATTTATGCACTCCACAAAGTTTTGCAACGCGTTTCACGGGTGTGACCCCGCTTCATCAGGCAGTGAAGGAAGGAGTATACAGCAGATGTCGTCCAAGTCTAAGAAGAGGCGCTCTTCTTAGACTCGGACAGCATCTGCTGTATACTCCTTCCATCACTCCCTGATGAAGTGGGGTCACGCCAGTGAAACGCGTTGCAAAACTCTGTAAACATTGTGCACCCTAAATGACAACAGTTATTGCACCTCACTTTTAAATACCTTTTTTTGCCGTCGCTTGTGAATTGCTCTCTCAAAGACCACTAAAAACAGCTTTTGCTGCCACTTATGTCATACCGAAAGCCTGCCATCTGATAGTGTAGGTGGGCTTCTCCCCTGTCCACATGCAACTGCTTAAGTTGCAGGTAAGAAAAAGTCTGAGACTAGTTCACCTTTTTCAGATATATACTTTTCATGGTCCAACAATTGGATACATCATGTGTGAGAGCAGTGAGTGTGATGATGGAAGTGGCCAGATTGACACAGCCCACATCACTCTGCTAAAAAAAGAATAACTCTCTGTGGCCAGCTCTGCAAATACTGTTCTTCCCTGCTCAGTGTGTAAAAACTTATTTAAAGTGGTCCTGAACTCTTGCACAAGACAGAAGGAAAACAGAGAAATGCACCCTGTATGTATTTAGAGAGTTTAGCCTGTCTAATTCCCCCTCATGTGTGACTAATCACAACTGTAATTTGGTCTCTTCCGTGTCAACTGACTGCCATGGCAGATAAGCTCATTTGAAAGCACAGGATGTTAACAATATGCCTGCTTAAATGAAAGCAGGAAGTAGTAACACTGTAGAATTATTTAAGGATTTGTATCAGCTGTAAAAAAATGAAATGTTTTTCTTTGAAGGTTATAATGCTGTTGTGTATCTTATAGAGCAGAGAGGAAGTTCTAAGTTCCGGTCCGTCGTAACCCCCCCCCCCCCCCCCCCCTTCACCCCAGTGGTGTGAAAAACTATTTGCCCCCTTCCTGATTTCTTATTCTTTTGCATGTTTGTCACACTTAAATGTTTCTGCTCATCAAAAAACGTTAACCATTAGTCAGAGATAACATAATTGAACACAAAATGCAGTTTTAAATGATGGTTTTTATTATTTAGTGAGAAAAAAAACCTCCAAACCTACATGGCCCTGTGTGAAAAAGAAATTGCCCCCTGAACCTAATAACTGGTTGGGCCACCCTTAGCAGTAATAACTGCAATGAAGCGTTTGCGATAACTTGCAACAAGTCTTTTACAGCGCTCTGGAGGAATTTTGGCCCACTCATCTTTGCAGAATTGTTGTAATTCAGCTTTATTTGAGGGTTTTCTAGCATAAACTGCCTTTTTAAGGTCATGCCACAACATCTCAATAGGATTCAGGTCAGGGTTTTGACTAGGCCACTCCAAAGTCTTCATTTTGTTTTTCTTCAGCCATTCAGAGGTGGATTTGCTGGTGTCTTTTGGGTCATTGTCCTGCTGCAGCACCCAAGATCGCTTCAGCTTGAGTTGACAAACAGATGGCCAGACATTCTCCTTCAGGATTTTTTGGTAGACAGTAGAATTCATGGTTCCATCTATCACAGCAAGCCTTCCAGGTCCTGAAGCAGCAAAACAACCCCAGACCATCACACTACCACCACCATATTTTACTGTTGGTATGATGTTCTTTTGCTGAAATGCTGTGTTACTTCTACGACAGATTTAACAGGACACTCACCTTCCAAAAAGTTCAACTTTTGTCTCGTCGGTCCACAAGGTATTTTCCCACAAGTCTTGGCAATCATTGAGATTTTTTTTAGCAAAATTGAGAAGAGCCTTAATGTTCTTTTTGCTTAAAAGTGGTTTGCGCCTTGAATATCTGCCATACAGGCCGTTTTTGCCCAGTCTCTTTCTTATGGTGGAGTTGTGAACACTGACCTTAATTGAGGCAAGTGAGGCCTGCAGTTCTTTAGATGTTGTCCTGGGGTCTTTTGTGGCCTCTCGGATGAGTTTTCTCTGCGCTCTTGGGGTAATTTTGGTCGACCAGCCACTCCTGGGAAGGTTCATCACTGTTCCATGTTTTTGCCATTTGTGGATAATGGCTCTCACTGTGGTTCGCTGGAGTCTCAAAGCTTTAGAAATGGCTTTATAACCTTTATCAGACTGATAGATCTCAATTACAGTACTTTTGTTCTCATTTGTTCCTGAATTTCTTTGGATCTTGGCATGATGTCTAGCTTTTGAGGTGCTTTTGGTCTACTTCTCTGTGTCAGATAGCTCCTATTTAAGTGATTTCTTGATTGAAGGTGTGGCAGTAATCAGGCCTGGGGGTGACTACAGAAATTGATGTGATAAACCACAGTTATTTTTTAACAAGGGGGGCAATCACTTTTTCACACAGGGCCATGTAGGTTTTGAGTTTTTTCCCTCACTAAATAATAAAAACCATCATTTAAAACTGCATTATGTGTTCAATTATGTTATCTTTGACTAATAGTTAACGTTTTTTGATGAGCAGAAACATTTATGTGTGACAAACATGCAAAAGAATAAGAAATCAGGAAGGGGGCAAATAGTTTTTCACACCACTGTGTGTATATATATATATATATATATATATATATATATATATATATATATATATATATATATATATATATATATATATATATATATATATATATATATATATATATATATATATATATATATATATATATATATATATATAATTACCAAGGGGTGAGCAGCACAAACCAAATTTTTTTATGCAATTCTATGCAAAGCATGCACGCAGCGCTGGAGGTCCCCAGACTCCATAAGAAATATATAAGTACAGAGGGGCTGCAGCACACAACAGGAAAACAGTGACAGGGGCTCTTGGTTACGCTTTAACGCGCTTAAGCTCACCAACTGCGCCAAAGTGTCCCCAATCTGGTGAGTCCTACTCTACCATGCAAAATGCCAGTTTTTATAAGCAGTCTAGTGGGAACTAAACCAAAAACCCTAAAATGTCAACTAGATGGGAAAAAAGGAAATTAAAAACACCTCACCCTTCACCTAGCTACCAAACGAACTCTCTTAACATGTGCAAAGCACTCATTTATATACTTAACTGTGCTAGAGGTGGGCGTGGTCATGCAGGCTCACAGGGGAAAATTATAAATAAATTACCAAGGGGTGAGCAGCACAAACCAAATTTTTTTATGCAATTCTATGCAAAGCATGCACGCAGCGCTGGAGGTCCCCAGACTCCATAAGAAATATATAAGTACAGAGGGGCTGCAGCACACAACAGGAAAACAGTGACAGGGGCTCTTGGTTACGCTTTAACGCGCTTAAGCTCACCAACTGCGCCAAAGTGTCCCCAATCTGGTGTGATTCCTGTTGTGTGCTGCAGCCCCTCTGTACTTATATATTTCTTATGGAGTCTGGGGACCTCCAGCGCTGCGTGCATGCTTTGCATAGAATTGCATAAAAAAATTTGGTTTGTGCTGCTCACCCCTTGGTAATTTATTTATAATTTTCCCCTGTGAGCCTGCATGACCACGCCCACCTCTAGCACAGTTAAGTATATAAATGAGTGCTTTGCACATGTTAAGAGAGTTCGTTTGGTAGCTAGGTGAAGGGTGAGGTGTTTTTAATTTCCTTTTTTCCCATCTAGTTGACATTTTAGGGTTTTTGGTTTAGTTCCCACTAGACTGCTTATAAAAACTGGCATTTTGCATGGTAGAGTAGGACTCACCAGATTGGGGACACTTTGGCGCAGTTGGTGAGCTTAAGCGCGTTAAAGCGTAACCAAGAGCCCCTGTCACTGTTTTCCTGTTGTGTGCTGCAGCCCCTCTGTACTTATATATTTCTTATGGAGTCTGGGGACCTCCAGCGCTGCGTGCATGCTTTGCATAGAATTGCATAAAAAAATTTGGTTTGTGCTGCTCACCCCTTGGTAATTTATTTATAATTTTCCCCTGTGAGCCTGCATGACCACGCCCACCTCTAGCACAGTTAAGTATATAAATGAGTGCTTTGCACATGTTAAGAGAGTTCGTTTGGTAGCTAGGTGAAGGGTGAGGTGTTTTTAATTTCCTTTTTTCCCATCTAGTTGACATTTTAGGGTTTTTGGTTTAGTTCCCACTAGACTGCTTATAAAAACTGGCATTTTGCATGGTAGAGTAGGACTCACCAGATTGGGGACACTTTGGCGCAGTTGGTGAGCTTAAGCGCGTTAAAGCGTAACCAAGAGCCCCTGTCACTGTTTTCCTGTTGTGTGCTGCAGCCCCTCTGTACTTATATATTTCTTATGGAGTCTGGGGACCTCCAGCGCTGCGTGCATGCTTTGCATAGAATTGCATAAAAAAATTTGGTTTGTGCTGCTCACCCCTTGGTAATTTATTTATAATTTTCCCCTGTGAGCCTGCATGACCACGCCCACCTCTAGCACAGTTAAGTATATAAATGAGTGCTTTGCACATGTTAAGAGAGTTCGTTTGGTAGCTAGGTGAAGGGTGAGGTGTTTTTAATTTCCTTTTTTCCCATCTAGTTGACATTTTAGGGTTTTTGGTTTAGTTCCCACTAGACTGCTTATAAAAACTGGCATTTTGCATGGTAGAGTAGGACTCACCAGATTGGGGACACTTTGGCGCAGTTGGTGAGCTTAAGCGCGTTAAAGCGTAACCAAGAGCCCCTGTCACTGTTTTCCTGTTGTGTGCTGCAGCCCCTCTGTACTTATATATATATATATATATATATATATATATATATATATATATATAGACAGGGCCGGATTTGTACTTCTTACCGCCCAAGGCCGACTATTACCAGCCGCCCCAACCGTATCCTACCACCTCTCTCCACACACATCCATCAAAAAAATTTTGGGCCGATGGTGTCCACTATTGGGGCTAGTGCTGAGGTCTCCAAGGCAACGTGAAGTGAATCAATCATGTCACACGGGGGAACTGGTCAATCAAGCGATCTACAGGTGATGGGCGTGGTAGGAGCCTTCCACCATACACACATAGTCAAAAGTGGCTCACAATTGGACATTGGGTGGGGTCAGCAACACGTAAAAGTGAGTCCTGTACCCACTGCTGTCTCCAGGGTAACAGCGCTGGCCAATCAATATTTAAGAAATGGGTACTGTGAGAGGCTGCCTTCTGTATTCTGTACTATTTGCTGGTGCTGCCCCTGGTCCTTTCATCCCCCACACCAAGTGTGTGAGACCCGGCCTTCTGTAACTGCCTGGAGCTACTGCTATGTCATTGGACAAGGTCTGGCTTTTTGCTAGTCACACACTGTTCACAAACGTTTGGTTAAAGGACTGCAGCTGCCTGTAGCACAGCACAGGCAGATGCCAGCTGGTACTAATAGTGCAGTTATTCTGACCACTTTCATTGGTTTGGACACTTGCAAATAATGCCCTGCAAATAATGCCCACTGTCTGCAGGCCGCCCCTTGTTTATCTGGTGCCCTAGGCCATGGCCTATGTGGCCTTGCCAGAAATCCGGCCATGTATATAGATAGATAGATAGATAGATAGATAGATAGATAGATAGATAGATAGATAGATAGATAGATAGATAGATAAATATATAGATAGATAAATATATAGATAGATAAATATATAGATAGATAAATATATATAGATAGATAAATATATATAGATAAATATATACATACATACATACATACATACATACATACATACATACATACATACATTGGCTTGCAAAAGTATTCGGCCCCCTTGAAGTTTTCCACATTTTGTCACATTACTTCCACAAACATGAATCAATTTTATTGGAATTCCATGTGAAGGACCAATACAAAGTGCTGTACATGTGAGAAGTGGAACGAAAATTATACACAATTCCAAAGATTTTTACAAATCAATAACTGCAAAATGGGGTGTGCGTAATTATTCAGCCCCCTTTGGTCTGAGTGCAGTCAGTTGCCCATAGACATTGCCTGATGAGTGCTAATGACTAAATAGAGTGCACCTGTGTGTAATCTAATGTCAGTACAAATACAGCTGCTCTGTGACAGCCTCAGAGGTTTTCTAAGAGAATCTTGGGAACAACAACACCATGAAGTCCAAAGAACACTCCAGACAGGTCAGGGATAAAGTTATTGAGAAATTTAAAGCAGGCTTAGTCTACAAAAAGATTTCCAAAGCCTTGAACATCCCACGGCGCTCTATTCAAGCGATCATTCAGAAATGGAAGGAGTATGGCACAACTGTAAACCTACCAAGACAAGGCCGTCCACCTAAACTCACAGGCCGAACAAGGAGAGCGCTGATCAGAAATGCAGTCAAGAGGCCCATGGTGACTCTGGACGAGCTGCAGAGATCTACAGCTCAGGTGGGGGAATCTGTCGATAGGACAACTATTAGTCATGCACTGTACAAAGTTGGCCTTTATGGAAGAGTGGCAAGAAGAAAGCCATTGTAAACAGAAAATCAGAAGACTGCAAAAGTAGTACAGAGGCGCCAACAGGGTAAAAACAATATTTCTTTAAAATGGATAAAATGAAGTAGGTAGCGGTGGACTTACCCCTCCAAAACAGACACAAAAATTGCTGTTTTAAGCAAAAATCAGTTTATTTACATACTCCGAACAAGGTGCAACGCGTTTCGCGGGTATATCCCACTTACTCAGGCAATAAATAGGAGCATATCACCAATGCGGTCCGGTACATAGCCATAGTATATCCCTTTTACAAAGACAAAGGGGATGGTGTGGGAAGGGTTAATCATATACAGGAAGCATAGACTAGGAGATAAGACTCTGCTGAGCTGTAGTGGGCTCTCAGCAGCAGAGCGAGAAGGTGGGCGGAGTCAAGGAATGTGAGCTTACAGTGAAAGACTAGCTGGTACTCCCTCCTAACTTCCTTCCACATTAACCCATGTGGGTACAGATTGGTTGGGGCAGAGTTTATAAAAGGGCATTGCCACCTGGGAGGCAGATTGATCTTTGCCAGTCAGTATTAGGTGCACAGGCAGCCTATGTGGCTATACGCGGTGTAGCCAATCTCTGTGTCACTGCGATTATTGTGAAGTCACTATGACAGACCATCCCAGCGCACAGGGGAAGCGAGCTTTGTTATCCATCACAAGGAACGCTGCGTGTGAAAGGGACAGACTTCCCAGTAACCGCAACCCTTTTGTGGCGGACGGCAGCCCTGAGGTCCATAGATACGGCACATACGCGGCTCAATAACTGCGCCATTGTCCTGAACAATGGCCTGGTGTGATATTCTCTGCGGCTCTATTCAGTCCAAGCTTCTAGATTAACTTCTGAATTCCTTTGCAGCCGTTTCCAGCGCTGGCTGGCTGCACACAATGCAAACACTTGTCAGAGCTGTATGCTGCACCTGAGGGCTTCCTCTTGGCAATAATACAGAGACAGCAGGCAGCCTCCTTTGCTAGCAGCAAGCCATCGCACTCGCTTATGGCCTACAGTAATACGTAGCCTGTGGGCATAACTGAAGCTGCTTAACTGTAAGGCTCTTTCCCAGGGTATGTTCTCAGGGAGCCGGAGCTCCTGGCTGCAAAACAATGACCTTATAGATGGGGAGCAGGAAACGCAGCTCACCCTACAGGTTCTCCTGAGTGCCGAGCGGTCTGCGCTGCCAGCAGTGGCACAATGCGGCATGAGGAGGAGGGAGCTCTTCCAAAGCAAAATATCTGCTGGAGGAGTGCTGGACGCAGGGAACTCTCAGCACAGTCCATCTCTTCAGCACACATCACTACTAACTGGACCGGGCATTGTTCCATCTTCCCGAAAAGAGGGGGAAATACATGGGACCTGTACCCCGACACATACAAGAGCCCTGTACCTGCACACTGACAGAGGACAGAGGGGAGGATACACCAGCCCTGTATCTGTACACTGACACAGGACAGAGGGGAGATACACCAGCTCTGTACCTGTACACTGACAGGAGAGAGGGGAGATACACCAGCCCTGTACCTGCACACTGACAGAGGACAGAGGGGAGGATACACCAGCCCTGTATCTGTACACTGACACAGGACAGAGGGGAGATACACCAGCCCTGTACCTGTACACTGACAGGAGAGAGGGGAGATACACCAGCCCTGTACCTGTACACTGACAGGAGAGAGGGGAGATACACCAGCCCTGTACCTGTACACTGACAGAGGAGAGAGGGGAGATACACCAGCCCTGTACCTGTACACTCACAAAGGACAGAGGGGAGATACACCAGCCCTGTACCTGTACAATGGCACAGGAGGGGGGGGGGGTACACAAGCCCTGTACCTGTACACTGACAGGAGAGAAGGGAGATACACCAGCCCTGTACCTGTACACTGACACAGGACAGAGGGGAGATACACCAACCGTGTACCTGTATACTGACAGGAGAGAGGAGAGATACACTAGCCCTGTACCTGTACACTGACACAGGAAAGAGGGGAGATACACGGGCCCTGTACCTGTACACTGACACAGGAGAGGGGGAGATACACCAGCCCTGTACCTGTACACTGACACAGGAGAGGGGGAGATACACCAGCCCTGTACCTGTACACTAACACAGGAGAGGGGAGATACACCAGCCCTGTACCTGTACACTGACACAGGAGAGAGGGGAGTTACACCAGCCCTGTACCTGTACACTAACACAGGAGAGGGGAGATACACCAGCCCTGTACCTGTACACTGACACAGGACAGAAGGGAAATACGCCAGCCCTGTACCTGTACACCGACACAGGAGAGAGGGGAGTTACACCAGCCCTGTACCTGTACACTAACACAGGAGAGGGGAGATACACCAGCCCTGTACCTGTACACTGACACAGGACAGAAGGGAAATACGCCAGCCCTGTACCTGTACACCGACACAGGAGAGAGGGGAGGTAAACAAGCCCTGTACCTGTACACTGACACATACATGAGCCCTGTACCTGTACACTGACACAGGAGAGAGGGGAGGTACACGAGCCCTGTACCTGTACATTGACACAGGAGAGAGGGGAGATACACCAGCCCTGTACCTGTACACTGACACAGGAGGGGGGTAGGAAATATGATCTCATGTGTCAGTGTACAGGTACAGGGCTTGTGCATCTCCCCTCCCTCCTGTGTCAGTGTACAGGACTCGTGTATTTGTCAGTGTACAAGTAAAGGGCTTGTGTATGTGTCAGTGTACAGGTACAGGGCTCATGTAGCTCCCCTATCTCCTGTGTCAGTGCACAGGTAACAGTAAGGTATTAAAAGAGCCTCAAATTGCTTCTGCCATTATCATGCATTATCGTTTTTGCTTTCCTAAAGAGAAATGAAGAGGAGGTCCTGTTCCTGTCTATACTGTATGAGCTGTACACCAGCTCTGATATCTCTTTATCCCTGTGTGACAGCTTTACTCACATGACTTGTAGATCAGGTTTGATCATTGCTCTGTGCTGTCTTTCCTGTTCCTGTCTATACTGTGTACACTGTACATCAGTTCTGATGTCTCTGCATCCCTGTATGACAGATTTATTCACATGACTTGTAGATAAAGTCTCGTCATTCCTCTATGCTGTCCTTCCTGTTTCTGTGTACACTGTATACTATACCCCAGCTTTAATTTCTCTGCATCCCTGTGTGACAGCTTTACTCACATGATTTGTAAATGAGGTCTGATCATTGCTCCGTGCTCTCATTCCTGTTCCTGTCTATACCGTATGCTGTGTACATTGTACACCAGCTCTGATATCTCTGCATCCCTGTGTGACAGCTTTACTCACATGACTTGCAGGTCTGATCATTGCTCTGTACTCTTCCTCCCTGTTCCTGTCTACACTGTATACTGTGCACCAGTTCTCATAGCTCTGCATCGCTGTGTGGAAGCTTTACTCACATAACTTGTAGAGGGGGTGCTATTGGCATGGTCTGTCCTGGAACCCAGGTGAGTATAAACTCTGCCTTCAGGAGGCGTATTTTCAGAACTGTTGGGAGTTCCGCTTACTGTCTTTGCCTCAAGTCAGGAGCCGAAATACAGCAATGAGATGAGTACAGCGCTATGTGCAGTGCGGCCTGCAGCTCCTGCGGATCAGTGGCTGAGCACAGGCTCCAGGTAATGTAGGTGTTAAGTCAGAAATAAGAGCGTGATTCAGCCAGGACTAGCGGGGAACCCTCTTCCCTAAATATATTTACTCAGACACACAAACTGGTGAGATCCTGAAGAGCTTATCTGATATGGAATCACATTCTGCTATTAATTCCTCAGCCCTGCAGCAATATAGACAGCAGTATTCCAGCTCACGGCAACAGTCCCCTGCCCGAGTATCTACGAGTGACCCGGATGGTGTGCTGCTTTATCCCAACACAGACTCTGACCACAAGCGGTCATCACAAACCGCAGTAGCTTTCCAGATATATTCAGCCGTATTCAGCTGCTGCGTCCTACAAGGAATCATAAACCCCCCTGACACCTGAGGGATCTCATGGCTGGTGGTCATCGCCAACCACAGCAGCTCATCCAGATAGATTCAGCCATATTCTGCTGCGGCCGCCTACGAGGAATCATAAACCCACCTGACACCTGAGCGATCTCATGGCTGGAGGACATCACCAACCACAGCAGCTAATCCAGATAGATTCAGCCATATTCAACTTCTGTCTCCTACAAGGAATCATAAACCTGCCTGACACCTGAGCGATCTCATTGCTGGAGGACATCACCAACCACAGCAGCTTATCCAGATAGATTCAGCCATATACTGCTGCGGCCACCTACGAGGAATCATAAACCCACCTGACACCTGAGGGATCTCATGGCTGGAGGACATCACCAACCACAGCAGCTCATCCAGAAAGATTCAAGTGTATTCTGCTGCGGATGCGCACGAGGAATCAAACCCGCCCGACACCTGAGGGATCTCATGGCTGGAGGACATCACCAACCACAGCAGCTCATCCGGATAGATTCAGCCGTATTCTGCTGCGGCCGCCTACGAGGAATCATAAACCCACCTGACACCTGAGGGATCTCATGGCTAGAGAACATCACCAACCACAGCAGCTCATCCAGATAGATTCAGCCGAATTCTGCTGTGGCTGCCTACGAGGAATCAGAAATCCCCTGACACCTGAGGGATCTCATGGCTGGAGAACATCACCAACCACAGCAGCTCATCCGGATAGATTCAGCTGTATTCTGCTGCGGCTGCCTACGAGGAATCAAACCCGCCTGACACCTGAGGGATCTCATGGCTGGAGGTCATCACCAACCACAGCAGCTCATCCAGATAGATTCAGCCGTATTCTGCTGTGGCCGCCCAGGAAGAATCATAAACCCATCTGACACCTGAGGGATCTCATGGCTGGAGGTCATCACCAACCACAGCAGCTCATCCAGATAGATTCAGCCGTATTCTGCTGTGGCTGCCCAGGAAGAATCATAAACCCATCTGACACCTGAGGGATCTCATGGCTGGAGGTCATCACCAACCACAGCAGTTCATCCAGATAGATTCAGCCGTATTCTGCTGCGGCCGCCTACGAGGAATCAAACCCGCCTGACACCTGAGGGATCTCATGGCTGGAGGTCATCACCAACCACAGCAGCTCATCCAGATAGATTCAGCCGTATTCAGCTGCAGCCGCCTACGAGGAATCATAAACCCACCTGACACTTGAGGGATCTCATGGCTGGCGGTCATCGCCAACCACAGCAGCTCATCCCGATAGATTCAGTCGTATTCTGCTGCTGCTTCCTACGAGGAATCATAAACCCACCTGACACCTGATGGATCTCATGGCTGAAGGTCATCGCCAACCACAGCAGCTAATCCAGATAGATTCAGCCGAATTCTGCTGTGGCCCCCTACGAGGAATAATAAATCCCCTGACACTTCAGGGATCTCATGGCTGGAGGTCATCACCGGCCACTGCAGCATATCCAGAGAGATTCAGCCGTATTCTGCTGCAGCCGCCTACAAGGAATCATAAACCCACCTGACACCTGAGGGATCTCATGGCTGGTGGTCATCACCAACCACAGCAACTCATCCAGATAGATTCAGCCGAATTCTGCTTGGCTGCCCATTCAGCTGTGGCTGCCCAGGAAGACCCATAAACTTATCTGAGCCCACTTCTACACCAAAGAACTCGAAACGCAATAGAAAAATGCAATTACAAACACAAACGGGTTTTGCATTTTGTGATTTTCACTATGTTGGCCTCAATGGAAACACAGGAAAAAAATACAACAGAACTATGATTGCCTTTTTAAAAATGTCAGCATAAATGCATTCCCACGATTTCAATTGTAACTTTACTGTATTTGCGTTTGGAAAATTGCAAGCCTTTTCAAAAACCAAAGAGAACGCAGCCGGTGTGAAAGGGCCCTGACACCTGACAGACCTCAGAGCACATGCCACAGCAGCATATCCCTGGGCCGCCAATAGGGCATCACTGAGGGGAGGGGTGTACGGGATCCGAGTGAATCTGGGGCCCGGTGAATGGTGCCACACATCCCGGGCCCAAGGCTGCTGCAGTTGCTTATGCCGGTATTTTCCTCCTCTGCCGTCTCGTCTGCCAACTTTGCCTCGGCTTAGCCAGCACTGCCAATGATGGAGAGGGAGATCAGTACACATGTATTGCAAGAATAGAGATGACCCTTCAGTACCTCTCGAGCAGTAAACTCGTCTGCGAGAAGGGGATCAGCACCTCCAACAATGTAAATAACACCTGTTTAAAATATAGCTCTTTATTTCATCATAGTAAAATAACATAAGTGGGCTACTGTACAGACCAATCCGAGAGTGGAATGTGGTGAAAAATGATTCATCAGGTCAAGTAAAAAGTGCCGTAGGTATAATGAATAATTTTTTCTTTTAACATCCCACTCTCGGAAGCACTTATTCAAGGTAAGTCTGTCTTACCATCCTTTTTGGCAAATATACTTTACACACTATACAGTGGGATGCGAAAGTTTGGGCAACCTTGTTAATCGACATGATTTTCCTGTATAAATCGTTGGTTGTTACGATAAAAAAATTTTTAATTAAATATATCATATAGGAGACACACAGTGATATTTGAGAAGTGAAATTAAGTTTATTGGATTTACAGAAAGTGTGCAATAATTCTTTAAACAAAATTAGGCAGGTGCATAAATATGGGCACCACAAAAAAGAAATGAAATCAATATTTAGTAGATCCTCCTTTTGCAGAAATTACAGCCTCTAAACGCTTCCTGTAGGTTCCAATGAGAGTCTGGATTCTGGTTGAAGTCTATTTTGGACCATTCCTCTTTAAAAAAACATCTCTAGTTCATTCAGGTTTGATGGCTTCCGAGCATGGACAGCTGTCTAACTCACACCACAGATTTTCAAGTATATTCAGGTCTGGGGACTGAGATGGCCATTCCAGAACATTGTACTCGTTTCTCTGTATGAATACCTTAGTGGATTTTGAGCAGTGTTTAGGGTCATTGTCTTGTTGAAAGATCCAGACCCGGCGCAGCCATAGCTTTGTCATGGATTCCTGGACATTGGTCTCCAGAATCTTCTGATACTGAGTGGAATCCATGCGTCCCTCAACTTTGACAAGATTCCCAGTCCCTGCACTGGCCACACAGCCCCACAGCATGATGGAACCACCACCATATTTTACTATAGGTAGCAGGTGTTTTTGTTGGAATGCTGTGTTGATTTTCCTCCATGCATAACGCCCCTTGTTATGTCCAAATAACTAAATTTTAGTTTCATCAGTCCACAGTACCTTATTCCAAAATGAAGTTGCCTTGTCCAAATGTTCTTTAGCACACCTCAAGTACCTCTGTTTGTGCTGTGGGCGGAGAAAAGGCTTGTTCTGCATCACTCTCACATACAGCATCTCCTTGTGTAAAGTGCGCAGAATGGTTGAACAATGCAAAGTGACTCCATCTGCAGCAAGATGATGTTGTAGGCTTTTGGTGATGGTCTGTGGGTTGACTGACTGTTCTCACCATTTGTCGCTTCTGTTTAGCTGAGATTTTTCTTGGTCTGCCACCTCAAGCCTTAACTTGAACTGCGCCTGTGGTCTTCCATTTCCAATATGTTCCTAATTGTGGAAATCTCTGAGATGGCTTTCTGTATCCTTCCCCTAAACCATGATGGGGAAGAATCTTTGTCTTCAGGTCATTTGAGAGTTGTTTTGAGACCCCCATGTTGCTACTCTTCAGAGAAATTTAAAAGAGGAGGGGAACTTACAGTTGACCCCCCCCCCCCCCCCTTAAATACTCTTCCTCATAACTGGAATAACCTGCGTATGTAGGTCAGGGGTTACTGAGCTTACCAAGCCAATTTGAGTTCCAATAATTAGTTCTAAAGGTTTTGGAATCAATACAATGACAACATTGCCCAAATGTATGCACCTGCCTAATTCTACTTTCTGTAAATCCAATAAACTTAATTTCACTTTTCAAATATGACGGTGTGGGTCTACTATATGATATATTTAACTGACATTTTTTATCGTAACAACCAACGATTTATACAGGAAAATCATGACAATTAACAAGGTTGCCCAAACTTTCGCATCCCACTGTAGCTATATACCTGTAACATCAATTCCTAGATCCTTAGAGACTAACAGCTGTCTCCTCACACCCAGGCAGCTAGAGCCACTCCCCCTTTTTGTTACATGGGTATGAAGAGTAGAGATCGCTCTGTCAGCCCCAACTCCCTGCTAATTGACTTCAGTTTTTAGAGCACTGACACACACACACACAAATTGTGTATGTATCTCACACTCACTGTACACAAACACACAAACTACATAAAGTACACACAATACATACACAATATATACCTCCACACTACATATTTACATGCATGCACATTGTATGCACTGCACATACATACACACATTGCATATAGCATAGAAACTTACACAATTTATATACGCACACAACATACATAGAGTACACACTGCCTACAGAGTGTACATAGCCTGCATACATACATACACATTGCACGCACGCACGCACGCACACACACAAATACATTCTGCATATGGTAACCAGAGGTGTTGTGAAAATGGACAAACATCTTTGAGCTCAGACAATGGAGGAAAGCACTGGACAAGCCAGTTTATAATGATCTCTGCGCAGAATGTCATAGTATAAATCATAGCTACACATGCAGCTTTCTGCCCTCCTCCAGTTGTGAGCTACGGATCCCAGCAAATCAGACCAGGTCACACTGGTACATGTAGTTCCTCTGCAGTGTAAGGCCACAGGCAATCCTGTGATCTGGGCTTAAATAGGTTATAGTGGAGGAACCTGTTAACCAAGTCTGTTCTCATCAAGAGAGCGGAATGTGCCCCAACCACCCAGACACAAGAATCATACCCTCAAACTAAGGCTTTCTGAGAGAAGCCAACTAATCTTTGCTCCTTCCTCTTCACCCCGGAGGTCATATACACAGGCAGAATGATCAGGAACTGGCCGGTGCACCTACACTAACTACCCCCAGACACAAGAATCATATCCTCCAACTAAGGCTTTCTGAGAGAAGCCAACTAATCTCTGCTCCTTCCTCTTCACCCCGGAGATCATATACACGGGCAGAATAATCAGGAACTGGCTGGTGCACCAACATTACCTACCCCCCAGACACAAGAATCATACCCTCAAACACTAAGGCTTTCTGAGAGGAGCCCAACTATTCTCTGCTCCTTCCGCCTCACCCCGGAGATCATATACACGGGCAGAATAATCAGGAACAGGCCGATGCATAGGCAAATGCAAAAGGGTATTACAGCTGTCCAAAATCCCCCCTCAGACCAGGGCACGCGCATTGTCTGGGTAGAGGCACAAGTTGAGACACCAGAATATCTGAAGGTAATCTGCAGCTCACAGCCCCACCCCCTTTCTTTCCCTGCTACAGCCAACTTTGGAGTGCAGCGTGTGCGCAGAGCATGGAGCAGCAGCGTGTGCGCAGAGCATGGAGCAGCAGCGTGTGCGCAGAGCATGGAGCAGCAGCGTGTGCGCAGAGCATGGAGCAGCAGCGTGTGCGCAGAGCATGGAGCAGCAGCGTGTGCGCAGAGCATGGAGCAGCAGCGTGTGCGCAGAGCATGGAGCAGCAGCGTGTGCGCAGAGCATGGAGCAGCAGCGTGTGCGCAGAGCATGGAGCAGCAGCGTGTGCGCAGAGCATGGAGCAGCAGCGTGTGCGCAGAGCATGGAGCAGCAGCGTGTGCGCAGAGCATGGAGCAGCAGCGTGTGCGCAGAGCATGGAGCAGCAGCGTGTATGTAGAGCATGGTGCAGCAGCGTGTGCGCAGAGCATGGAGCAGCAGCGTGTGCGCAGAGCATGGAGCAGCAGCGTGTGCGCAGAGCATGGAGCAGCAGCGTGTGCGCAGAGCATGGAGCAGCAGCGTGTGCGCAGAGCATGGAGCAGCAGCGTGTGCGCAGAGCATTGAGCATCAGCGTGTGTGCAGAGCATTGAGCATCAGCGTGTGTACAGAGCATTGAGCAGCAGCGTGTGTACAGAGCATTGAGCAGCAGTGTGTGTGCAGAGCATGGAGCAGCTATGGGGGACTTAGAGTCAGGTATGAGCACAGCCCTGTGCTCTGCTGTGTAAATGCCTCAATTCCCCCTTCATTAGCAATGTCGGTTGTCCTCATCATTATCTGTATCCAAACTGCTCCTGATCGATCCCGGTGTCGATCGGGAGCAGATCAGACATTTAGGAAATAGTTGTCAGGTCCTGTCAGTCGGAGGAGAAATTGCAATATGTGTACCCAGCATGATGTCCTTCCATATTGTTATACTGTACTGTGCAAGGCAGGGGGAGACCTTTCAGGAATCCCCCCTTGAAAATCCAACTATACTCTGCTCCTTCCTTCTCACCCCAGAGCACATATACACGGACAGAATAATCAGGAACAGGCTGGTGCACCAACACTAACTAACCTCCCAGACACAAGAACCCTACCCTTCAACTAATACTTTGAGAGGAGCCAACTAATCTCTGCTCCTTCCTCTTCCTCCTCACCCTGGAGCACATATCCAAGGGCAGAATGATAAGGAACAGGCCTGTGCACCAACAATAACTACCCCCAGGCACAAGAATCATATCTCAAACTATTTGGGCACATGACACCCCAACCTATATGGGCAGATAACAGACAACCTTTGTGAGCACATAGCAGCCAACCTACAGCACCCCAAGCTATGCGGGCATGCAGTATGCCGACTTCTGCAGGCACACGGCACCTGACCTTTACAGGCACACAGCACACGACCTATGCGGGCACATAACAGACAACCTCAAGCATCCCGAGCTATGTGGGCATGCAGTACCCTGACCTCTGCAGGCACACAGCACCTGACCTCTACAGGCACACAGCACCTGACCTCTGCAGGCACACAGCACCTGACCTCTGCAGGCACACAGCACCTGACCTCTGCAGGCACACAGCACCTGACCTCTGCAGGCACACAGCACCTGACCTCTGCAGGCACACAGCACCTGACCTATGCGGACACATTGCATGTCTGGTCAATCCAACAGGACCTAACCGATGTATGTGGGCACTTATTGAATAACCAAACCAAGCAATGCCACGGTCACCCAGGACACAGGATGCATGTTGGCATACTTTCTGTGCAGTGCTGGATGAGATACCCCCTCTCATCCTACAGTAACTATAATCACTTCCTCCCGCCCACTGCCATGTGATTTTATGTAAGTGGTTACATTAGGACAATCTGTCACTTCAAGGAACAAACAACCTGCGGGACAGAAACAGTGATAAAAATATGAATAAGGAGATGAGCACATGCCCAGGATGAGCCCAATGATTACATTACAGCTGCATCATCTATTTAAAGGTCTGCTGGGATTAAGCTAACGCCTTGCTCAAGTGGCCGCTCAATGGACAACTCCCACTTAATGACGGCTTACTGCCGGGACTAAATTTAGATGTCATTAGTTCCTACAATCCGGCAAGCCCAAGGAAATGTGACACTGACAGAGGGACAGGCTGCTGGTCCCAAATTCAGGACTGTCACCAATAAATATGCCATGCCTAGAGGATGTGACTGTAGGTGGCTGAGCTATGACCTGCAACCGTCTGTCAGGTCAGCCCACACCCCAGCTACCTGCTCTAGAGGGTGCGCAGGCTCCAGAAGTGAAAAGACTCAATACTGGCGCAGGTTCATTGCAACGCTAAATAAGGACGCTACATGCAAAAAAAAATCACAAACCAGTAAACAGCTTAACGTATTAATAATGCCCAAATTTGATGTGTTTTTATTTTTAAAAAGTTCCTCTAATGCTGGATCCACACCATACAATTTTTTGGTAGACTTACCTGCCAGATCGATTATTTCCAGTATGTCCAATCTCAGAATCGTGGGTTTTTTGAGCAATTTTCTGACTGATTTCTGTTAGTTTCTCTGGAAATTGCTCAGAAAATTGCTCAAAAGAATCGATCGATTCTCAGATCGGACGTGCTGGAAATAATCGATCTGGCGGGTAAGTCTGCCAAAAAATTGTATGGTGTGTATGGTGTGGATTAAGCATTAGAGGTGAGGGACACAGGATACAGTAGGAGGAAAAGAGTACCTGTTCCATCAGGCTTATAAGGTAAAAGGTGGGGAACACAGGATACAGTAGGAGGGAAGAGGACCTGTCCAATCAGGCTTACAATCTAAGAGGTGGGGAGCACAGGATACAGTAGGAGGGAAGAGGACCGGTCCCATCAGGCATATAAGCTGAGAGGTGGTGGGACACGGATACAGTAGGAGGGAAGAGGACCTGTCCCATCAGGATTTCAATTTAAGAGGTGAGGGGATACAGGAGGAGGTGAAGAGGACCTGTCCCATCACGCAGGAGTGGAAAGGTATTGATGGCCTATAGAGTTGCACTGCATCAAGCAGTACAAAGCTTCAGCTGAAATCTATGGAAGTGGTGGTGGAAAAATCAATCAGAATTAAGGTGGCCACTAATGGTCCAATTTCTAGCGAAAAATTGATCGATCAGAAATTCTGATCGGACGAAAAATTGTTCACTACACCATAAACTAACCAATCATTGCTTACTAGCTATCACGACCAACAAGAAAACCCAAATTTTGGTTAGACGAAAATTCAATCGGACGATTGTTTTTATAATCGGTTATTATCGATTGTGTCCATCAACTGAGATTATTTACAACCAATCCGAACGATTTTGCGCTAGAAATTGGACCGTTAGTGGCCAGCTAGTAGCATTATGCCTGGTACATACATGGAAGTTCCCGTCAGATAGATGGGTCAAGAGATAATTTCTGACAGATCTGATCTTTGTTCTGATCAATTTTCTGATCACTTCTATACAAATTGATGAGAAAAATGATCGGAAATCAGATCGGATCTGTCGGAAATCATCTATTCGACTGGAAATTGCAAGGTGTTTACCAGGCTTTAGACCATCTCAAGTTAAGATTAACCACAACCTCTGATACAGCTATTGGCAGTTTCATGCAGGTGAATTGCTTCACATTTCTGTGCTGAAAAATAATGGAATGTGTTTGTGTACAAAAACACACTTTATAGTAGTGCTATACAGCACACCAAACACCCCCCCCCCCCCCCCCTCCTCCCGGGGCTGCCACATTTCTGCACTGCAACTGACTCCATTATCCCTGCGTGCGATTTGTAGACAACACATGCAAAAACATCCTGTTGTACTCAATCGGGTCTTCACATCACACACACGGTACACCTGACTGTGTGCATTGTGCTTGGGCTTCTGAAGTACAGCGAAGGGTACATGGCTTTCCTGTCTGCTGGATATTGTAGTGCACCCTGGGAACTCTGAGGATAACAGCAGGCATGTAGACTAGTGAACTTCAGTATTCTCGCCCTCACCAGCCCCGGAAACTAATTATTTTGGTCTTGGCAACCTGGAAAGACCTTAAAAGGCTTTCCGGAAACCTGCCGGGGAGTTGCAAGTAGGAAAACAGCCTGAACATGGCAGTAATAATAACAATAATAATAATATTATGTGACACACGCCTAGCTGGGCCCGCCCAGGCTGCAGGTACACAGCCTATAAACTCTGATAAATGAGACTGTTTATTATGCAGAGTACAGAGCCAGGCGTAATCATATGGATGCTGAACATATCCTGGGGGAGGCTCAGGAACCTTCATATTCTCACACTGCCACCAACCATAGCCAGGAACATCACAATCACTATGCCACCAATACACAAGAATACTGCCACCAACCAAACTGCACCAATACACAACCACACTGCCACCAACCATAGTCAGGAACACCACAATCACTATGCCACCAATACACAAGAATACTGCCACCAACCAAACTGCACCAATACACAACCACACTGCCACCAACCATAGCCAGGAACACCACAATCACTATGCCACCAATACACAAGAATACTGCCACCAACCAAACTGCACCAATACACAACCACACTGCCACCAATACACAGCTAGGAACATCACACTCACCCTGCCACCAATACACAAGAACACTGCCAGCAACCAAACTGCACCAATACACAACCACACTGCCACCAACCATAGCCAGGAGCACCACAATCACTATGCCACCAATACACAAGAATACTGTCACCAACCAAACTGCACCAATACACAACCACACTGCCACCAATACACAGCCAGGAACATCACACTCACCCTGCCACCAATACACAAAAACACTGCCAGCAACCAAACTGCACCAATACACAACCACACTGCCACCAACCATAGCCAGGAACACCACAATCACTATGCCACCAATACACAAGAATACTGCCACCAACCAAACTGCACCAATACACAACCACGCTGCCACCAACCATAGCCAGGAGCACCACAATCACCCTGCCACCAATACACAATCACACTGCCACCAACCAAACTGCACCAATACACAACCACACTGCCACCAACCATAGCCAGGAACACCACAACCACCCTGCCACCAATACACAAGCACACTGCCACCAACCAAACTGCACCAATACACAACCACACTGCCACCAACCATAGCCAGGAACATCACACTTACCCTGCCACCAATACACAAGCACACTGCCACCAACCAAACTGCACCAATACACAACCACGCTGCCACCAACCATAGCCAGGAACACCACAATCACCCAACCACCAATACACAAGCACGCTGCCACCAACCAAACTGCACCAATACACAACCACACTGCCACCAACCATAGCCAGGAACACCACAACCACCCTGCCACCAATACACAAGCACACTGCCACCAACCAAACTGCACCAATACACAACCACACTGCCACCAACCATAGCCAGGAACATCACACTTACCCTGCCACCAATACACAAGCACACTGCCACCAACCAAACTGCACCAATACACAACCACACTGCCCCCAACCATAGCCATGAACATCACAATCACCCAACCACCAATATACAAGCACACTGCCACCAACCAAATTGCACCAATACACAACCACACTGCCACCAACCATAGCCAGGAACACCACAACCACCCTGCCATCAATACACAAGCACACTGCCACCAACCAAACTGCACCAATACACAACCACACTGCCACCAACCATAGCCAGGAACACCACAATCACTATGCCACCAATACACAAGAATACTGCCACCAACCAAACTGCACCAATACACAACCACACTGCCACCAACCATAGCCAGGAACACCACAATCACTATGCCACCAATACACAAGCACACTGCCACCAACCAAACTGCACCAATACACAACCACACTGCCACCAACCATAGCCAGGAGCACCACAATCACCCTGCCACCAATACACAATCACACTGCCACCAACCAAACTGCACCAATACACAATCACACTGCCACCAATACACAACTACTGCCACGAACAACACAATCACACTGCCACCAATACACAACTACAGCTGGGAACGCCACAATCACCCTGCCACCAATACACAAGCACACTGCCACCAACCAAACTGCACCAATACACAACCACACTGCCACCAACCATAGCCAGGAACACCACAATCACACTGCCACCAATAAACAACTACAGCCAGGAACGCCACAACCACACTGCCACCAATACACAGCTACAGCCGGGATGCCACAATCACACTGCCACCAATATACAACTACTGCCACAAACACCACAATCACACTGCCACCAATACACAACTATAGCCAGGAACGCCACAATCACACTGCCACCAATACACAACTACAGCCGGGAACCCCACAACCACACTGCCACCAATACACAGCTACAGCCGGGATGCCACAATCACACTGCCACCAATACACAACTACAGCCGGGATGCCACAATCACACTGCCACCAATGCACAACTGCAGCCGGGATGCCACAATCACACTGCCACCAATACACAGCTACAGCCGGGATGCCACAATCACACTGCCACCAATACACAACTACAGCCGGGATGCCACAATCACACTGCCACCAATACACAACCACAGCCGGGATGCCACAATCACACTGCCATCAATACACAACCACAGCCGGGATGCCACAATCACACTGCCATCAATACACAACTACAGCCGGGAACGCCACAACCACACTGCCACCAATACACAACCACAGCTGGGAACGCCACAACCACACTGCCACCAATACACAACTACAGCCGGGAACGCCACAACCACACTGCCACCATACACAACCACAGCTGGGAACGCCACAACCACACTGCCACCAATACACAACTACAGCCGGGATGCCACAATCACACTGCCATCAATACACAACCACAGCCGGGATGCCACAATCACACTGCCATCAATACACAACTACAGCCGGGAACGCCACAACCACACTGCCACCAATACACAACCACAGCTGGGAACGCCACAACCACACTGCCACCAATACACAACTACAGCCGGGAACGCCACAACCACACTGCCACCATACACAACCACAGCTGGGAACGCCACAACCACACTGCCACCAATACACAACCACAACTGGGAATGCCACAACCACACTGCCACCAATACACAACCACATCTGGGAATGCCACAACCACACAGCCACCAATACACAACCACATCTGGGAATGCCACAACCACACTGCCACCAATACACAACCACAGCCTGGAACACCATTTGTAAATGGGGAAAATAATTATTGGATCCCCTGCTAAATGCATAAGTTTGCCCACTGTGGCTCTGTAAAATTTAAAGCTATAGGCTTGCTAGACACCAGTGGTTCTGGATGTAAGCCTGGCTTCAGGGGCATAAAGAGATAATTTGCATAATCAGTAGTGATGCATTGTGGGTAACCAGAGATGTTCACTTAAAGCTGAATTATCGCAAATTTCTTCTGTTTTAAGAAGGCAAACCACACTAAGCCCACTTACAAAGAGATGAACATTTTGTAATGTTTATGGTAGTTTAAAGTTAGTGTAAAACCAAAAAATATTAAAAAGTTAGATACTTACCTATAGAGAGGGAAGGCTCTGGATCCTATAAAGCCTTCCCATACCTCTCTTGTACCCCTTGTTCCAGCGCTGGCTCCCCCATTTAATTTGCTGACTTGGGTGGCTTTGAAAGCACTCCTGTCCCCAAAGACGGAAGGCTCCATACTGCGCATGCGCGAGTGTGTGCATAAGTGCCCTCGCGCATGCGCAGTACGGAGCCGCCGTCTTCGGAAGCACTTGGGGACACGAGTCCCCAAAGCCACCCAAGGGCTCACAGATATGTATTCGACCAACTGGTTGAGTACACACAACGGGGGTGACAACCAGGGCTGTGGAATCAGAGTTGGAGTCGAGAAGTCTGAGTCGGAGCAATTTTGGGTACATGGAGTCGGAGGTTTCATAAACTGAGGAGTCTGAGTTGGGAATCAGTTGATTTTTGTACCAAATCCACAGCCCTGGTAAGTATTTGACTAAGGAGTCGAAGTCGAGGAGTCTGAGCCATTTTTGGGTACCTGGAGTTGAAGTCGGTGGTTTCTTAAACTGAGGAGTCGGAGTTGGAGTCCGATGATTTTTGTACCGACTCCACAGCCCTGGTGACAACGCTGGAACGAGGAGAGCAAGAGAAGACAGGGAAGGCTCTGGTCTATATAGGATACAGAGCCTTCTGTCCATAGGTAAGTATCTGGCCTCTTTTTTCTGCCTTTACACTTACTTTAGTAAAAAAAGAAAATAAGGGAAAAAAATCAACCAAAAAACCCCAGAAACAACAAATAAAAGTTATAAATTGTTTTGTATATCATTGAGTGAAATAAGACAGGTAGAATTCTAGAATTCTGACTCCCACAGATTGATTACAATCAAACCATTACAGGTACTTCTGATCTCCACTCATGATGTGCATAGAGCACACCTGTCCACAGCATCATTTTTGGTCCATTACAACCTCTCCATCACCATGGGCAACAGCAAAGAGCTACTGAAGTACATACAGGACAATGTTGTAGACCTGCACAATGCTAGGATGGGCTTCAAGACCAATAGCAAGAAGCTTGGTTAGAAGGTGACAGGTTGGTACAATTATTCAGAAATAGAAGACATATAAAATGACCATCATTCGCCTTCAGTCTGGAGCTCCATGCAAGACGTTGGCTCATGGGGTGTGGATGTTCATGAGAACGGTGAGGGATCCACCCACAACTACATGGGAAAACGTGGTTAATGATCTAAAGGCAGCTGGGACCACAGTCATCAAGACCTCTATTGGTAACACAGTACACCATAATGGATTGAGATCTTACTGCACCCAGAAAGTCCCCCTGCTCAAGAAGGCACATACAAAGGCCGTTCTTAAAGAGACTCCTGAGACGAAGGACATTACAGCTCTGATACTTACCCAGGGCTTCCTCCGGCCCCATAAACACATCTAAGTCCCACGCCGTCCTCCCGTTGTCTGCCATTCAGCCGCGGTGAGCTCTATTACCGGGCTCAGTCGATGCCAGTCAGAGTCTACTGCACATGCGAAGACCTCTTGTGTATGCGCAGTAGACCCGGACTGACATCACTGAGGCTGGAAACAGAGCTCACCGCAGCTGAACGGCAGACCGCGGGAGGACAGCATAGGACTTAGACGTGTTTATAGGGCGGGAGAAAGCCGCGGGTAAGTATCAAAGCTGCACTTTCCTTCGTCTCTGAGCCTTTTTAAGTATGCCGGTAATTTAGGGAAGGTTTTGGTGAAAGTGCTTTGGTCAGATGATACAAAAAGAGAGCTCTTTGGAATCAACTTGAACAGCCGTGTTATTAGGAGGAAGAAAAATACTGAGTATAACCAAAAGAACATGATCGACACAGTTAAGCATGGACGTGGAAATATTTTGTTTTGTAGCCGGTTTTCTTCTAAGGGGCAGGACAACTGCAGGACATCGCATTGAGGGGCCAATGAAGCTTACATTTTTGAAAAACAACCTCCTTCTTTCAGGCAGAACACTGGAGATGGGTCGTGGACAACAGCAGCATGACAACGATCCAAAACACATGGCCAAAGCAATAAAGGAGTCGCTTAAGAAGAAGCACATGCAGGTCCTGGTGTGGCCTAGCCAGTCTCCAGAACTTAACCCAATAGATCTGCAGTGCTCTCCGCCATTACTGATACAGGTGGTGCATATTCTTCCTGTGAGTACACTAGTGCAGTACTTGTACTTTAGTGTGGGTATGTTCTTTTACACAGACGCTGACTGATTTTAGCTCTGTTTTAATATACTGGCATGTGACTTATAATGTTCACACTTCACACCTTCATAGTGAGCCGTTGCAGACCGCGTGGCTGATGAATGTGAATAGAATGGTGCACACCAGATCGGTTTGTTTTTCCCCCAAACACAAACTCGGGTCCTGCAGCATTTTTGCGGTTTTCTGAGGCGATACTGCGTCAATGTTAAGTATTGGAAAGTATAAAAGCGTTTTTGTTACAGAAGCTGTTCAGTTACAGCTGTACTGTAGCAAAAATAAAAACCGGTACACAAAAACTCTCCAAAAACCGCTAGACAGGTTTAGAAAATCGCTCCAAACATGCCTAGAATCGCTCTGAAAAACGGCTTAAAAAACCACTGGCGTTTGTGGATACGCTAGCGGTTTTCGGTGTGCACTGGCCCTATGTCGGTGGCAGGGGGAGAGTGTTATTATACTGTGAGTTGGTGGAAAATAAACTTTAGAAATAGAATGATTATTTAGCACAACTTAAACATCTATGCCCAGCAACTCCTCATAGCACCCAATGCCACAGCAATATAAAAGATGCAGCAATGTCAGTGTTCAGCCCTTCTGGCCACTATATCGCCAAATCTCCCACTGCCTGTTCCCTGGAAATATCAGCACCAAACATGGAGAATTCTGTATGCAGTGATAAAAAATGGGAGAAGCATGAAGAGGAACTAGAAATCCCAGCAAGCTTTACTAGACCACCATGGTAGGAAGCTCAGAATGTAAATACTAGTATGGTCTGCAGGAGGACTACAAAACCCAGCATGCCCTCCTGCTAAGGTTGGTCTGCTTCCTGAAGGCCTGAGAGAGCTGTGACATGTAGTTCACCAGTATTTTCTCTTTGCTGTAAGCCTGCCTTGAATCCACCTGCTGAGTGGAGGAGAGGCCGATTCCAGCACATTAGCTGTAGCCTTGAGGTATTAAAACGCACCTGTTACTCCCGCCCACACCGAGAACACTGCAGGTTGTGACACGGATCTAACACTGGCAGAGCAGCAGCTTAACACTTTACAGTCATTCTACAGCCAAATGCGAACACTGCACACTGCGCACCCAGATAACCTGACACTGCGCATCCACATACCCTGACCCTGCGCACCCAGATAACCTAGCACTATATACTACAAACCCTGGGCACCCAGAGACTGCGGGCCTAGATACCCTGGACACTGCGCACCCAGATAACCCAGCACTGCATACTACAAACCCCAGGTACCCAGAGACTGCGGACCTAAATACCCTGACACTGCGCACCCAGATAACCTAGCACTGTATACTACAAACCCCAGGTACCCAGAGACTGCAGACCTAAATACCCTGACACTGTGCACCCAGATAACCCAGCACTGCATACTACAAACCCCAGGTACCCAGAGACTGCTACACTAGATACCCTGACACTGCCCACCCAGATAACCCAGCACTGCATACTACAAACCCCAGGTACCCAGAGACTGCGGACACAGATACCCTGACACTGCCCACCCAGATAACCCAGCACTGCATACTGCAAACCCCAGGTACCCAGAGACTGCGGACACAGATACCCCGACACTGCGCACCCAGATATCCCAGCACTGCATACTACAAACCCCAGGTACCCCTGACACTGCGCACCCAGATAACCCAGCACTGCATACTACAAACCCCAGGTACCCAGAGACTGCGGACCTAAATACCCTGACACTGCGCACCCAGATAACCTAGCACTGTATACTACAAACCCCAGGTACCCAGAGACTGCAGACCTAAATACCCTGACACTGTGCACCCAGATAACCCAGCACTGCATACTACAAACCCCAGGTACCCAGAGACTGCTACACTAGATACCCTGACACTGCCCACCCAGATAACCCAGCACTGCATACTACAAACCCCAGGTACCCAGAGACTGCGGACACAGATACCCTGACACTGCCCACCCAGATAACCCAGCACTGCATACTGCAAACCCCAGGTACCCAGAGACTGCGGACACAGATACCCCGACACTGCGCACCCAGATAACCCAGCACTGCATACCACAAACCCCAGGTACCTGGAGACTGCAGACCCAGATACTCTGACATTGCGCACCCAGATAACCTAGCACTGCATACTACAAACCCCAGGTACCCAGAGACTGCGGACACAGATACTCTGACACTGTGCACCCAGATACCCCAACACTGCAAACCCCAGGTACCCCTGACACTGCGCACCCAGATAACCTAGCACTGCATACTACAAACCCCAGGTACCTAGAGACTGCGGACCTAGATACCCTGAAACTGCGCACCCAGATAACCCAGTACTGCATTCTACAAACCCCAGGTACCCAGAGACTGCAGACACAGATACTCTGACACTGCGCACCCAGATAACCTAGCACTGCATTTTACAAACCCCAGGTACCCAAAGACTGCGGACACAGATACCCTGAAACTGCGTACCCAGATAACCCAGCACTGCATTCTACAAACCCCAGGTACCCAGAGACTGCAGACACAGATACTCTGACACTGCGCACCCAGATAACCTAGCACTGCATACTACAAACCCCAGGTACCTAGAGACTGCGGACCTAGATACCCTGAAACTGCGCACCCAGATAACCCAGCACTGCATTCTACAAACCCCAGGAACCCAGAGACTGCGGACACAGATACTCTGACACTGCGCACCCAGAAAACCTAGCACTGCATACTACAAACCCCAGGTACCTAGAGACTGCGGACCTAGATACCCTGACACTGCGCACCCAGAAAACCCAGCACTGCATACTACAAAACCCCAGATACCCTGACACTGCGGACCCAGATAACCTAGCACTGCATACTAAAAACCCCAAGTACCTAGAGACTGCGGACACAGATACTCTGACACTGTGCACCCAGATACCCCAACACTGCAAACCCCAGGTACCCCTGACACTGCGCAACCAGATAACCTAGCACTGCATACTACAAACCCCAGGTACCCAGAGACTGCGGACCTAGATACCCTGACACTGCACACCCAGATAACCCACCACTGCATACTACAAACCCCAGGTACCCAGAGACTGCGGACCCAGATACCCTGACACTGCGCACCCAGATAACCTAGCACTGCATACTACAAACCCCAGTTACCCAGAGACTGCGGACCCAGATACTCTGACACTGCGCACCCAGATAACCTAGCACTGCATACTACAAACCCCAGGTACCCAGAGACTGCGGACCCAGATAACCTAGCACTGCATACTACAAACCCCGAGGTACCCCGAGACCGCGGACCCAGATACCCCGACACTGCACACTACGCACCCAGATAAAGTAGCATTGCATACTACAAACCCAAGGTACCCAGAGACTGCGGACCCAGATACCCTGACACTGAGCACCCAGATAACCTAGCACTGCATACTACAAACCCCAGGTACCTAGAGACTGCGGACCTAGATACCCTTACACTGGGCACCCAGATAACCCAGCACTGCACACTACAAAACCCCAGATACCCTGACACTGCGCAACCAGATAACCTAACACTGCATACTACAAACCTCAGGTACCCAGAGACTGCGGACCTAAATACCCTTACACTGGGCACCCAGATAACCTAGCACTGCATACTACAAACCCAAGGTACCCAGAGACTGCGGACCCAGATACCCTGACACTGCCCACCCAGATAACCCAGCACTGCATACTACAAAGCCCAGGTACCCAGAGACCCCCCCCCGCCCACTAGCCACTCCACCCCCGTGTCCGTGCGCGATGTGCACTGCAGCAAAAAATGTGCATGGCTCCAACACTGAGGAAAGCGGCATGCACAGCGTGGTGCGGCAAAAAGTGGGCGTGGCCATGGCATGTTGTGGGTGGAGCCAAATACTAGCAAAATGCAGGTAGTCCCCGGATAACAAATGAGATAGGCACTTGAAGGTCCGTTCTTATCCTTTATCCATTCTCATTTGTTCACCTGTTTTCTTCCTGTGCCTCTTTTGTCTCACCTCAGTTTGTGCCTCTTTTTTGTCCCTCTGTGTGACCTCATGTTCCCGTCTCATCTCTTTTATCCCTGTGCCTCTTTTGTCCGCCTCTGATCCCCCTGTGCCTCTTTTATCCCGTGTTACCTCTTGTCCCCCTGCCCTAGCCAGGTATAGCTGCCCCAGTATAGATTTTCAAGGCATAGGTGCCCCCAGTATAGGTAGCCAGGTATAGGTTCCCCTAGTATAAGTAGCCAGCTATAGGTGGTGCCCCAGTATAGGTAGCCTGGTGTAGATGCCCCCAGTATAGGTTGCCTGGTATAGCTGGTGCCTCAGTATAGGCCAGCAAGATACAGGTGCCCCAGTATAGGTATTCAACTATAGGTGGTGCCCCGGTATAGTTGCCGCCAGTATAGGTAGACTGGTATGGGTGGTGCACCAGTATAGGTTAGCCAGGTACAGGTGCCCCCAGTATAGGTAGCAAGCTATAGGCGCCCCAGTATAAGTAGCCAAGTATAGGTGGTTCCCCAGTATAGGTAGCCAGGTACAGGTGGGGCCCTCAGTAAAGGTAGCCAAGTATAGGTGGTGCCCCAGTATAGGTAGCCAGGTATAGGTGGTGCCCCAGTATAGGTAGTGAAGTATAGGTGGTGCCCCAGTATAGGTAGTCAGGTATAGGTGGTGCCCGAGTATAGGTGGTGCCCCAGTATTGGTAGCTAGGTATAGGTGGTTCCAGCCCCAGTATAGGTAGCCAGGTATATGTGCTACCCCAGTATAGGTAGCCTGTATCCAGATATAGGTGGTGCCCCAGTATAGAAAGTCTGCTGTAGCAGGCTCACTCATCTGCTCCCCATGTTCAATCGTGATGTCACTCTTCTCTGGAAAGTGGTGTGCTGGTTAGTGAGCCACAGGCCCACAGCCAGCACATGCGGCCCTTCCAGCGCTTTGGGGGGGGGGGCCCAGGGCCCCCATAAGCCCTGGGCCCCTCACTGCAGTGTCAGTTGTCCCCCCCCTGATGGCTGCTCTGGCGAAGATTTCCTGCACATTTGTCCACCCGGTGCTGTGGCCTGCGATTACCGGCTCCAGATAGCCAGGATACTTGATCCAAACGTGCCTCACACTGTTGGTGTACCAGCAGACACGCGTTTCAGCATCCTTACATCTGTCAGGTGTGGACACCAAAACGTGTGTCTGCTGGCACAGCAACAGTGCAAGGCACGACTGATCCAGCATTCTGACTACCAGACAAACGCTGCAGGACATCTTCACCATTACAGCGCATTGATAAGAGGATTGTCTTCCTACATCTTCCAAGTGCTTTTAGTATTTTCTAATAATAGTGAATAAAAGGTAATGCCGTATTGAAGCGCTCCTCCCCTTGTGTTTCGGTGCTGTAGTGTGTGATCGGAGACAGATTTTGAGGAGCAGCAAAGACCAGGCAGTCAAGGGGGCAACTATAGCCCCATCATCTCCCCACCCTCAGTGCATCATTGTGACCAACCCAGATACCCCGACACCCAGCTGTAACTGGGGGCACTCAGAGTGCAGACATCAGTGACATTCTAACACCTTTCCGGATACAAAACCTGGACTATCAGCCTGGCCCACCTCATCAGCGCTGTGACATCATCCTGCAGCTGCCCAGCCAGATTCCCATCCCTCCAATCCCTGCCTGGATCCCAAATCTCCCGCCACCAATCAGTGATCAGCACAGCGATACACCAGGAGCGCAGACGCTCATGTCCAAACACAGCTGCAGGATTTGAATATGGCATTCTTATACTGTGTGATATTTGCATGCTGTGTAGCTATCCGTTATCAGACTCCCGATCTGCGAGGAAACTCAGCCTGAGGGGAGCCAAATATCCAATATATGCAAATAATAACCTAGTTCCAGGCTGCAGATTCCTCCATAAGAAAACAGCAACCGAAAACCAAAGAGAACCCCCTCCTCCCTCTAATACAGAAGAAGATAGACCCCCCCCCCCCCTTTAATACAGAAACAAACAGACTACTCCGCCTGTCCCTCGATAATCCTGATAGAAAAGAGACTGGTCTTTGAAATGGACCACACACAAAAAAAAAAAAAAACTTTCAATGAGACCTGAACTCAGAACTTCCTCTCTGCTCTAAAAGATAAGAAACAGCATAATAACCTTTAAAGAAAAACATTTCTTTGTTACAGGTGATACAAATCCTGCAAGAAATCAGCAGTGTGTCTATTTCCTGCTTTCATGGAAGTAAACATAGGGTTAACATCCTGTGTTTACAAAAAAGCTGCTCTGCAGAGGCTGCCAGCTGACACAGCTGAGAGATGTAATTACAGTTGTGCTTTTCCTTCTGTCCTGTTCAAGAGTTCAGGTCCACTTAAACTCGCTTTCCATAGACCAGAGTTCTGCTTACTATGTCCCAGTACGTGATACCCTGAAAAATGATGTGCTCTGTGGTCTGACACATCCTTTCTCACACTGCAAAAGTTCACAGAAAGCTGCTATGCATCATGGGAGCTCTGCCATTTCCCTGCTTCAGATCAGCCTACCCATAAGTAGTAACCACACAGATCTCTTTAATTCTGCCACCTGTGAAGAACAACCATGAATAATAGGTTTTCCCTCATAGGGGCTTCAGTAGATACATTGTAGCCAGTCACCTCATTAAAGCTGTATATCACTGTATGGCTATCATGTAATTCTGCCCCCCTGGGGGTCTCCCACGGTAGCAGAGCCCTGGAAACCCCCCTAGAAGGCGGATGAAGATTATCTCAGGTGCTGGATGCTCTTTCCATTCGCCACGCCCCTGTGAACTCCGCCCAGATCATTACTCTTCAAAGGCAGGCTCCTTGCTCCACTGTCATGGATTTAGGATTATGGTAATAGATCGGGAAAATGCAAATCAAATCAACAGAGTCCCGCTTTAAATAAAAACAATGCCATGTGGAGACTTTGCAAGAATTCTGGTTCTGAGAAGGAACATGTCCGGACAAGTGTTCTCTTCATTAAAGGGCAATTGAAGGGAGAGGGATATGGAGGCTGCCATATTTATTTCCTGTTAAACAATACCAGTTCCCTGGTAGCCCTGCAGATAGCTTTGGCTGCAGTAGTGTCTGTATAACACCAGAAACAAGCATGCAGCTAATACTGTCAGATCTGACAATGTCAAAAACACGATCTGCTGCATGCTTGATCTGGGGCTATGGCTAAAAGTATTAGAGGCAGAGGATCAGCAGGATAGCCAGGCAACTGGTATTGCCCCTCTCACTTCAGTTGTCTTCTCATTGTTTTCTTTAACTTGATTCCTTTTAAACTGATTTAAATAGCTCTTCATTATAATTTTCACCCATTACTGTGTAGCAGACGAACAAAAGGAATCCAGCGCTGGAGACTTGGGTGCAGCCGGCGCCACCATAGGCCGTAATAGGAATTACAGCTATAGCGGCGCATAGAGTGTAACTTCGCCGCCGTCAGAAGACGAAGCTGAAGTTACATTTAAAACACTGTAGTTTGGCTTCCAGCAATAGCTGGCACACGAATTCCATCATTCCCCACCAACCACATGGACCTGGAGGGGGAAGAGTAATTAATGCCGTCGGAACTTGTGCAGCAGCAGGATAAGCCATATATCGGCTGTATCCTGCGCCCAAGTCTCCCGGCGGCCACTTATCTCGTACGTGTAGCAGATAGTTTCTTTGTTCTGATGCAGGGGTAGAATTTGATGGAGCCTAATATCAGTGTGTACCCCCGGTTGCCTAGTGGTTAGCATCGCCTTGCAGCGCTGGGTCCCCGGTTCGAATCCCAGCCAGGTTAACATCTGCAAGGAGTTTGTATTTTCTCCCTGTGTCTGGGTGGGTTTCCTCTAAGCCCTCCGGTTTCCTCCCACACCCCCCCAAAAAATCCCACACAAATAAGATAATTGGCTTCTCGCTAAAATTGGTCCTAGATTAGGATACGTACACCACACGATACATACTATGACTATGGTAGTGACAAGACTATAAACACTAGTGCTATATAAATACTAAATAATAATAATACCCACTTTACTTAAAGAGAACCTGTAACTTCAAAAAATGCCCCTGGGGGGTACTTACCTCGGGACGGGGAAGCCTCTGAATCCTATCGAGGCTTTTCCCATTCTCCTCCGTCCCACGGTGCCAGTGCTGGAGCCCCCCCTGTAACTACAGCCAACAATTTGTCGTGCTGTGGCGCAGGGCCAGTAGCGCCTGCAATATTTACCTTCCCGGCTCCAGCACAGCCTTATCGGGTCTGCTCTACTGCACAGGAGACTTGCGTCTGTGCGTTAGAGCAGACCTGATTGCGATGGCCACTGTTTGGGGACCCCTATCGCTGCCACTGTGGGACGGAGGAGGACAGGGGAAGCCTGATTATGATCCAGAGACTTCCACCTCCCAAGGTAAGTACCCCCCCCCCCCCCCCGGCACTTTTTGAAGTTGCAGGTTCTCTTAAACCATGCAGGGGATTTTGCTATGGGGAATTTGGTGTAATCTCTTAAAGAGACTCTGAAACCTAATAAAATACCGTACTTCTTTTTACCTTCTACTTATGTTCAGCAATATCACCAGTCCTGAAAAGCCGCAGTCCCGCTGCAGAACGATGCCTCTATACCCCCCGTAATCCCGGGGCGAAAATCCACGAATTTCAAAGTCGTGGATTTTGCTGCCTGGGGAGGCAGAGGTTTGGGCTGTAGCTCTGCCTCTACTGAAGTCACTCTCCGCCTTTCCCAGCCCCTCTCTGTGAAAGAAGATTGAGAGGGAGAGGGAGAGATGGCGATCAACAGAGATTGACTACAGTAGAGGCAGAGCTAAAGCGCTAAGCTTTGCCTTTCAGGAAGCGCTCCCCGATACCCCGGGGGTATAGAGGCATCATTCTGCCGCGGGAATGTGGCGTTTCAGCACTGCTGATATTGCTGAACATAAGTAGAAGGTAAAAAGAAGTATTTTATTAGGCTTCAGACTCTCTTTATGGCAATGAGGGAGTTGGTTTGGTTTGGAGAATTAGTACTAATGCTGTGAATACAGGATGAGTTTTTCGGCAGATTTAAAGGGACTCCAAGGAGTGCCCGAATTTAAAAGAAATCACTTACCTGGGGCTTCTTCCAGCTCACCGTAGGCGGCGAGGTCCCGCGGCGTCCTCCTGGCTCCTCTCCTTCAGCCTCCGCTGGCCCCAGATACCGGCGTAACCCGGGCCGGCTCTTCCTAGTTCATGACGCGATGCGTCATCATGCCGGCCGCTTCGCATCATCACGCCGGCCGGCATGACAGGTCTGCGCATGCACGGAAAATCCACGCATGTGCAGACCTATCACGCCGGCCGCTGTGATGACGAGAAGTGTATTTTACATTTGGGCACTCCTCGGAGTCCCTTTATGGGTCGATTGATTTTCTGATCGATTTTCCGAAAGATTTCCATTCACTTCTATGAGAAAATTGAACAGAAAAACGATCGAAATCAGATCGGACCTGTCGGAAATTATCCATCGTGCTATCTATCTGCCAAAAAAAAACCTCATAGTATATTACCAGCATAAGATATTTGTTGAGGCAGAAAAGTAAAGGTTGGATTGGAGGGTGCTGGCACTGCAGCGCAGTAAGTTTGACCGAAGCTGGGCTGCATGTTTGGCATCAAAGCATGCTAATTCTGAGGAAACACATATTTTAGGGCTGTCCAGCATAGAACACTTTCATAGCATCCGTGCACATCTGGCACATTTATGCCATTGTTAGTTTTGCATAAGAGCTCCTTGGGTGTTTCCCTTTCCAAATAAAATTTAGGCCCAGTTCACATTAGAAAAAATGAGCCAAACGGATCGGTGAGCAGATCTGGTCTCCACTTCACCGGATCCGGATGCCTCTGTGCACATTGGCAAACGGATTGTGAAAACTGATCTGATCACTGATGGATCGGATTTCATTCCGTTTGCCAGCAAATACATACCTAATATCAGCAGCAGAGACTTCCTCTTCTTGCGCTGTGATTACACAGCGTGTCATGTGACTAGTCACATGACACGGAAAACGGATGCCTCTACCGCCAGCCTTTAGGTATGTATAAGAGGCCCGGTTCACCCTCACTCACCCACCCGGCTGCTGCACCCCCTACCCCCCCCCCCCCTCACCGCCGCTCAGGTTCGTGACCCCACAACCCCCCATCCCCCGTGGAACGGTCCGTTTCTTCAATAGTGTGAAGAAACGTTCCGTTCTCCATTGCCCCAATGCAAAAGCATTTTTTGTTCCGTTCCATTCCGCTGGGCAGAACAGTCCGGAAAATAGTGCCTGCTGCAATTTTTTGGTCCGAGGAATGGAACGTGTCCATACTAACGGACGCATGTTAACGGTCCAGTATGTTAACATTGGATCCTTTCACATCAGTTCCGTTTGTACACTATACATTCCGGTTACGTTCCATAAAAAACTGCAGATGTGAACCGGGCCTTAGGAACAGCCGACTGTATTCTTAAAATCAACTCAGAGGTATAGAGACTCTGCAGGGGAAAGAGGATTTGGGACAATAGCATCAAATTGCTACTCTACCCAGGATATTGCATCTATGTTTTTATTCCATGCAGCCAATATTTGTTTGCGGTCTTTCAATAGATCGAGAAAGTTTTGAGTATAGAGGCAGTCCAGATCGGAGTGAGTTTTACCCCTAAATACTTAATACTGGAATGTGCCCATGTGTATTTATAATTTCTTTTGATTTCCATATTTGCCTCATTGCTGCATGCAATACCCAGAAGGAAACACTTGCCCACATTTTGCTTAAGTTTCTTAAAGGGGCACTACAGCGAAAAACTGTAAAATTTAAAATATGTGCAAACGTATACAAATAAGAAGTACATTTTTCCAGAGTAAAATGAGCCATAAATTACTTTTCTCCTATGTTGCCGTCACTTACAGTAGGTAGTAGAAATCTGACAGAAGCGACAGGTTTTGGACTAGTCCATCTCTTTATAGGGGATTCTCAGGGATATATTTATTTTCAAAAGCACTTAGGGCTTGATTCACAAAGTCATGCTAACTATTTAGCACGCCCGCAAATTGCGGCAATTTGCGCGCGCAAAAGTTTGCGATCGCGCGAATCGCGGCACTTTTCGCACGCAAAAGTCCGCAAACGGCAGTTTACGTGCTAACTGTTTAGCACGCCCGTGCTAAACAGTTAGCACGGCTTTGTGAATCAAGCCCTTAGTTTCCAACTGCCAAAAAACTGTGTAGGGAGCAGGGAAGCTGGCCAGCATCATTGTTTAAATCCTTTTTAGGGAATATCTTTATAAAGAATAAAAGCTTTGCTAAGAAACCCCTATGAAGAGATGGACTAGTCCAAAACCTGTCAGTTATGTCAGATTTCTACTACCTGCTGTAAGTGACGGCAACATAGGAGAAAAGTAATTTATGGCTCATTTTATTCTGGAAAAAATGTACTTCTTATTTGTATATGTTTGCACATATTTAAAATTTTACAGTTTTTCGCTGTAGTGCCCCTTTAAGTGAGGACAGTGGGTTGGCTAGCAATAATAGTGGATCGTCTGTGCAGGCTAAAACTTTAATCTAATTTTTACTGGTACATAGACCTGTAATTTCATCATCCTGTCACATCCTGTTGGATGGTTTGAATAAGAACGTCCAGGCCTAAATTAAAGAGAGATGGGGAGAGGGGGCAGCCCTGTCGCACCCCATTGTTGCTATTGAATGGTTTGGTGAAGTGACCATTCATTTCCATACATACCAAATGGTTGCTCTATAGGGCTCTAATTCTATTAATAAAGTTTGTCCCTAGTTAAAGGACATCCAAGGTGAAAATAATCTGATGAGAAAAAGAATTGCATCTGTCGTCCTCCTCCCAAAAATGACTTTTTTTAGATATCCCACAGTTTTATTTTATATTTAAATCTAGTTTTTAAGTTTCTACTGTTTCATTGTCTCTGCTCAAGGACACCTTCATTGAAGTATGCCAGGGCTCAAATCTGTGAATTATTGACCCTTTATATCTCTTTCCTGCTCTCAGAAGCCATTTACTGACAGGAAAGTGTTTTATGGCTGTAATTACTTATCAGTGAGGGTTATGCTATAGTATGACCCAGTTTGACCTGGTCCCGACCTAGACAGAAACGGTCACTTGCATACCTAATGCTGGGTACACACTATGAGATTTTCTGGCCGATTTACTGTCAGATCGATTATTTCCAACACGTCCGATTTGCTTTCCGATTGATTTCCGAGCATTTTCCGATCGATTTCCTATAAAGGTGCGCGGAAATTGATGGGAAAATGCTCGGACATCGATCGGAAAGCAAATCGGACATGTTAGAAATAATCGTTCTGACAGTAAATCGGACAGAAAATCACATAGTGTACCCAGCATAATGTTTAACTCTTTCAGGCAGAGAAAGAAAAACAAACAGTACAGTTATTTGTGGGCTTAGCACTGTACATACACATGTCTATCTCATCTTGTCACATGTCACCTCCGTTGTCCTCTTGACTACTAAAAAGAGGAACTGACTGTTTATCCTATCAAATGCTTTTTCAGGTAGTCGCTTTCTTTTTTAACTGGCATTTGTAGATAAAGTCTATGGCTGTGTAAATATTAGCATGGGCCTGCCTACCCTTCCTGAAACCTGATTGTTGCGGGCCCAGCAAGTCATCCATTACCCTATCTAGTCTGTAAATTACTTTTGCATAGACCTTAACATCTAAATTAATTAAAGCTATAGGTCTAAGCTGGGGTATTTGTGCAATGGTTTTTCCTCTTTTCTTTGGGCACTAGTGTAATGATTGCTTTGTTAGTTTCTTTGGAAAAAGTTTCAGGTCCCCCCAAGTTGAGAGTAGAACTGAAATGGTCTGCTAGGTCCTCCGCAAAGGCCTGGTAGAACTCAGAATGGAACCCGGACACTAACGATCCAATCTTACCAAATCTATGTAGTAGAAGGGTAAACAGTGAATATATTGAATGCATAATTTAGGCAGCTCCCTTATATTATATAGAAATGGTAAGATTGGATGAAAAAGATTGGATCATTAGTGGCCACCACAAGCCTGGTGATTTTCTTTGGACAGAAGTCCAAAACAAATGTACAGAAAAATAAGGTTTCTAGGGTAACATTCTTATCTGGAGAGAATTGTCCTTAAAGCTGGATCTACACGAGGCGATCCGGCGGCTCGATTAGCCGCCGGATCGCCTCTTCCGTATCCCCACGCGTACTCGCCGCGTCCCCGCTCGCCCACGCGTCGAATTCGATTCGACCTCGTCCCCGCGCAGCTTATCTTCCGCTCGATCCCCTGCCATTGTCCCCTCGTAGGGAACGAGCAGGGAATCAGCGGGGGCAAAATCGGACCTGACGGATCTTATCAATCGAGCCGCATCAGCGGCTCGATTGATAAGGAACATCGCCTCCACATCTCCTCGTGTAGATGAGGCTTTAAGACAGGTATAAAAAGTGAACAAAGCTAAGAATACAGTGTTAAAACTATGCAGACATTAAAATGTTCCCCCCAAACAAGTAGCACAAATGGGATGTCTATGCTTTCTGCCAACAGACCGGACCTCCATGGTGCAAAGATTCAGGCCAGAAGGTGGAGCAAAACTCAGGAGTTTACAGATCACAAGCCAAGAAGACAAACCAAATATTCCTGGAGGTCTGTCTCATGTGAGTTGGGGACTTCACCTCCTATGGTCACCATGTGTTCCTGCTGTTGTCAGACAGGCCTTATGCTGGATACACACCATGCGTTTCCGCGTTCGATGCGTCTGTCGATACGAGTCGATTCTAATATTTTCGACATGTCCGATTCGTGGTTCGATGGATCGTTAGGTCGATTTGCCATACTTTACATGGCATTCGACCTAAAAATAATCGAAATGCGCTCGGAAATGCTCGGAAATAATCGAATCGACGCGTATCGACGGACGCGTGCGACGCGGAAACTCATGGTGTGTATCCAGCATTAGTCAGATGGGATCAGTGAAAATCCCTTTATTTCCACCAGGGAAGGGACCAGGAAAGTACAGCTAGCAAATAAGCTGTAATTAGCAGCAGGCCTTCGGTCTGGTGCCATCCACTAATGCCCAGTAATCTTGGACACAATCCCATTTCATTTTCACTGAAATCTTGCTTTCTAAGCCTGCCTGCAGTCTATGTGGTGATGTATATCATATTGGCTGATATGAAGGACTCAGAGGCTTCTAGGTGGCCAGAAGAAAGGATAAATGTAATGTGGGTTAATTTCTGAGACTACATAATCACATGGGGGGGGGGGGGGGGGGTTGACCCTTAATTGGAAGAGAAAATGGATAAGGACATAATGTTTGTTTACTTCTGTTCCTGTGAGCTGAGTAGACAAGTTATGTAAGCTGAACTGGCCAGACCTGGGGCTCTTCTCTATCTATGAGGATATGAGCAGTGAACTTCCCATGATGCACCGGTGTAGCGGCAGTCCTAAATGTATTATAGGTTCTGGATGTGGATTCTTAGGTGACAGTTCAGGGGCGGAGTCCTGTACAGATGCCCATGGCACAGTGACATGTCCCTTTCTATGGGGAGTGAGGGGGATGATGGTGCAACACGTAACTGAATAGCTTCCTATAGGCAATGTGCTCCCGGATCAGCAATATTTAAAGATCCAGCATTTCAGACCTATAAACAAGCTTGGGGGATACCTGGAAACACATCTGATTCTCAGCTGAGGTGGCCAGGAATGGCCGACTCAACCAAGTTTAGAGTAGTGTATGAAAAAGGCACAGAATCCAGGCTCATCTGATCAAGTGAGGACACTAAAAGAGAAACCATACCCAAGAATTGAGCTTCATCCCAGTCAGGAGCGGATACCCCCTTTCCCATGAGAAATCTATTCCTTTTTATAAACATATCAGGCGGCTCTGTATGGCTGCTATTGTGGTGAAACCCCTGCCACTGTGTGATGTCAGGACCATGGTTCTGACAGTTTCCTGTCTGTAAACCTCATTGCATTGTGGGAAATAACAGCTGTTTCCAACCGCCAAAAAAGCAAGCAGCATCTCCTTCCACTAACATCACCTGTTAGCAGTAAAAATGTCACCATGTAATAAATGTCAGAATGTAAATCAGGGAGAGGAAAGATTTTACAATGGGCAAACACTGACAATCATTTCTACATAATTATTGTAAAAATGAAGCACTTTATTACAATATTTTCAGTAGAGTTCCTCTTTAAGAAAGGTAAAATAAAGGTGCCAAAGGGGGCATGGCCAAACAGCAAATAGCAAAAGCATAGTGTATGGACGTTCGGTAAGTGTTGAAAAGGTAGGTGTGTGTAGGTAGGTGTGGGTAGGTGTGTGTGTGTGGGTAGGTGTGTGTGTGTGGGTAGGTGTGTGTGGGTAGGTGTGTGTGGGTAGGTGTGCGTAGGTGTGTGTGCGTAGGTGTGTGTGCGTAGGTGTGTGTGCGTAGGTGTGTGTGGGTAGGTGTGTGTGGGTAGGTGTGTGTGGGTAGGTGTGTGTGGGTAGGTGTGTGTGGGTAGGTGTGTGTGGGTAGGTGTGTGTGGGCAGGTGTGTGTGGGCAGGTGTGTGTGGGCAGGTGTGTGTGGGTAGGTGTGTGTGTGTGTGTGTGTGTGTGGTGTGTGGTGTGTGTGTGTGTGTGTGTGTGTGGTGTGTGTGTGTGGTGTGTGTGTGGTGTGTGGTGTGTGGTGTGTGTGTGTGTGTGTGTGTGTACATATGAGCGTAGCGATGGATCAGGGAGAAAAGCAGGTGCTCTTTCATCAGCCAAGGCTCTCTGGGGTGCTGCACATAATCACAGCCTACACTTTTCAGCATGGAGAAGCAGGATTTAAGAGAATATTCTCTATCAATTGATTTATTTCACACTAATGAAAGCTAAGTATGTAAGCCAGTTTCCAGCCAGGCCAGTATCCACCATGATGTCCTAATACACAAGTCACTGGCCCAGGCTGTGTAACATGAACAGAGGCTGCAGACACTAACATCCTGTGTGTAATAATAAGCTGCACACACATTCAGCAGCTTCTACACAATGCTTGCCATGAAGAACACTGCACCAGTCCTGCACAGTGCCATGAGGAGGGACAGCAGCCCCATGTCAAATGATTCCCTCACATATGCAGAGGGTCCAGCTGGGACCATTGAACACACAGAATACACTTCTCAAAGACAAAGCTGGAATTCTTAAAGGACATCTGAGGTGGTGTGACATGATGAGATAGACATGTGTATGTACAGTGCCTAGCACACAAATAACTAGGCTGTGTTCCTTTTTTTCCTTTCTCTGCCTGAAAGGAGTTAAATATCAGGTATGTAAGTGACAGTTTCTGTCCGGGTCTGGGACCCGATCGGACTATAGCATAACCCTCATTAATGCTGCTGGAGGACTCTGCTCCTTTCTCTAACCCTGCTCTCCTGATATACTCTGTGCTGCTGGAGGACTCTGCTCCTTTCTCTAACCCTCCTCTCCTGATATACTCTGTGCTGCTGGAGGACTCTGCTCCTTTCTCTAACCCTCCTCTCCTGATATACTCTGTGCTGCTGGAGGACTCTGCACCTTCCTCTAACCCTCCTCTCCTGATATACTCTGTGCTGCTGGAGGACTCTGCTCCTTCCTCTAACTCTCCTCTCCTGATATACTCTGTGCTGCTGGAGGACTCTGCTCCTTCCTCTATCTAACTCTCCTCTCCTGATATACTCTGTGCTGCTGGAGGATTCTGCTCCTTTCTCTAACCCTCCTCTCCTGATATACTCTGTGCTGCTGGAGGACTCTGCTCCTTTCTCTAACCCTCCTCTCCTGATATACTCTGTGCTGCTGGAGGACTCTGCACCTTCCTCTAACCCTCCTCTCCTGATATACTCTGTGCTGCTGGAGGACTCTGCTCCTTCCTCTAACTCTCCTCTCCTGATATACTCTGTGCTGCTGGAGGACCCTGCTCCTTCCTCTATCTAACCCTACTTTCCTGATATACTCTGTGCTGCTGGAGGATTCTGCTCCTTCTTTCTAACTCTCCTGATATACTCTGTGCTGCTGGAGGACTCTGCTTCTTCCTCTAGCTCTCCTGATATGCTCTGTGCTGCTGGAGGACTCTGCTCCTTCCTCTAACTCTCCTCTCCTGATATACTCTGTGCTGCTGGAGGACTCTGCTCCTTCCTCTATCTAACTCTCCTCTCCTGATATACTCTGTGCTGCTGGAGGACTCTGCTCCTTCCTCTAACCCTGCTCTCCTGATATACTCTGTGCTGCTGGAGGACTCTGCTCCTTCTCTCTTGATATACTCTGTGCTGCTGGAGGACTCTGCTTCTTCCTCTGACTCTCCTCTCCTGATATACTCTGTGCTGCTGGAGGACTCTGCTCCTTCCTCTAACCCTCCTCTCCTGATATACTCTGTGCTGCTGGAGGACTCTGCTCCTTCCTCTAACCCTCCTCTCCTGATATACTCTGTGCTGCTGGAGGACTCTGCTCTCTTCTCTATCTAGCCCTCCTCTCCTGATATACTCTGTGCTGCTGGGGGACTCTGCCTCTTCTTCTATGTAACGCTCCTCTCCTGATATACTCTGTGCTGCTGGAGGACTCTGCTCCTTCCTCCATCTAACTCCCCTCTCCTGATATACACAGTGCTGCTGGAGGACTCTGCTCCTTCCTCCATCTAACTCTCCTCTCCTGATATACTCTGTGCTGCTGGGGGACTCTGCTCCTTCCTCTAAATCTCCTCTCCTGATATACTCTGTGCTGCTGGGGGACTCTGCTCCTTCCTCTAACTCTCCTCTCCTGATATACTCTGTGCTGCTGGAGGACTCTGCTCCTTCCTCTAACTCTCCTCTCCTGATATACTCTGTGCTGTTGGAGGACTCTGCTCCTTCCTCTGACCCTCCTCTCCTGATATATTCTGTGCTGCTGGAGGACTCTGCTCCTTCCTCTGACTCTCCTCTCCTGATATACTCTGTGCTGTTGGAGGACTCTGCTTCTTCCTCTAACTCTCACCTCCTGATATACTCTGTGCTGCTGGAGGACTCTGCTCCTTCCTCTGACTCTCCTCTCCTGATATACTCTGTACTGCTGGAGGACTCTGCTCCTTCCTCGAACCCTGCTCTCCTGATATACTCTGTGCTGCTGGAGGACTCTGCTCCTTCCTCTAACTCTCCTCTCTTGATATACTCTGTGCTGCTGGAGGACTCTGCTCCTTCCTCTAACCCTCCTCTCCTGATATACTCTGTGCTGCTGGAGGACTCTGCTCCTTCCTCTGACTCTCCTCTCCTGATATACTCTGTGCTGCTGGAGGACTCTGCTCCTTCCTCTGACTCTCCTCTCCTGATATACTCTGTGCTGCTGGAGGACTCTGCTCCTTCCTCTAACTCTCATCTCCTGATATACTCTGTGCTGCTGGAGGACTCTGTTCCTTCCTCTGACTCTCCTGATATACTCTGTGCTGCTGGAGGACTCTGCTCCTTCCTCTAACTCTCCTCTCCTGATATACTCTGTGCTGCTGGCATAAGAATACACAATCAAGTGGCGATGAACACAAAAGAAGGAAACTTAGTTCATTGTGCAAGTTTTTTTGTTTTTTTTTAATAAAACAAAACCCCTCGTTATATGACTGCTGTGTAATGAGACGAGGTCTGCACAGTACAATCCATCCACAATCATTCCTGGACGAGATTTCCGGCAGTTGTGCGCCGCTGATCGCTGCACCTGTCATTTTAGCCTTGCGATTATATCACACATTCCACCACCTCCACTGAGCGGCTCCTCCAAGCTCAGACTACTCTCGCAGCAAACAACCTGCCAGCAATTAATGCTAAGCTTTGTCTCCACCCTGCAGTTTCAGGGTGTGACAGCCGTCAATCCTGCCGTACAGAGGGCACATCCCTTCTCATGTCTGTCCGTGTGCTGGGTGACATACATGTTGTGTCTGTGGCTTTCATGTGCTCTATGGGGGCTCATTCTACACACCAGAGAGAGAGAAAGTACCTGCAACAACCACCGCAAACATGCCAGGCAATGACAGGTCAGGTGATTAGCTAATGCCGGGTGATGCCAGGCAAATATCGTGTTTGTTTTACTGAAAAAGTCAAATCATGTTTACTTTGCAAATTTCACAACTGAGGATTTCTCCATATAACCCAGTTACTGCTGTAAAATAGCAGAAAAGGTCCTGCCAAAAAAAAATAAAAAAACACCACCACAGCGGCAACAGGATAGACCCCACCCTGGCATCTGATCGGGTAGTTTTTAGTCTGTCTATAAAGTACTAAACTAACCGAACAGAAAGCACATCATGGACGTGGCGAGGTGTTCTCCATAGTGCAGCCATTTTGTGCTTTCCTGAGGCATGATGGGTAGTACGGAATCCAAGGGTTAAATGTTGAGTATTGTAGCTAATATCTATCACAGCACAGGTCCAACCAATGAGGACTTCTATACATTTCTCTTGCCCAGGGGAATATAAATGTCCATAACGCGAATCGCTAAATAAACAGCACATAATTAGCAATCAAGCTGCAGCTACAAAATCGGGACCTTTATTCAGAGCAAGAATATTTTTATTGTAATGTCTATATTATCTCCAGCACTGGAAAATATTACAATTCTGCCAAGAATTGTCCTAAGTTGGACTTTAAATTTTAACGTACAAGCGCAACACAATCTTTCCATGTTCAGCAGAAGACGTGCGCACCTGCTCTATGTGCAAAACGACTGAACACTCTGCTCTGGTCTTACATCTGTAGAGCAATCTGACAGTTCTGCTTATAGTAATTGAGAGGCAATCATTAGGAATGGCTGTACTGGCTGTGTATGAATGCAGCCCCCAGCCTGTCACAGCAGTAATAAGGGGGGGCACATGGAGGGACATGCCAATTTTAACAGGTACGTGCACAGGTCTCAGTGCGAGAACAGGTAGATCGTATGCAAACACAGTGAAGAGTTGCTCGGGGCGCTAATAATATCAGGTGCATCTCTACAGCCTGAGGCTTCAACTCCTCTAGTTTAAATCCCTCCCTCTGAGACCGGACTGATCAGTCTCACCTCGCAATCAGAGCAGCAGGTACGTGTCTCACTCTCTCGGGGACAGTCGCACGCTCACCACTCCAGCTGGTAAGCACAAACTTTTTCTTTTAGAACTTTTTCTCCATTTTTCCTTGGCTGTGTTATAATCTAGAGCGTCTCGTGGGATGGGTGTGTAGCCTTATTCCCAGGAGATGGAGCTGCTGTCAGAGCGGCAGGTGCTTTGCCCGGACACATTTCACTAAAATATTTAATGCAGGTTGTACAGCGCATGCAGAATTCTTGTAAAGTCATAGTTCCTCGGAATAACATTTTTAGTATTTTATTTTGGTAAAGGTATTGCAGATTTTTTTCTCCCCTTTTTATTTTCTTAGAATTTTAAAAGTTCTAATAGTTGAAAGAGGATATTTGATAGAAGATACATTTTGTATTAATGAAATTAGAGTAAGAAGTTTTGAATAAGGATGACACCATATACAGGAACAAAGTCCTTTTTACTTACCGTAGCTCTAAGTTAGCCAACAAATGGTATCAGCCTGATTCAAAACGTCTTGCTTTTACTGATGGCTAACCCAGTACAACACTCTACTGCTACTAAGCTGAAATAAGTGTAGAGACACGACTGGCTCTCTGTTTTAGGGCTCTTTTACACTACAACCAGTTTTCCCGTAATTTGATTTTTCTGAGATTTTTAAAAAGTCCTGCATGCTACGTTTTTTTCTGCGTTTTCTGCTTATGTTCCTAGAGTCCAGTGAAAATTGAATGGCATCTGAATGGCATTGTGGTTTGCAGTGTAAAACAGCCCAGAGATGCTGGTCTTCTGGTTAGAGTTATTAACCTAATCACAAAATCACATTTATGAGCGGAATTTGTTTTCAAAAAAATTGTTAGAAACTTTGTTACACTTCACTGTGACATAAGAGAACCAGGTAAAAAAAAAAGGCTAATTTTTTAGCAAGTGTACAGGGCAAGATAAAAACTGTCTAAAATAGCCTAAAGCCTTTTTCTAAAGATTTATTGTTTAGGTTAAAAAGTAATGTCCATATTTTCCTATGGCTCAGTTCACACTATACACATTTTAATTGAAAGCCTTTTCACAATGCACGGCGATGGAAAGTTAAAATAGATCACTTTTTCAGCCTATAGTGTAGAAGAGGCTTTAGGTAAAAACCGTAATCTGATGAATCCTCGTAGTTCCACCCGATGGTAATGCACAGACCGGGATACGGTAAGGTCTCTTCCTGTGACGGGCATAACTACCGAGAGACCGAGATGCTTTGTTCTTGCGACACAAGCAGACCGGTTGGTGACACAATGGTATCTGCCGATTACGCAATCCATGCCACATCACAAGGCTTTAATTAGATTGTGCCCTTAAAAAGTATTCTACCAGCTGCACCTCTTAATGAGTTGTCGCCAACAATTAGCTTTAGCAGCCTGCTAGACTCGTAGGTGGAGGTAGGCAGGGTGGCACCAATACCAAACTTCACTTAAGTCCAGAAACACCCCGATCGCTCTTCACAAAGGATTCCACTGCAGGGGACTAGCGAACCATCTCAGAAGCAGGTAACCCACCAATAGCTTCTAGAATATGGCTGCTTTCATGGAAATTACAACCCTTCAATCGTTTAGGAAGGAAAGCTGGGAAGTGTAATGCCTGGTACACACCATGCAATTTCCCAACAGATTTCAGGTGGAAATCGATAATTTCCATTAGGTCCAATTTAATTTCTGATTGATTTTCTGAAAGATTATCAGATCACTTCTGTACAAAAATCAATCAAAAAACGATCGGAAAATATTGATTTGACCGCAATCTGACTGGAAATTGCATGGTGTGTAGCAGGCATAAGGTTTTCCCCAAATATAGCGACCCAGTACAGGAGAGAAAAGCACTAGATAAGTCCCAGTGTGTGAAGTGTCAGGCAGAAACTGAAAGGAAAGGAACAGAAACCGGCAGCTGATGCAGGAACAATAGGATGAGATTGCAGGTGGATGGCTTGGTGTCCCCACAGCATGGAAATGCTAAACACAACCTGCTGGTGACAACACAGCCTGAAGAAAGTTTGGTTTCTGTTTGTTTTGACAACTGTAACCATCAAAGGGGAGTAATTAGGGCTGGCACTTTCAGGCAGAGGGCAGCCAGCAACAGGCAGAAACTGACCCTAGCATGTCTGCTCTGCAGGAGGACATCAGCCTGCTAATCACACACAGAGCTCCATTCACTGCAGCCTATTGTGAGGCAGCTCAGCCGCTCAGTGCGGTGTGTATTGTCATTACAGGCCCATTAGGAGGCATTCTGTAGCAGGTGGGAGACCTGGGGACAAGGGGCCAGTTTGGGACTACAAGCCCTTACATGTCCAGCCACCTGCGGTCCCACACTTGTAGGACATGTTCTCAGCTACAGCACTAGCTGGCCACTAATGAGCCAATCATTTTCATCCAATTTATCATTTTCATCCCAATCTATGTAGCAGAATACCTGATAAACGATGTAATGTTCCGTCAGACTGACAGTCAAATCGATTATTTCCAACGGGTTCGATCTGATTTTTCATCGTTTTTCTGATCACTTCTATTCAAAATCATTTAGAAAAACGATCAGAAATCATATTGGACGTGTTGGAAATAATCGATTTGGTTGTCAATCTGATGAAAAATTGCATTGTGTGTACCAGGCATAAGGTTAAATTGAGTGACTATATTGAATGGATAATTTAGGGAGTCCCTTATATTACATAGAAATGGTAAGATTGGATGAAAGAGATTGGATCATTAGTGGCCACCATAAGATCCAATTTTGATTGGCCAATTATACCAACTCCATGTAGTATGAGGGCCAACTGATTTTGAATACTGTGAGCAGATTATGTAGATAAGCTTTCATAATACATGGAGATAGTAAAATCGGTCAAAGTTGAAGGTGTGTACCAGGCTTTAGTATCTTGAGAGCTTACCGATACAATCTGTTTTAGTAATAAATATCTGTTGGCCCTTATACTATATGAAGGTGGTAAGATGTGTGAAATTCATACTTACATATAATGAATTAATAGTCATAGTACGTTCCAGTGCAGCTCCACAAACACTTGCTATGGTTCATTGTATTGCATAAGCCTGTCCATTCCCCCCTTGTGGCAAAGAAGCCAAACTATTCTCAAGAGCTGCTCTTTCTGTGTATCGAGTCAGCAAATCATTGGGGTCATTCTCTATTATGGCTGTACATTACCAGGGTTGCTCTCACGAGTGATTACCCGTGATTCCAATGAGGCTTAATTGGTGCAGGTGTGCGTCGGGGATACAAGGGGTTATTTACCCATAATTCCACTGTCCGCCCTGCGCTCCAAACAGCTTGCACGCGTTCTATTGGTCGCGTTGCAAGCCTCACACCGGCGCATTTCCTCCTTCCCGCTTGAAGGAGGAAATGCGCTGGTGTGAAGCTTGCAACGCGAAAAATAGGACGCGTGCAAGCTGTTTGGAATGCAGGGCGGACAGTGGAATTATGGGTAAACAACCCCTTGTATTCCCGCAGCACACCTGCGCCAATTAAGCCTCATTTGAGTCATGGGTATTCACTCGTGTGAGCAACCCTGCACATTACAACTCTGCTGCTTTATGATATCATTGCCTGCATCTTATAGCTGAGCAAAACTCTTTGCAGAGTCAAAACTGAAATAATTGCTGGTCCCAACATTGTCCTTTTTGGATGCAGAAATACTCCGTAGCAACTTGTGTGTTAAAAGGGTAAAATGTATCCTTAAAGGACACCTGAAGGGAGATGGGATATGGAGGCTGCCATACTCATTTCCATTTAAACAATACCAAGCATGCAGATAAAATGCATCTGACTGAAGTCTGACTTGATCTAGTTGTTGCAAGCTGCAAGTTTGTTTCAGGTGTGTGACCCAGATACTACTGCAGCCAAAGAGATCAGCAGGACTGTCACGCAACTGATATTGTTTAAAAGGAAATCAATATGTCAGCCTCCATATCCCTCTCAATTCAAGTGTCTTTTCAAATTGCAATTTTCTCACTAGAATAGAAATATACACTCAGCACAATCTAACCTTGCAGTAGGATATAGGACCTATCCCATACTACCAGCACAACCTAACCTCTATCCCATACTACCTGCACTCAGTACAACCTAACCTCTATCCCATACTACCTGCACTCAGCACAACCTAACCTCTATCCCATACTACCTGCACTCAGCACAACCTAACCTCTATCCCATGCTACCAGCACAACCTAACCTCTATCCCATACTACCTGCACCCAGCACAACCTAACCTCTATCCCATACTACCTGCACCCAGCACAACCTAACCTCTATCCCATACTACCTGCACCCAGCACAACCTAACCTCTATCCCATACTACCTGCACCCAGCACAACCTAACCTCTGTCCTATACTACCTGCACCCAGCACAACCTAATCTGTATCCCATACTACCTGCACCCAGCACAACCTAACCTCTATCCCATACTACCTGCACTCAGCACAACCTAACCTCTATCCCATACTACCTGCACCCAGCACAACCTAACCTCTATCCCATACTACCTGCACTCAGCACAACCTAACCTCTATCCCATACTACCTGCACTCAGCACAACCTAACCTCGATCCCATACTACCAGCACAACCTAACCTCTATCCCATACTACCTGCACCCAGCACAACCTAACCTCTATCCCATACTACCTGCACCCAGCACAACCTAACCTCTATCCCATACTACCTGCACCCAGCACAACCTAACCTCTATCCCATACTACCTGCACCCAGCACAACCTAACCTCTGTCCTATACTACCTGCACCCAGCACAACCTAATCTGTATCCCATACTACCTGCACCCAGCACAACCTAACCTCTATCCCATACTACCTGCACTCAGCACAACCTAACCTCTATCCCATACTACCAGCACAACCTAACCTCTATCCCATACTACCTGCACCCAGCACAACCTAACCTCTATCCCATACTACCTGCACCCAGCACAACCTAACCTCTATCCCATACTACCTGCACCCAGCACAACCTAACCTCTATCCCATACTACCTGCACCCAGCACAACCTAACCTCTATCCCATACTACCTGCACCCAGCACAACCTAACCTCTATCCCATACTACCTGCACCCAGCACAACCTAATCTGTATCCCATACTACCTGCACCCAGCACAACCTAACCTCTATCCCATGCTACCTGCACCCAGCACAACCTAACCTCTATCCCATGCTACCTGCACCCAGCACAACCTAACCTCTATCCCATATTACTTGCACCCAATACAACCTAACCTCTATCCCATACTACCTGCACCCAGCACAACCTAACCTCTATCCCATACTACCTGCACCCAGCACAACCTAACCTCTATCCCATACTACCTGCACCCAGCACAACCTAACCTCTGTCCCATACTACCTGCACCCAGCACAACCTAATCTCTATCCCATACTACCTGCACCCAGCACAACCTAACCTCTATCCCATGCTACCTGCACCCAGCACAACCTAACCTCTATCCCATACTACTTGCACCCAATACAGCCTAACCTCTATCCCATACTACTTGCACCCAATACAACCTAACCTCTATTCCATACTACTTGCACCCAGCACAACCTAACCTCTACCCCATACTACCTGCACCCAGCAGCTCAGCACCAGACATCGTGTTTATAACACTGAGAATTAATCAGCCTTCACGTCAAGCTAATAGCAGTTAACCACTTGAATGAAATAAAGACGTTTCTTTGGGAAATCAGTGCCCTGCGGCTGCCCAGCAATTAGTTTGTGTGTTTTCCAGAGTGATCTGTCAGAGGTTTTGTAGCAATCGTTGTTAAAATCATGCTGCTTCAAGCGAGTGATGAAATCACTTTTTATCTGGCTGTCTCTGTTCTATTAAATCCCTGCCGTAACACAGACATGAGAACTGAACTCCTCCACTTTCTCACGCCTCGAGTATCGCTGGAAATAAAGAAACATGCCGCTACAGGCCAAGGAAACTGGAAGGAGAGATAAAATAATGAAAAAATAAATCACCATCGCCCCAGCTACCTGTAAACGTATGATGGAAATGGCAGGTCGGAAGATTAAGCAGACAAAGGCATCCTGGCACAATTCAGTACAACTCCCAGCATGCAATGGCAAAGCATGATGGGACTTGTAGTTCTTGCACTGCAGGTGTGAGATTTATAGTGCAACTCCAAATTTGTACAGTTTTGGATAGGAAAGGTTTCTATTTGTGTCTCCCACTTGGAGGAATTCTTGTGAAACCACAAAGTGAAGGGGGAACTGTCCAACAATGGCACAGACAGCGATAGCACAGAGATATGCCTGCAAGTAGGGCTTCCATTCCGGTCTTCATGGATTGTGTCAGAAACTGTCGCTTTCAGTGCAGCATTTTCATAGAATGACTGCTTGTGACACAGAGAATGTTTTCTTTAGGGAGCATGCTCATGTGACGAGGGCGCATGCTCATGTGACGAGGGCGCATGCTCATGTGACGAGGGCGCATGCTCACACAATGCCCAGCCAGCACACAGACAGCAGAGACTGCAGCATCCGTAATATCCTCCTGATATCTCCATCTGTGCCAATAGCATGACCAGAATTCTTCAGTCTTGCAGGTGATTTCCGTTCAGTTAGTTTTCTCTCAGCTCTACCCAGCAAAAGCATTCCACTTCACTCACCATCTGATTCTGCAGTCCATGCACTGCCCCCTGCTGGCTACTTTTATTTCAGGTACAGCAGAACATACACAGCACTGCATGGAACTTTTGAACTCGTGCATTTATTCCCTACTGGCCAGTGGTGCACCCAAAATAGCTGTGGTATACTACCGACTGCAAATAAAATAAAGGGAGAGATAGGAGGTCATGAACCGAAGTTTGTGAAAATGAAGTGAAAGGAAGACCTATGAAGCCATGTTTGTTACCCTGTACTAGAAATGCTGATTTCTTGTTTTAAGGCTTAAAAGGAACCTGATATGGAGGTTCCTATATGTATTCCTATTTAAACAGTACCAGTTGCCTGGCTGTCCTGCTGATCTCTTTGGCTGCAGTAGCGTTTGATTCACACACCCGAAACAAGCATGTGGCTAATCCACTCTGACTTTAGTCAGAAACACCTGATCCGCATGCTTGTTCTATGGCTAAAAGTATTAGAGGCAGCGGATCAGCAGGACAGCCGGGCAGCGTGCATTGTTTAAATGGAAATAAATATGGCAACCTCTATGTCTCTGTCACCTCAGTTTCCCTTTGAGAGGATATTACAGTACTTTTGTCTATGTCCCTCTTATGCAGTTCTTTCATCACTTCCGGTTCCTGTCTAGCACACAGGTGAATGTAATTGTAAATGCACAAACTCCAACTTAGGGCTCAGACACACTGTGAGCGCTTTTCTGAGCGCTTTTTGGCTATCAGAGCTTTCTGAGAGCTTTTTTTTAAAAACGCTCCCCATTGACTTACATTAAAATCACGATCGCTGTAAAATCGCACAATTTAAATATAAGTCAATGGGAGCGTTTTTTAAAAAGCGCTCAGAAAGCTCTGATGGCCAAAAAGCGCTCAGAAAAGCGCTTACAGTGTGTCTGAGCCCTCACTCAATTTGCAATCTAGCCTCATTACGGCTTGCAAAACAAGCGCCACTAAATAGCAGGAAATTATTCTGAGTACAATTCCAGGTCAGGTTTGTTGGATAGCTTATGTGCTCCTCCATTCTCTGATCGTGGTACATCGTACTCATTGTGTTGTCCCCAGCAGGTTGAGCAGTTGCTTCAGACGCTCTTTGAGCTGCCAGTCATGCTGGTCCCATGGTTATGATGTTAGGAGAGGTATTTGATCTCGCAGATCCAGTTTTCCAAGTCTTGCTTAAGCATACAATGAGCTGCGCTGGAATGCTGATGAGGAAAGTCACAGCGAGATAGCTGGGAGCTGTTCCAGAGATCTGTGTGTATACAGCAAGTTTCCCCGGGGATCAGAGCCATGGGTGTGATCTATACCATGATACTTATGTGACTGTGTATGAAAGGATAATGATGCAGCAGCTGACAGAATTATTCCCTTCTTTCATTTGCAGATTTTACACGACTCGGTCTCTCCTTGAAGCCACGGTGGTCTCTAAAGAAGCAGGTGACTAAAGAAACAAGTAAAACTGGAATAACTCCAGAGCCGATAAAAACCCCACCTGAGGGCACCAAGCAGCTAGAGGCGTTCACCTGTCCTACCAAAAGAAATGGCTCTAATGAAGGAGAGGAAACCCAAGAAACCTCATTACATTCCAAGACCACCAGGCAAACCATTCAAATACAAGTGTTTCCAGTGTCCATTCACCTGTAACGAAAAGTCTCACCTCTTCAACCACATGAAATATGGACTCTGCAAAAATTCCATCACTCTAGTGACAGAACAAGATCGGGCTGTGAAGAGTCCGAAAAACTCACTGGAGGTCAAACAAAGCAATGGTGACGGGTACGCCAAACCTAATCCCATGGTCACCAATGGACTTGTGGTTTTGGATTCAAATGCTCAACATGAAATAACTAGAGAGGAGCTGAAAGAGAATGTAGACTGTAAAAACAAAGAGGTGGCATCTCCGATTGAAAAGCCTTTGACACACAGAGAAGGTTCCCTACCTTCACCAACAGGACACAGTCCCATCAATAAGCCACCAGTCACCGATGGGGTTTTAAGACCTTCAGCATTTATCCCGGTTGGAGAGCACAGATATCTCAAACCAAATGAAAATAGCCACATGCTGGAACTATCTACATCTGTAGATCCCATAAAGGGGATACATTCTACAAGATCTGCTTTTCAGAGTATCACCACCCCATGGAAGTCAGGAGTGGTTCCACCAGAGATTTCCCAAAAGCCAACAATGCCCCGTTACATTCGTCCAATTATACCAGATTATACAGCTCAGTTTTATTCCGAGCCCCCCATGCAACATTTGTACCCGCCATATATGTTTACAGGGAACCCTGCAGACTGTGAGAACTCAATGCTTTCAGTGTACCAAACACCAGAACAAAGACTCTTCCGTCCCCAACCCATCCAAACATCAGGGCTCTCTTTACCAAAACCAATGAACTCGCCTTTTGATTACAGGTACATGCCCCAGCTCCACCCTAACCCTCCAATTACTTATGGGTATTACAGACCTTCAGAACACTCTTTTCTACCTTACGCTCTGAAGCTGCCACATGTGCCAAGCTTGTCCAAGGAACCCGTCCCTCACACATCAAACACCCAAGGTTTTGCTTACCTCAGCTCAAACCCACCACGTTTTTACCCTGCGGACTCGAGTCCGAAAAAAACAGACAGTCAAAATGAAACAATGCTGAGCCAAAGTAAGAGCACTGACCCGAAAAATGAAGACGAAAATCTAAAAATGAGTCCACGGGCTGGCAGTGCCGCCACTGGGTCTCCTGGGAGACCAAGTCCAACCAACTTCACTCAGAACAGTCACGTGTTTGAGGGCATCTTTGATCTTTCAAGCAAATCCACCTCAATAACAGGAAAAAGCGATTCTTCTGAAGAAAGCTCAACAGCGTTTAAGCAAGTGAAAGGCAGCGTGGACTCCCAAGCATCGCTAACCAGAGAAAACTCTCCATGGTAAGTGCACTTCCGTTACACATCACATATGTCTACAAGATGTTCTGTTACACTCAAGGCTGGAAAAAATGTTTTGTTGGGAAAAGTGGATAATAGTTATTCAAAAAAAATTATAATCGAGGCCTTTTTGCTCTTTCCGCTATCATTATTGATTTATAAAGTGGCAATATATTCCGTGTAGTCATGCAAGTTTAGTGGAACGGTTTAAAAATCGTTGGCCTCCTTCAGGGTCGGTTCAGATAGGCAACTGCCAGCAGCTGTGCACGACGTTTACCACCGGGATCCACCACATCCTGCATTGAGATGAATGGTGGTGCTCATCTCAATGCGTTTGCTGTTCATTATAAGCATTCAAACCACAGTTGATAAAGTTATCCAAGACGCTGTGTGTAGCTTCTAGCGTCGTTTATGGTTTCATGTCCCCCTAGGGGCTCAAAACACGATGCGACGACAAAACGGTGGGAACCATTGCCAAACACTTTTCTGTTTGGTAGCAGAAAAGCGTGTAGCAATGGCTAAACAATGGCTAAACAGTCAACTGGTAGCCAGCTGTGTAAGAAGACCTTACGCAAGCTGCACTGCCTATTCAGAGATGAAGTGTAGCCAAGCTGCTAACCATTCCAAGCTGGCATCACGAGGGGGGGGGGGGGGGGCATGGGTGAGCTACTCCTTAATTCTTCCTCCATAGGGGCCAATAGAAAGGGGCGACATAAGAGGAAGGGGTATGTTGGATTGGGGCTTCTTCTAGGCTAAAAATGAGAGCCTTTCAGTCAATGCAATGCAAAGAGTAGAATAAGTGTCACTGCAAGAATGTGAGGGTTAAACTACACTTGAGTGGATGGAGGTCTGGGGAGTCATTAGTCTAAATAAAATCTATCACCAACCACAGGCTATAAGTGACACTTGTAGTGAGAGGCATATGGAAGCCGCCATCATTATTCCTGTTACAATACCTACCACCCCACCCCCCCCCATTCTCTTCCCCAAATCTTCAAAAAGATGTCAGCCTCCATATAGCAAACACCACAAGTTTCCTTTCATCGCACAGTGTACTTCTATTTTTAGATTACAGGCGGAACAGGCAGCCTGGTGTACAAACAGAAGTGCAATGATTTTGAGATGATTATTCTCTGGGAATTGCTGCTGTGATTCTCCAGCAAAAAGGCATTGGGATGCCGAATTCCAAGAAGCATCATTGTCATGGGATGATAAAATTATAATTAATATTGTTTTGTCCTCCTACAGCAAAACTTCTAAACAGCTTTCAGGCTCTGTCAGAATTCAGCCTACAACCTGAAAATGTCTGAGAAATAATTAGAGAAAAAAAAAATCTTGAATTACAGATCCAAAGGCCTCAATTCACGGAGCATTATCAAACGTTTATCAAACACTTTATCAAACGTTTGATAATTTACCTCATGGGTAAAATCCCATTTTAAATTCACTAAGGTGTTATATATTTATCGAATGTTTTACCGATAAAACGTTCAACAAATATATAACACCTTAGTGAATTCAAAATGAGATTTTACCCATGAGGTAAATTATCAAACGTTTGATAAAGTGTTTGATAAACGTTTGATAATGCTCCGTGAATTGAGGCCATAGAGAATAGTCACCTTGAGGAACAACAAGCTCTGCCTAGGAAGCCAGCTTATTTTTGTTACACCACCAAAGAGGTAGAAACATCTTCTGTAAAGTCAGGGATAGAATGCAGTCTTTCAGAGTGAATCCCAAGTGAGAACAAATATGCTTGAAAATGATTTGGTATAACTTGGGGGATATTGTTAACACTTTGTGGAATTTTTCTTTAAAAGGTGACTTTTGTGCAAAAATATGAATATAATTAACTCGAAATTCTCTTTTCCATTCCAGCACCATGTCCAGTGCGAGCAGCTACACGGCTGACCACGAGACAACCTCTGAAGGTGAGGAGGACTCTGTCAGCGTTCCTCTCAACCTGTCCAAGAAGCCAGAGGCGGAGATGGGGGGTGTTACCGAAACTGCTGGCATCATGGAGGTGCAGGACATGCCCTTAAATCTTTCTGTCAAAGACTTTAGCAAGAGAGAGCTCACCAGCCCTAACCGTGACCATTCACAGACTCCAACACACCGGCCTGTATCCAGTTATGAGGACAAACCCTGCCAGGACACAGCCCGGGCCCTGGATGTCAAGTCACTGATGGAGACTTGTGATGAACAAAAACAGTCTGCTGCCGTGGCTCTCTGCCAGCTGGCCACGTACAGTCCAGGGCCGGCTCTTCAATTCACCAAAGAGGACACGTCGGAGTGCCAGGCTGGGGCACCTCAACCGGCCACAGCTAGCCTGACAGTCGACCAAGAGATGCAAATCCATGCTGAAAGGAGGGAACTGAGACGGGCTAACTCAAAGGAGGTGGGGAAGCCCAACTGTCTAAAGAAGGCTAAAGCCACCGACTCGGGGAGAGTGTTCACACTACGGAAACGACCCCGGATGTCTTAGACTAAGTTTCCGGTTTTATATATTTAAAAAGACTTATTCTATTAAGCTGCTTCTTCTGTTCAAAGCGGACAATCGCTGTGTAACCTTTCCTGAGAACATTCCGGCTCTGAGGACAGAAGTCAAATGTTTCATAAAAAGCTAATATTTAGCGGATTATTGAGGGGTTAAAGTGTATGAACTGTATCAAGTGAACCAGATGCAGGCTAAAGGATGCGTAATATATTTATATAGGATAATATTTATTTTTGTATAAAATAAGCACTGCGGGACGTGGGTTTTTGTGTTGTTGCTAAGCTCCTGACTGCAAATAAAATAACAGACTTTTATACTGCTGTAATGTGCGCCACAAGTTTGTCTGTCGCCAACGCTTTGCTATGATAAAGCGCCAAAATTAAATAATAAAAACGCAGATGTGAAAATAATTTAGTGTGTTACTCTGTGTGAAGAGCTCTGACAATGTATTCCAGGTGAAGAGGGTCCGGGGGGTCATACAGTATATACTAGCTGAAGAGGGTCCTGGGGGTCATACAGTATATACTAGCTGAAGAGGGTCCAGGGGATCATACAGTATATACTAGCTGAAGAGGGTCCTGGGGGTCATACAGTATATACTAGCTGAAGAGGGTTCAGGGGATCATACAGTATATACTAGCTGAAGAGGATCTGTACTATATATACTAGCTGAAGAGAGTCCGGCGGGGTCATACAGTATATACTAGCTGAAGAGGGTCCGGGGAGGTCATACAGTATATACTAGCTGAAGAGGGTCCGGGGGGTCATACAGTATATACTAGCTGAAGAGGGTCCGGGGGGTCATACAGTATATACTAGCTGAAGAGGGTCCTGGGGGTCATACAGTATATACTAGCTGAAGAGGGTCCAGGGGATCATACAGTATATACTAGCTGAAGAGGGTCCAGGGGATCATACAGTATATGCTAGCTGAAGAGGATCTGTACTATATATACTAGCTGAAGAGAGTCCGGCGGGGTCATACAGTATATACTAGCTGAAGAGGGTCCGGGGAGGTCATACAGTATATACTAGCTGAAGAGGGTCCGGGGGGTCATACAGTATATACTGGCTGAAGAGGGTCCGGGGGGTCATACAGTATATACTAGCTGAAGAGGGTCCGGGGGGTCATACAGTATATACTAGCTGAAGAGGGTGCAGGGGGCTCATACAGTATATACTAGCTGAAGAGGGTCCGGGGGGCTCATACAGTATATACTAGATGAAGAGGGCCCAGGGGCTCATACAGTATATACTAGCTGAAAAGGGTCCGGGGGGGGGGGGGGGTCATGCAGTATATACTAGCTGAAGAGGGTCGGGGGGGGGGGGGGGGCATACAGTATATACTAGCTGAAGAGGGTCCGGGGGGGTCATGCAGTATACACTAGCTGAAGAGAGTCTGGGGGGGTCATACAGTATATACTAGCTGAAGAAGGACCGGGGGGTGTCATACAGTATATACTAGCTGAAGAGAGTCCGGGGGGAGGTCATACAGTATATACTAGCTGAAGAGGGTCCGGGGGGGGGGGGGTCATACAGTATATACTAGCTGGAGAGGGTCCGGGGGGGGGGGGTCATACAGTATATACTAGCTTAAGAGGGTCTTGGGGGGGTGGTCATACAGTATATACTAGCTGAAGAGGGTCCAGGGAGGGTCATACAGTATATACTAGCTGAAGAGGGTCCGGGGGGGTCATACAGTATATACTAGCTGAAGAGGGTTGGGTGGGGCGGTGTTATACAGTATATACTAGCTGAAGAGGGCCCGGGGGGTGTCATACAGTATATACTAGCTGAAGAGGGTCTGGGGGGTTTATACAGTATATACTAGCTGAAGAGGCTCCAGGGGGGGGTCATACGGTATATAATCGCTGAAGTGGGTCCGGGGGGGGGGGGGGGGGCTCATACAGTGTATACTAGCTGTAGAAGGTCTGGGGATCATACAGTATATACTAGCTGAAGAGGGTCCGGTGGGGTCATACAGTATATACTAGCTGAAGAGGGTCCGGGTGGGGGTCATACAGTGTATACTAGCTGTAGAAGGTCCGGGGGGGGGTCATACAGTATATACTAGGTGAAGAGGGTCCGGGGGGCTCATACAGTATATACTAGATGAAGAGGGCCCAGGGGCTCATACAGTATATACTAGCTGAAAAGGGTCCGGGGGGGGGGGGGGTCATGCAGTATATACTAGCTGAAGAGGGTCGGGGGGGGGCATACAGTATATACTAGCTGAAGAGGGTCCGGGGGGTCATGCAGTATACACTAGCTGAAGAGAGTCTGGGGGGTCATACAGTATATACTAGCTAAAGAAGGGCCGGGGGGTGTCATACAGTATATACTAGCTGAAGAGAGTCCGGGGGGAGGTCATACAGTATATACTAGCTGAAGAGGGTCCGGGGGGGGGGGGGTCATACAGTATATACTAGCTGAAGAAGGGCCGGGGGGGGTGTCATACAGTATATACTAGCTGGAGAGGGTCCGGGGGGGGGGGTCATACAGTATATACTAGCTTAAGAGGGTCTTGGGGGGGTGGTCATACAGTATATACTAGCTGAAGAGGGTCCAGGGAGGGTCATACAGTATATACTAGCTGAAGAGGGTCCGGGGGGGTCATACAGTATATACTAGCTGAAGAGGGTCGGGGGGGGGGGTGTCATACAGTATATACTAGCTGAAGAGGGTCCGGGGGGTGTCATACAGTATATACTAGCTGAAGAGGGTCTGGGGGGTTTATACAGTATATACTAGCTGAAGAGGCTCCAGGGGGGGGTCATACGGTATATAATCGCTGAAGTGGGTCCGGAAGGGGGGGGGGGGGCTCATACAGTGTATACTAGCTGTAGAAGGTCTGGGGATCATACAGTATATACTAGCTGAAGAGGGTCCGGTGGGGTCATACAGTATATACTAGCTGAAGAGGGTCCGGGGGGGGGGGGGGGGGGGGTCATACAGTGTATACTAGCTGTAGAAGGTCCGGGGGGGGGGGGGGGTCATACAGTATATACTAGCTGAAGAGGGTCTGATGGGGTCATACAGTATATACTAGCTGAAGAGGGTCCGGGGGGGGTCATACAGTATATACTAGCTGAAGAGGGTACCGGGGGTCATACTGTATATACTAGCTGAAGAGGGTCTGGGGGGGGGTCATACGTTATATACTGGCTGAAGAGGGTCCGGGGGGGTATACAGTGTAGAGCTGTAGAGGGTCCGGGGGGGTCATACAGTATATACTAGCTGAAGAGGGCCTGGGGGGGGGGTGTCATACAGTGTATACTAGCTGTAGAGGGTCCGGGGGGGGGGGGTCATGCAGTGTATACTAGCTGTAGAGGGTTTGGGGGGGGGTCATACAGTATATACTAGCTGAAGAGGGTCCGGTGGGGTCATACAGTATATACTGGCTGAAGAGGGTCCGGGGGGAGGGGGTCATACAGTATATACTAGCTGAAGAGGGTCCGGGGGGGTCATACAGTATATGCTAGGTGAACAGGGTCCGGGGGGGGGGGGTCATACAGTATATACTAGCTGAAGTCTGACCCAGTCCGACTCGGACAGAAACTGTCACTTGCATAACTGATGTTTAACTCTTTCAGGCAGAGAAAGAATAAAAATGAACACAGCCTAGCTATTTGTGTGGTTGGCACTATATATACACGTCTATCTCATCATGTCACATGTCACCTCTGTTGTCCTTTAAGGTGTGTACACACACCTGATTTCTTCAAACTACGGGTCGTCACACCCGCATGCTGGGTGGCCGTCTGCACAGTCTGTCGGCAAGCTGATAAGGCTGGTTTTGACTGATCCGCTCGGCGGATGAGGGATATTCAGTTAACCATCTCAACAAAGTCTATCTGTCTCCAGATAATTTAATATCATCATATCCATGAAAGACATGCAGAGTGTTTATGTAAACTAACAAAATGACCAGAAAAAAAAACATAACAAATAGGACGATTATATAGGTGTAGTGAGAGTGAGCTTAGAGGTATGTGGAGTCAGGAACAGGTAAGTGGAGAGTAGGTCAATGGTTTTGTAAGACTTTCCAGAGATAGTAGTTTTGAAATGCGGTCTAGAATAGGGCTTTTCAACCTGTGGTACTTTGCTGTTGGCCAGATGGTACCTCTGGGTTTGCCTGCCACTTAATTGCCTGCCTGCCACTTGTCCTGGTCCTCTCCTGCCTCCACAAAGTCCGGCTCCCCCTCATTCACTCCTCTCTGTGCTGCCCTGCGGCATACTTCAGATCTCAGATCAGCGGTGAAGAGACAGCCAGGCAAACAGGGCACAGTGACAACGCGTAAACAGGAAGTGACATCACTGCTCACTTCCTGTATTTGAATTCTACGCATCATCACTGTGCACCGTTCGCCTGGCTGTCTCTTTACTGCAGTCGGGTTACCGCTTATCTGAGGCCAGAACTATTCCCAGCACAGTGAGGAGCGAGCGAGGGGGAGCCGAGCTTTGTGGTGAGTCACTGCTCAACTCTCTGGTGGCTGGGGAAGGCTACCTATATTGAAGCTGTGGTGGTGGTGGTGGTGGGGGGGGGATGAACTGGAAAGGCTGCCTATATTGGCAATCTACCCGTAGCAATGTCATTTGAATCCTTACCCCACCATTACCCCCACTCATATGCCACCGTTCTCTTGAAGTAAAACTGTAAGAAAATAGTGCCCTGGGGTGTACTCTACCTCCGGGTGGGGAAGCCTCTGGATCCTAAAGAGGATTCCCCCATCCTCCTCAGTAGTGGGGGATACACAGCTGGAACCCTCGATCATCTCCTTCTTGGTACCGGCGCAGTAGCGGTGTACGTGAGGAATTTGGCGTGGGAGACTTGGGCGCAGGATACAGACGGTATATGGCTGATCCTGCTGCTGCACAAGTCCCGGCCGCGTTAAATACTATTCCCCCTCCAGGCCGCCATGGATGGTGGGGAATGAAATCATTCGGCTTCCAGCAATTGCTGGAAACCGAATTATGTATTGAAAGTAACTGCAGCTCCGTCTTCTGACGGCGATGAAGTTACTCACTGTGCGCGGCTATAGCCGTAATTCCTGTTACGGCCTATGGTGGCGCCGGCTGCGCCTAAATCTCCTGCACTAGATTTGCCGTGTTCACAGTAGCGTCTCTCCTCTTGGGCTCCAGCAGAATAAGCCAAGCTCGATCAGGTCCGCTCTACTGCGCAGGGGCATGGGTGGTACTTGAAAAATTTCCGGTGATAAAAGTGGTACAGTTGCTGAAAAGGTTTAGAAAGCCCTGGCCTAGAAGATGACAACCGTTCCTGTTCTTGAGCCATAGTTCCCAAGTATTTAGGAAAAGGGGGTGAGGCCCCATGTAATAAACTGGTTAGATGTTCATTCATGTAAACATTGTTACTTTTAGCTGTGATCGTGTTCCAGTCCTTTTTTTTTGAAGCCAGTTATCTGTGAGATGGATCCTAACTGCAGTATTAAGTTTAGTATTATCTCATTCTCCCAAAGAGATGGGAGCTTGTGGCTGAATTAAATTAAGCAAGGCATTAAAGGACAACTGAAGAGAGAGGGATATGGAGGCTGGTCTGACCACCCGTAGTTTGAAGAAATCAGGTGTGTGTACACACCTTAAAGGACAACAGAGGTGACATGTGACATGATGAGATAGACATATATATATATATATGTATATATATATATATATATATATATATATATATATATATATATATATATATATATATATATATATATATATATATATATAGTGCCAACCACACAAATAGCTAGGCTGTGTTCAATTTTATTCTTTCTCTGCCTGAAAGAGTTAAACATCAGGTATGCAAGTGACAGTTTCTGTCCGAGTCGGACTGGGTCAGCCTGTAGCATAACCCTCACGGATAAGTAATTACAGCCATAAAATACTTTCCTCTCAGTAAATGGCTTATGAGAGCAGGAAAGAGATAAAAAGGTTCAATATTTCACAGATTGGAGCTCTGGCATACATCAATAAAGGTGTCATTGAGCAGAGACAATGAAATAGTAAAAACTTAAAAACTATATTTAAATATAAAAAAAAAACTGTGGGATATCTTAAAAAAGTCATTTTTAGGTGAAGGAGGATAGATACAATTGTTTTTCTCAGTTTATTTTCACCTCGTATTGTCCTTTAAGGAATACCCAGACCGCTCATGGAGACCCAGAACCACCTGGAAAGCGTAAAGGGCTAAAAGAGACCAATTTTGATATAGGGCTTTTAGGTGTCTTTTAGCCCTTTACACTTTCCAGGTGGTTCTGGGTCCCCATGAGCTGTCTGGGTATTCTGTTGTGGTGGTCCAAACCCTGTTCCACAGAGCCATAGAATTCCCTGCCATGCACTGAGGAGGACCAGAAAGTCTGAAACAGGCTGTCTGCATGTTGGGATTATGTGGCACTGCAATATATATTAGTTACAGGCTCGCTATACAGCTGCAGTTCTGGATGTGTACCTGGCTTTCGGGGCATAAAGAGATGATTTACATAACCAGGAGTAATGCATGATGGGAAAACACAGTTGCTCACTTACAGCTGAATCATTGCAAATAAATTCACTTTTATGAAGGCAAAATTACATGTGACTAATTCCTCGTTGTATAGTATTCATCAAGGCAGTGATCTGCAAACTTGGCTCTCCATGTTACGCTTGGTGGTATATTCTCCAGTCAGTACGTGGTGTATATCCTGATGTGAAGGAGGTACACACGCTAGCACAAGGAACCAGGATATCCCCAGTTTAGTGGAGGAGAGGACTGACTCCAACAGGAGATGTGGCGCACAGAGCAGGTGTAGATCCGAACAGCCACAGACAATCCTTCCAATATAGTGGCTCAGCGCAGGGTAGCGCTGAGCGCATAGGCCAGAAGCCAGAAGATCAAGACAGGTAACAGAATGAACGCTTGCTTAACTAGTAACTGCTTAAAGAGACACTGAAGCGAAAAAAAAATGATGATATTATGATTTGTAGGTGTAGTACAGCTAAGAAAAAAAACATTAAAGCAGGCCATACACTGGCTCGATTCACGGCCGTTTCGACAGCAGATCCGATCCTGGGATCGAATCTGCTGCCAATCGCTTGCGCTAAACGCACCCGCCGATCCGATTCCCTCCCGAAATCGGATCGGTCCGTCGATCGCGCCGTGCGGGAAATTACCCTCGATCGCCCGGGCGGTAGGAGCGCGTCGCTTGCGGCGTACGATTCGGGCCCGATCCGAGCATGTATACATTACCTGAAGCTGGCTCCGGGGTCCTCTTCTCCTCGCTGCACCGCATTTCCGCATGTCCCAGTGTACGCTTATACTTCCTGTGTCACTCCGGTGACCAGGAAGTTGAAATAGAGGGCGCTCTATTTGAACTTCCTGGTCACGGAGTAACACAGGAAGCGCCGGGATGGAGCAAGAACAGCGGTGCGGTGCAGTGCGGAGAAGACGCCCGGGAGCCAGCCTCAGGTAATGTATACGGGGGGGGGGGGGGACAGGCGGCAGGAGCAGCTGAACAGATTGTGATCGGTTTCAGGCTGAAATCGATTCACAATCTGTTTGCAGTAAAGGCAGCCATACGATCCCTATCTGATCAGATTCGATCAGATAGGGATCTGTCAGCTGGTCGATCTAATGGCACATCGACCAGTGTATGGCCACCTTAAGATCAGATACATCAGTCTAATTGTTTCCAGTACAGGAAGAGTTGAGAAACTCCAGTTGTTATCTCTATGCAAAAAAACTATTAAGCTCTCCGACTAACTTAGTCGTGGAGAGGGCTGTTATCTGACTTTTATTATCTCCACTGTAATTGAACTGTTTACTTTTCCTCTGCTAGAGGAGAGTTCATTACTTCACAGACTGCTCTGAAAGACTCATTTTGAATGCTGAGTGTTGTGTAATCTGCACATATTATAGAGTGATGCAATGTTAGAAAAAACACTATATACCTGAAAATAAAAATATGAGAATATTTTCTTTGCTGCTAATCTTCTAGTACGGTAATTATTCATAGTACACAACCAATTCATTATATCAGATATTTTTTTTCGCTTCAGTGTCTCTTTAAGTGACAGCAAGCGTCCAAGACAAGACAGACTGGAATGAGGCAGCCAATGCGGTTGCAGCGGTGGCGTCCCTCACAAGGACAGGACAGAATAGTCGGGAAATAGAGTCAAAGAAGGCAGACGTAATACACACAAATATACAATAGGTATGATTTCCTAGGGTATTACGGTTACAGCTATCAATAAACTACAAACGACTAACTGACATATGTATATATCAGCGATAAACCGATATATGACATAAGCAAGGAACACTAACTAAGAACTGGAGCAGGACTAGGAAGGATTCGCTAATCTACGCAGAAGCGAGCGCAATCCACGCAAGGCAACAGGAACAGGACTGACTAGCTACGCACGGATGATCACGATACGCGCAACCTACCAAAACGTGCTGGAAGCTGTCAGCTGACTGATCACAGGATCGTGTACGTATATATCAGCGACACTGATGTATTAATGTAACACGAATACAAGGAAAATAACAAACGTGCTAGTATGCATATATATCGGCAATGAACCAATATATGATGCAAGACCAGCAAAGTAACATTAGAACTAGAAACACGATTGGGGGCCAAAGTGACAGCAAGACAGGCTGGTGCTGCTGAGACTATGATAGCCCGAGGAGCCCTGCAGGAAGCAGATCTTTATACTGAGGTCATCCCAATGGGAGCAGACATGCAGATTCCCACACAGGTGAATGGTAATTATTCAATCCTGAGCTGGCCAGCACTGCAGAGCCATTGATGGAATCAGCAACTAGTTTGAGTGCAAACCAAACTATGCAAGCAAATGCATGTAATGACATAAAAAACTGCTTGTCTTCAGTAAAAACTGCAGCCAGCAGTACATGCAGCAGACGTGATCATAACACTCCAGCTGTGAAGAAACGTCAAGTCCCACAATGCATTGCAGGAGTCTGACAGACACAGTCATGATTCTTAAGGTGCGTACACACGCACTACTATAGAGAGTGACGGGTCCGTCAGACCCTCCCGCTGGGCGGTCGTTCTCCCAACAGTAGTGCGTGTGTACGCACCTTTGAAGGCAAATGCATTGTGGGACTTGAAGCTCCTTAACAGCTGGAGAGCTAAGTTTGCAGATCACTGCCTCAAGGGAATCAATGTGTCTGTAAATATGAACTGGCACCAGGAATTACCTTTCTGCCTTCCCTTATTTCGAATCTATCTCCAGGAATATCTTACTCAGCAGACATGATTGTAATGCTTGTTTAATGCTCCCCTTTTGTAAAAGGGTATAGCAGATCTGTGAAACTGCACTGATGATTAAAATGCAACAAATTCTATTTGAAAGTTAAAAAAAAGACCAGAAAAGAAAGTGCTCAGGTCTTTTACCACCTCCCAGCACACAATTTCAAATATAAACATATTGCCCTGTTTTGTCACACAACTTCTTTTCTCCACAATGAAGATACCTCCATAAATCACAGTGGGCACTGATCATGTGACTGTGCCCTCTCAGTGTCCACTTCCTGTTACTGGAAAGGCCTGTCTTACATACCTCCATAAATCACAGTGGGCACTGATCATGTGACTGTGCTCCCTCAGTGTCCACTCCCTGTTACTGGAAAGGCCTGTCTTACATACCTCCATAAATCACAGTGGGCACTGATAATTAGGGATGGCCCAGCCTAGGAGAACTCATGGAGGAGCATGTGATCAGTTTGATCAGCTGATAGATTTCTAAGGCTCTGATTTGCTGATCATGATCATGTGATAAACCAGGAAGTCATCACAGCAAATCAGGACCTTACAAATCGATCACCTGATCATGTGCTTCTCCATGAGTTCTCCTAGGCTGGGCCATCCCTACTGATCATGTGACTGTGCTCCCTCAGTAACCACTTCCTGTCAGTCAGTAACTGGAAAGGCCTGTCTTATACTCTGCAGGACAGAAGCAGGGTGAGTGGAATGTGGAGCAAAGCATAGCGTGACTAGCAGAGGAATGTCCCTGGATGTCTCCACAGACCTGCCTGAGATGTCCCCAGGGCGAGCGACCCATTCACAAACCACAGCAGCACGCAGTCCTTCCTGCTCTGAGATCTGACCTAAGGCAAGGCAAACTCAGCACAGCTACAGATAGCCAGGGGCAAGAATGTGACCACGCCACTACTCATGACAAAACACAAAGCATCCCAGCCATACACTGGTAACCAATAACATTGAACATTATAAAGGGCAGTTGCCTGAGGTCACTCTCTCTGTACCTGTCCGTCCAGTCACTGACATCCAACGTGACAGCAGTATGGCTCGGGCTTAAAGCTGCAAGTCTGGACCTGCTGGCCTGACGGCTACATCCAACATGGCTTTCCTGGAACTGTGCTGTGGCCGTTGTAAGCTGCCTCCAGCAAGTACCTCACGTGTGTTTGCGTTCTATCACCCAGGGTCACCTATACCATATCCCCCCAGGATGTCTACACTGGCCAGCTCGCATATTATCACCAGCCCTTCCCACCCCCTGACCCAAATGTTACTGAATGCCACAGGCGACATGTATACATCTGCAACCATAAGGTAAACAAAGCAAAATGGCCGACAGTCACACAGAGTGCAGGACAGTTCATGAGAGGCAGTGCCATTATGGCACCAAAGGCAAAGCAGCTATTGTCTCCCCCCCCCCCCCCCCCCAATTTATGGATAGGATGTCTATTTTTTTGCACTCTTTCAGACCCTAAAAATGGGAAAAAAAGCATTCTGCTAGGGAGATCTGCAGCAACTCCTCACAGACTCACCTCCCTGGGATACAGCGCTGTAGTTATCCCTCCATCCTCCGGTTGGCGCTGTAACCCTACAGTGAGATTGCCGGCTGTCGTCTTGAGGACAGACGGCGATCTCTCCAGCCTTGGAGGATAGGAAGAAAAATGGTGTCCGACGTCAGGATCCCCCGGGAGGTGAGTTAAAAGGCCGCTGCACGCTATACTCTACAGTAACCTCCCGGCGGCTACCATGAGTTCAGCTCGGGGATACAGCTCCTGCCATGTTTTTCTCCATCTCATGCTGAACTCGTGATTACCACTAAAGGAGATTAAGAGAGGTGTGTGGCCACTTCATAAATTGCAAATGTGAGGGGTGATCTTAAAGCACTCTAGGACGAAAAAACACAGACAACAAGCCCCAATAGTGCAGCATGTCACAACAGTAAGTAAGAATTGGTAGTATGAAAGTGGGGTACTCATAAAGGAAGGTTGCAGTTGGGTAACCAACCAGTGTAGGCAGGTGGAGATGCACAAACTCGACTCCACTTGGGTGTCCAGACAGGCTGGACGCGGTTGTGCTCTTCATACAAACAACTACATGTCAAGTCACTATAGATCGATCAATTAAAACACCCCTCCAAAGGAGGGTGGGTAACAAAGGAGGGAGGGGGCACCCAAGGTATAGTAAAACTAAGTTAAAAACAATAAAATAAATTAAAAAAGAAAGTGAGGTGGCTTACCTCAGCGAAGACAAGTTGTTAACAGAAAATGGGCCTGATTCACAAAGCGGTGATAACTCAGTTATCACGCCTAAAAGACTTTAGGCGTGATAACCTTTGCACCGCTGAGTTAGCACCGTTTTGTGCTCTTTATCGCGCGCAAAGTCCCGCGCGCAAAGTGTTGCGCGCGCAGCGCCCATAGAGTATAATGGGCGCATCGCGCGCACTGCACCGTGCGATTGCACGCTGGAATTTTGCGCGAGTTTCATTTTATCACGCCTAAACTAAGTTTAGGCGTGATAAAGGGCTTTTCACAGGCGTGCAAACACTTTGCACCGCTTTGTGAATCAGGCCCAATGATTTTAACATACTCACTGACAACGCGTTTTGTGGGTCTTAGCCCATTCCCTCAGGCCGAATAACAAGCCAAAAAAGTGTTTGAGCCAAGATAAAGGTGCCTCTATCTTGAATCCAACATTTTTTGGCATAATATTTGGCCTGAGGAAGTGGGCTAAGCCCCACGAAACGCATTGCGAATGCATATATTAAAACCGTTGTTTATTAACAACTTGTCTTCATTGAGGTAAGCCACCTCAACCTTTTTTTTAACTTAGTTTTATTATACCTTGGGTGCCTCTTTCCTCCTGTGTGCACTACATAAAAAACATTGTTTGTGTGAAGCCTGGGTCTTGGTTGTAATATTGTCCTGGCAATCCAGAAGAGTTGCAACAGTCAACAGATTAAATCAAAACAGTTACAGCTTAATTAGCGCCTGAACAGTACCTCCCATTCATGGTTATGCTATTCAGGTAAGCTTTGTTACATGATCTGTAGTGCCCATTTATGTGTAAAAGAATTACATAAAGCGCAGTATCCTGAAGTAGCTGGCACCCCAGGCATTTGCCTGGTTTGTTTATGCCAAAAAACGGCCCTGTAGGGTCATGTTAATATCACCCATATAACTAAGGGTTAAGTTTGCAAAGGTAACAGATACAAGTGAAGGCGGTATGCCATAACACGGTGACGTCCTTACCATCTGGAAGGCGAGAAGGAAGCAGAAGTCCTCTTCTGCCCAGTTCAGCCAGAGCCAGGCACCCGCCATGCCAAGCATTATTGGTTTCCTGGAAACTGAACACAAGACAGATTGAGAGAGATGAGCAGAAAGATTCATGGCAAGCAGTGCACATCACAGCCAAACAAAACACAGCTGGAAGCAGCTAAAGAGTCAGCAGATCCAAGGCGGCTCAGCTGATTGGTCGCCAAGCTTTAGGACACAAGTAAATATTTTACACAGTAACATGTGAATTGAGGTATTATAGTATAATCTTGTTATAATAAACTTGGGTATAGTAAACTACCTCTCCAGGTCCTGGCCAATCTCCATTATAGGTCTATGGGAGCAACGCCTGGTATAGTAAACCTGGATATAATAAAACTTCTGTTATAGTAAACATGTTTTTGGCCTCTGCCAAATTTAAGTAGGCCTCAGTTATTTGGACTGAGTCAAAAAGGCTTGGGGTGCAGACCTGCCCTTTAAGGGGATTTTCTCTTAGAGAGAAAATCTACAGTTCTGTCAGCAGAACTAGGACATACCAAGAAGTTGTTCTGTGGGCAAGGCCACAGGTCTCACTGACCTCAACATGGAGACCACAAGAACAGCATACCTCCCAACATTTACTAAGAAACCGGGACACTGGCCAGACCCCCAACACACGCCTACCATCGTTTTTTGAAGATTTTTTTTAAAATAATATTTATGCCCTTAGTTATTTTGTTTTGTTTTAATAAATATACCCTCATACACCCTGCCCGTGGGTGGGGAGGAGGGTAAGGGTGCCCGTGGGTGGGGAGGATGGGTGCCACTGCACACAAAAAAAAAATGATCGAGGCGCCAGCCGCGCCTAAGTGGTATGCGGGATGCGGCCATATCATTACTACCTCCCTTGAGATATCATTACTACCTTCCCTTGAGATCTGCCCCCGTGTCCCCCAATAGCAGAGTGCGCAGCGAGCGGAGCGGGCTGTCATCTTACCTGCGTCCATGCACGAGTACCGTGTCTTCATCCAGCTTCCTGTGACGTCACAGGAAGCAGAGTGAAGCCGGACATCGGTACTCGTGCATGGACGCAGGAGAGATGACAGCTCGCTCCGCTCGCTGCGCACTCTGCTAACGTGGGACACGGGGCAGATCTCAAGGGAAGGAGGGAGGGAGGTAGTAATGATATGGCCGCATCCCGCATACCACTTAGGCGCGGCTGGCGCCTCGATCCTTTTTTTTTTTTACTCGCTGCTCACTGCCGCCCGGGACTTGGGGGGCTCATACCGTGACAGCGGGAGAGCCCCCCCAAATCGTGACAGTCCCGACGAGATCAGGACAGTTGGGCCCTCTGGAACAGTAAACAAAGCCATGTTTATTCAACATGGAAATTCTTTGTATCTAGGGCAAAATATCTTATAGAATATTAATCGAGTAGGTGTGTGTCCTGACATCACAAGGGATCTGAACCAATCATAGATGGCTCAGGTGAGGTCACATTTAACTCTTTCTGGTTCATATAAAACCCAAAGCCGAAGTATGGAGTGGCACATTCTGTCTTGCTACCTGTCCCTGCCGGCTTAAACCTTTATATAATCCATTTCTGTTTGATATCTTGTATGCTATATCTTGGATGCTGTATATACTTAGTTTAGACGTAACTTAGTGTAGACATAAGAGGACCTGATTACCTTCAGCAGGAAGGTAATCACGAAGCTGTAACGCAACGCAAGAATCTGCTTCGCTAAGACATAACGACATGTAGAGATGAGTATCTGTATATCTGTTTATTGAATAAACAACTTGGAATTTGAAGACGCCTGAGAACAGTCTATCTCCTATAATGCTTGCTGTGTTGAGAGTCAAGTTATCTCACAGTCTGTGAGGTGCAACTCTAAGAAGTTGCTGGTGTCGAAGCAAAAAGGTGATTTATAACACGTCACACTGACTCTGGATATAGTAAGCAGTGGGCAGCGCATGCGTTATACGTCAGTGTGAAACACATGGTATGCTGCTCTCTTCAGGCTGGTTGTAAGTTGATGCCTGATAACATTTGTAAGACAAAAAGAATGGCACAAGCACTGGATATAAAGTACTGTAGAAATAACTTGTATAAAGAGGATAGCGCTCACAGTGTCCCTACTCAGCACCTGATAGCAACACCCGATCGCCTCCTCTATTCTATAAAATTCTGTTTGTCAAGAGGTAGCGCTCAAGGTGCGTATCACCTATAAAGGATGTCATCAAATCAAATATGTGTACTACATATAACAGGTACAAGCCTAAATATAAACACTTTGGCACTCAAAGTCCATGCAAGGTTATTAGCAAGGTAATAACTAAAAGTCCATGTACACAGGCCCTAAAATTTAAAACTTGGACTAGATCACTGGTTTCTTCTCCATAGGTACACACAATTTGAAGAATCTACTTTTAGTGTGCTGTGTGTACCTATGGAGAAGAAACCAGTGATCTAGTCCAAGTTTTAAATTTTAGGGCCTGTGTACATGGACTTTTAGTTATTACCTTGCTAATAACCTTGCATGGACTTTGAGTGCCAAAGTGTTTATATTTAGGCTTGTACCTGTTATATGTAGTATAAGCTGAACATATTTGATTTGATGACATCCTTTATAGGTGATACGCACCTTGAGCGCTACCTCTTGACAAACAGAATACTGTAGAAATAAGCAGCCTGGGGAAAATGAGGAATAATGTGAACATAAAGAAAAAAGGACGCAGCATAACAACTTCCACTTTGCAATCACTGATAAAAGTATCGTCACAGTCCTCCGATGGGATTGTACACACTCCTGGGTATCTCTTCCCTTGTTCGCGATAACGCTCCTGGTAGTGTGTGGAGTGCTAAGTCCAGCCGACGGAGTTATCAGAGCCACTCGCATTAGAGATGTGAGTGTCTTGATTGGCTGAATTTTGAAGAGCGTCTTCAAGTGACTCAAGGGTGAGCAGAAAGTTTTGCAGGACATGTGCTGCAAGTCCTGCCTACGGAGGTATCGGAGCCACTCCCAGGAAGCGAGTGGTTGGCTCTATGACTGCCACGGCTACAATGTTTAAGGAGCCCTGGATACTGTACCAGTAATTTATCCAGCCTGGCTATGCAGCACTAAGGTATACTTAACCTTCCAGTCCACCAAATGTGCAAGTGCTTGTACTGTACATCCAATGGGAGGACAGAGTTAGTCTTTTGCAGCAGTGAATGTACCAGGGCATGCTGGGCCATTTCTAGAACAATTTCTGATATAGTAAACTTCTGATATAGTAAACCACTTTTCCTGGTCCCTTGGAGTTTACAATATAAATAAAAACACATAGCTGTCAGCTGTTTGCACATTTCCGCACAAGTAAGTATAAACCTATAAACCTACAGTCTCATCTCGTTTGTTAACCGGGGACTACCCGTACAAGATGTTCATAGGAACGTCACGTTATCACAAATACCCATCTGCTGGAGGTTCGCTTTAACTTCTCTAGGACAATGCACATCGCTCCTATAAGGTGTCCACAATCCTTCCATTATCTCGAGGTTGGCATCAGCCGAATGCTCCAGATGTTACCTTTAAGTCAGGCTGAAGTGTGAGGCACAAGTTGGCACAGGTCTGCAGGTGTCCCTGTAACTGCCATGCAAATACCAGCAACATACTCTGACAGTCTGAGCCAATACACTGGTGTGTCCGCCATTCTCTGTACAAACACGGGACGGGGCTGGACAAATCCCAGGAGGTGCGCTGCCGAGGCTCTGTGAGGCCCACCCAACCCTGGTAGTAAGAGGCTTCACTGCACACTTTGCATATCACAGGCTGCGACCAACTGGAGGATGTTGGTGGTGTTATAACGGAGTATATCTATTTTTTACAGGTTTTATGGGGGCTTCCACTATATTCAAATTAGATTATACTTGTAAATACTATTAACCAAAATGTTAACTACTTCAGTACCAGCAGTCTTAGGCCCCTTAACCTCCTTGCCGGTTCAATTCCTCCAGCAAGGAGGCAGCGCAGGAGTTTTTTTTTTTTTTTTTTTTTAAATCATGTAGCGAGCCTAGGGCTCGCTACATGATAGCCGCTGAGCGGCGGCATCCCCCCACCCACTCCGATCGCCTTGGGCGATCAGAGTAAGCAGGAAATCCCGTTCAGAACGGGATTTCCTGCAGGGCTTCCCCGGTCGCCATGGCGACCAGGCGGGATGACGTCACCGACGTCGGGACGTCATAGGGAATCCCGATCCGCCCCTCAACGCTGCCTGGCACTGATTGGCCAGGCAGCGCAGGGGTCTGGGGCGGGGGGGTGCGACTCGGCGCGGCGGATCGGCGGCGATCAGAAGTTACAAGCAGCTAGCAAAGTGCTAGCTGCTTGTAACAAAAAAAAAAATTATGCAAATCGGCCCAGCGGGGCCTGAGAAATCCTCCTGCGCAGGTTACCCCGAACTGAGTTCGGGATAACCGGCAAGGAGGTTAAGGAACAGAGACTACTGGTACAAAAAAAAAAAAAAAAACTCTACCAACGTCACGCCGCACGGCCTGTAGCTCAAGCTAACTCACTCACTCTGCCGTCGCTATGACAGCAGAGCTGTGTGAGCCGGTACGGAGCAGATTTATTGGTTCCTGACCCTGTCATCAATGGGAGCCAATGAGATTGGCTCACAGTGATCACATAGTTAGGAGCCAATGAAATCAGCTTCTGACCAGCTCACGTTGCTCTACTGTTATACTGACAGCAGGTCGAGTGGGCTGCAGTGACAGAAGAGCGACGTGATCGGTGATAGCAGTGGGAACGTGCAGCTCGCTAACTGAAATCAATGCTGTAGCAGGAATAACAGGTCCCTAACAGGGCGTAGATTTCAATTAGCACGGTCCAGAACAGGTTAATATAGGTTTTTGTCTTTCACAGGAAAAAAAAATTAGCAGGTTAGACTTGCTTTATTGTTTGTGGTTTTTTTTTCTTCTTTTTTTATTGTACTAAACAAAACAGACTCTAACTGTGGGCATAGCTACAGACATAACTCATGCACAGCACAACATTCAGCAATAGAAGTACAAACTACATACATCAATCATTCCTGTATGCAGTGTGTGCAGACTGGAGCACCATCCTCACATCACCGGCAGGATCTACAAACGTAACTATAAAACAACATTTCAGCCAACATGTCTGCTTCCATTAGCTGTAAAGCCTAGTACACACTAGCAATTTTGATAGGCCAATCATTGGTCAATTTTACCACCTCCATGTGTTATGACCATTTACCTATATAATCTGCATAGAATTGAAAATCTGTTTGGCCCTCATACTACATGGAGGTGGTAAAATTGACCAATCATTGGCCAATCAAAATTGCTAGTGTGTACTAGGCTTTAGTGTTGGATCTCCTTCAATTACCTGAAACAGTCAAGCACCGAGCCCACAACATCGTCCGCTAGCTCCTGCGGGAGGCGTCCGGTCAGTCGGCCAATTCTAGGGAAACAGTGCATACATAGGACAGCTGATAAAAACATCAATCAAAACCAAAGATCAGGCACAGATTTATACACATTTAATAGAACAGTAATTAAAGCAAACCTAAACTGAAAATAAATGGATGCGATAAACAGTTGTAGCTATAGTCCTTATCCTAGATGAAACTTTCCTTAAATCCTACATTCTCCTGGCTTCCGAGGTAAACACAAGTTAGGCGGAGTGTTGTGCACATGGGCAGTAGCGCTGTGCATGTGCAGAACGCTCCCAGCAGAGCGATCGTGAGAGACGCACACGACCGCACATGCTCAGAAGCCACCGACTCACTGCAGGACTGACAGCGGGTCCCAGGGGAAGACCAGAGCTGCGGTGAGGGACACACAGACTTCCAGGGGCTGGAAGAAGCCCCAGGCAAGTAAAGCTACATACACGTTGTTTACCGCGGTAATCCTTTAAAGATTAAAATCTACCTTTTTAAGGAGTGATACTCTCAGGTAGGAGCGTAGTTCTTTAATGTTAGGGTGCTTACACACATGCAATTGTGATTGGCCAACGAATGTCCAATTTTAACACTTCAATGTAGTATGAGGGCCAACAACTTGTACAGTTGTTATGTCCTCCTAACTTGTTCCGAAAATAGAGCCCCCTGACTTGCGCCATCAATATATTCCCCCTGACTTGTGCCGTCATTATAGCCCCCTGACTTGTGCCGTCATTATATTCCCCAACTTGTGCCGTCATTATAGCCCCCGACTTGTGCCGTCATTATAGCCCCCTGACTTGTGCAGTCATTGTATTCCTCCTGACTTGTGCCGTCATTATAGCCCCCTGACTTGTGCCGTCATTATAAAAGATAGAAGACCGAGAGCCCAATATAGTGTAGTATGTATTAATAGGGGGTGGGATGTATTATGAAATGCAAGTAATATACTCACAAACCCGGGTTGCCTCCAAAGCAACCACTGTTCAGGCAGGTGGGGAGAACAAGCCTGTCCCCACTCAGGATTAAGACGTCGCTCTCTGTGGATAGAGGGAATGTGTAGGGTAGATCACCCTTCCACCAAGGGTGGACTTCTGGATGCGCAAAGGTGTACAGAGGCGCCGGAAGGATAAAAGTAGATAAAAAGTTTAAAATTGTTCTGGTTGCGGTGGTGGACCAATCAACCATAAACAGACAACAAAGCTGTCGATTTTCAAAACATATATACAGTTTATTCTATTACTCCCAGTAAAGAGTCGCAACGCGTTTCGCAGGCAAGGACCCGCTTCTTCAGGCAATAAAGGACAGGAGCAATACACAGCGTGTAGTCTAGACGATGCTTGGCACCTCGTCATTATATGTCCCCTGACTTGTGCCGTCATTATATGTCCCCTGACTTGTGCCGTCATTATAGCCCCGACTTGTGCCGTCATTATAGCCCCGACTTGTGCCGTCATTATAGGCCCGACTTGTGCCGTCATTATAGGCCCGACTTGTGCCGTCATTATAGGCCCGACTTGTGCCGTCATTATAGGCCCGACTCCTGCCGTCATTATATCTTCCTGACTTCTGCCGTCATTATATTCCCCTGACTTCTGCAGTCATTATATTTGGCAATACTATTTATTGGTGAACTCAGGTCGATAACAATGAGCGCTGTCAGAACAAGTCCCCTTCCTCATTTCACAAGCTGGCATTGCCATCTATTGGATTATTGAATGGATGGTATCATCCCTACTCCATAAAATCCCTGCTTTACCCCAAGGCAAGCCCTTTAGAACCATCTTCTGCAGCAGTCATAGCAGAAAACACAGCAGATTGTGCTGCTAACAGAATGAGAGACTTGGAGGCAGGGAAAACAGACTTTGTACACGTAATGAAGATCCGTCTGAACTTCACAAGGAAGTAGAGAGAGAGTAAACAGCCAGCTAATGCCCCCGGGGCTCAGCAAATTTCACTACAATAACGTTTGCTTTGCCAACTGCGAGAGACCTTTACCAGTCAGGCCAAGAAAGAAAACAGAGAAAAATGAATGTGAAAAGCTGCATTCAGTACGGATGAGAAAGCAGGCCGACCTACCCCTTCGCTGCAGACCATCGCACAATGGTGTCCTTGTCCTTCAGGCCGACCAGTAACTGTTCTGCAGGGAAGAAAAAAAGGCACAGAATGAATGGAGTGTCGGGATTATCTGCCTGGATATATTGTCAGATGTCATGGTGCTAAGAGAACCTGTCACTGTTACTAGAAGATGCAGGCACTCCATTGAGCCAAACTATGGAGGGCAATCACACACAACTTTACTAGAAAGGCCGAGAGTCAATGAGAGGAGCAGGTTATTATAACAGTTTCCCTGCGGAGGATACTTTAATCTATGGTTCTTCAAGGTGACTGGGCTGCTTAACTCTCCCACCCCCCCCACCGACTCTCCCACCCCCCCCACCGACCTGCAAAATATCTATTTTTTTTATTAATGTACAAGTCATTAGCACAAAAGACATGAGTGTACAAAGGTTTGTTATGCAACTCCCCACACCAGGTCACTATATTGCTGAGCTACCCTTGCTACAATTCAAGTTGAAGGTTTTCATGGGACAGGTTCATTCCTCAACTCCTCCCAGTTACGTGGCGGTGTATTTAAGTTAAGCAACTTTCAAGTCATACCACAGGATTCTCTGTTGGATTGAGCTCTAGGCTCTGGTTATACCATTCCAAGATAGTTAAAGGACAACCGAGGTGATATATGATATGATGAGATAGACATGGGTATGTACAGTGCCTAGCACAAAAATAACCAGGCTGTGTTTTTTTTCTTTCTCTGCCTGAAACATCAGGTATGCAAGTAACAGTTTCTGTCTGGGTCGGACTGGGTCAGACTATAGCGTAACCCTCACTGATAAGTAATTACAGCCATAGAACACGTTCCTGTCAGTAAATGGCTTCTGAGAGCAGAAGAGAGATAAAAAAGGGTCAATAGTTCATAGATTTGAGCTCTGGCATACTTCAGTGAATGTGTCATTGAGCAGAGACAATGAAACAGTAAAAACTTATAGATTTAAATATAAAATGAGAAGGAGGATAGATACAATTGTTTTTGTCATCAGGTTATTTTCACCTCGGATGTCCTTTAAAGATTTCCCTATTAAACTCCTCCAGTGTAGCAGTATGTTTAGAGTCATCAAGCATTACCGCATTCGGTAATGCTGAAAACAGCTGAGTTAACGGAGCACTTAAGAAAATGTTAATTCATCAAAGCTGTTACCGAATGAGAAGCTGAAATCACAGAGCAATGAGATAAATTACCGACTTGTGCTCAACACATGTCAGCAAATGTCAGTAAATGTTAATTCATCAAGGTTACCACATTCGCTAGCACATTCGGTGTTTATCTCCAGCTCTCCCCTGTCGTTACAGGCTTCTAAAGCCTTCTGTGTGAATGTTTTCATGATTAAAGGCAGCCATACACTGGTCGATGTGCCATCAGATCGACCAGCTGACAGATCCCTATCTGATCGAATCTGATCAGAGAGGGATCGTATGGCTGCCTTTCCTGCAAACAGATTGTGAATCGATTTCAGCCTGAAACCGATCACAATCTGTTGTGGTGGTGCTGCCGCCGCTCCCCCCCGCCGGTATACATTACCTGAGGCTGGCTCCCGGGCGTGATGTCCCCGTCATGTGGCACCTCCGGCTCCGGCATCCGCATAGAACTTAAGCTATCACACCAGTGACAGCGGAAGTTCAAATAGAGCGCCCTCTAGTTGTACTTCCGCTGTCACTGGCATGACAGCGGAAGTTATACGAGGATGCCGGAGGCGCCATGACGGGAGCAGTGACGGACGGGATGCCCGGGAGCCAGCCTCAGGTAATGTATACCGGATCGGCCGCCGCTAGCGACGCGCTCCCTACCCGCGGGCGATCGAGGGTAATTTCCCGCACGGCGCGATCGACGGACCGATCCGATTTCGGGAGGAAATTGGATCGGCGGGTGCGTGTTGCGCGAACGATTGGCAGCAGATTCGATCCCAGTGATCGAATCTGCTGTCGAAACTGCCGCAAATCGGGCCAGTGTATGGCCACCTTAACAGGAGCAGGCAGCCAATAGAAACAGCCCCTGTTCTCCTGCAAGTGCTGCTGATAGGTCACACAGGCTTCTCCACACAAGCTTCCAGACCTCCCAGGCAGTGAGCAGAGATAAGGGGACAAAAGATATCCCCAGATGTCCTTCGGTGGTTTAACCCTTTGAGTCCCTGTTTGAATATACAAAGATGCATGTGGTGAAATCACCAAGCATGGCATTTGTAAAGTCTCCAGGAAGTTTATCTACGTTGTGGCAAAGAAGTAAAATGTTAAGAAACACTGATGGACAGATTCAGAGCAGCAGAGGCAGTATAAGTAACAGTAAATATAACACACGTTTACATGTAAAGGGATGTCTGGATGCCTTCTATTGTTATCAGCTTGTAACAACACAGAGACATTCCAAGCTGCTCTGCACCACTCTGCCATTATCTAACAGCCTTTGATGAACTGAAGCCGTAGTACTTCGGTAACTTAACGAACCTCTACCACACATGGGAAAATATTGATGAATTAGCACAGTGAAGTGTAAAATACCGAATGCGGTATTTTAAGGACTGGGATTTTGTTATCGAACACCCTTTGATGAATTAAAGCCATTGTCCTGGAAGGTGCACCTTTATCCCAGTCTTATCTCTGGCAGACTGAAACGTGTTCTACTGAAGAACTGCTGTGTTCAGTGCCACCCATCTTTCCTTCAATCGTGACCAGTTTCCTTGTCTCTGCAGCATTTTGCTAACACCACCATGCTTCATTGTTGGAAAGATGGGAAGTGTTGGGTTTGCATCATACATGGCAGTTTCCGTGATGGCCAAAAGTTTAATTGTAGTATCACTGAGAGAATACCACCTTCTGTGCGTTTTAGGAGACCACCACATTCTGCACACTTTAAACACTTTTTTTTTTCTTTCTTTGAGCAATGGCTTTTTTCTACCTAGGATTACATTAGTGACCTAATGGCTCGATACCCTTGTCTCCACTGTGAATCCTTGCAGCACCTTCAGTGTTATCTCTGATATCTTTGATTAGTGGGTGGAGTTACATTCTTTCCATTTTACTATTATGGGCCTAATGGTCTGTGAAATAATTTGAGATTAGTAAATTGAGATAATTTTTTATTTCCTTTAAAAAAAAAAAAAAAAAAAAAATATCTACATCCCCACAATGGCTATCATTCATAAAGCATTTCCACATGCGGAAATGCTGAAAACAGCTCACTTTACCGACCTCTTAGCAAAGTCTCTATTCATAAAGGCTCTTTCCGCATGCGAAGCTGAAATTTCCGAGCAGAGCGATAAATCACCGCCTTGTGCGGTGATTATCATAAAAAATGTAACAAACTGTCAATTCATAAAGATGAGGACGGGGAATACCGCTCCCTTGGATGTGGTGATAACAATGTGAAGTTAATGGAGACACAGACCTCCCAGGCAGCAGCATTAGAGCGGAACATGGAGAAATGTACCAACTCGGCAGCTTCCTGTGTTTCCGCAAGTCTACTGCCTGCCTACCGACAGCCTAGTTCGGGAAATCTCCGCACTACTATCGCAACTGTATCCTTTTCTATGAATGCCCACCCAGAAGTCTAAAATACCGGCAGCTGTGTTTTCCCGCATTGATTCTCCTTACCGACGGCTGTTTTATGAATGATAGCCAATGTGAAGTACTCCGTTGTCTTAATGTTGCTTGCTCCGTGGTCATAATTTGCAGTGGCAATAATGGCAGATCATTTTGTCTGCACTGAACAGAATTTTGATATGCTGTCCAGACGCCTCCCATCTCATCATCATCCAGGGAGGGAGGTGCTGGGAGGGAGCACTGGATATTTTATTCCTGTGAACAAAGAGCTGACTCCACCTACAGAAGGGGACAGAGGGAGGAGCTGGATGAGGTCAGGTGTCGGCTCTGTGCTGGAGAAGAAACTCCCACTCTGCTGACAGATCTATCATTTGTGCAGATATCTCTGGGTCATGTGACTTAGTTTTCCAAAGGGAATTTTTGTGAACCGGCTGCGTCATGTGTGTAAATTGAGTAAACCATGACCCCGTTCACTAAGGACGGTCATTGAGATGCAAATAATTCCACGGACCAATCGAAAGACAATTGAGATGGGATTGGAATAGTCCATTTTCAAGCTGCATATGCGTGCCTGAACTCAGAATTAGTTGCGGCCTCCGTAAGCGCTGTTTGTGGTTGTTGCTCGGTTGGTAGTGGTCCTGTGTTTGGTGCTATGAGGACAGACAGGTCACACTGTTTATATAAAACCCAAACACATCATTCAGCGACTCCACAATGCCCATTCAAAAGCTTTGTGCAAGCCGCTCACTGTACAAACATGGGGAAAGTGTACACAAAAGCCTGCAGAGATCCCAGCTCACACTGCTGACTGCACCAGATAACACTGCGCAAAGCACTGACTGTACAAGGCTGCACCGCCATGCTGATCACTATGTGACTGTATAATGAGGCCCAGAGCACTAGCTGCACAAGACTAAACCGCCGCCACACTAATTAATATGTGACTGTATAATGAGGCCCAGAGCACTAGCTGCACAAGGCTGCCCCGCCGCCACACCGATTACTATGTGACTGTATAATGAGGCCCAGAGCACTAGCTGCACAAGACTGCACCGCTGCCACACCGATTACTATGTGACTGTATAATGAGGCCCAGAGCACTAGCTGCACAAGGCTGCACCACCGTCACGCTGATCACTATGTGACTGTATAATGAGGCCCAGAGCACTAGCTGCACAAGACTGCACCGCTGCCACACCGATTACTATGTGACTGTATAATGAGGCCCAGAGCACTAGCTGCACAAGGCTGCACCACCGCCACGCTGATCACTATGTGACTGTATAATGAGGCCCAGAGCACTAGCTGCACAAGGCTGCACCGCCGCCACACTGATCACTATGCGACTGTATAATGAGGCCCAGAGCACTAGCTGCACAAGACTGCACCGTCGCCACACTGATCACTATGTGAATGTATAATGAGGCCCAGAGCACTAGCTGCACAAGGCTGCACCGCCACCACACCGATTACTATGTGACTGTATAATGAGGCCCGGAGCACTAGCTGCACAAGGCTGCACCGCGGCCACACCGATTACTATGTGACTGTATAATGAGGCCCAGAGCACTAGCTGCTCAAGGCTGCACCGCCGCCACACCGATTACTATGTGACTGTATAATGAGGCCCAGAGCACTAGCTGCACAAGACTGCACCGCTGCCACACCGATTACTATGTGACTGTATAATGAGGCCCAGAGCACTAGCTGCACAAGGCTGCACCACCGCCACGCTGATCACTATGTGACTGTATAATTAGGCCCAGAGCACTAGCTGCACAAGGCTGCACCGCCGCCACACTGATCACTATGTGACTGTATAATGAGGCCCAGAGCACTAGCTGCACAAGACTGCACCGCCGCCACACCGATCACTATGTGACTGTATCATGAGGCCCAGAGCACTAGCTGCACAAGGCTGCACCGCCGCCACACTGATCACTATTGGCTGTATAATGAGGCCCAGAGCATTAGCTGCACAAGGCTGCACCGCCGCCACATCGATTACTATGTGACTGTATAATGAGGCCCAGAGCACTAGCTGCACAAGGCTGCACCGCCGCCACACCGATCACTATGTGACTGTATCATGAGGCCCAGAGCACTAGCTGCACAAGGCTGCACCGCCGCCACACTGATCACTATGTGACTGTATAATGAGGACCAGAGCACTAGCTGCACAAGGCTGCACCGCCGCCACACTGCTCACTATGTGACTGTATAATGAGGCCCAGAGCACTAGCTGCACAAGACTGCACCGCCGCCACATCGATTACTATGTGACTGTATAATGAGGACCAAAGCACTAGCTGCACAAGACTGCACCGCCGCCACACTGCTCACTATGTGACTGTATAATGAGGCCCAGAGCACTAGCTGCACAAGACTGCACCGCCGCCACATCGATTACTATGTGACTGCATAATGAGGCCCAGAGCACTAGCTGCACAAGACTGCACCGCCGCCACACTGATCACTATGTTACTGTATAATGAGGCCCAGAGCACTAGCTGCACAAGACTGCACTGCCGCCACACTGATCACTATTGGCTGTATCATGAGGCCCAGAGCACTAGCTGCACAAGACTGCACCGCCGCCACACCGATTACTATGTGACTGTATCATGAGGCCCAGAGCACTAGCTGCACAAGGCTGCACCGCCGCCACATCGATTACTATGTGACTGTATAATGAGGCCCAGAGCACTAGCTGCACAAGGCTGCACCGCCGCCACACCGATCACTATGTGACTGTATCATGAGGCCCAGAGCACTAGCTGCACAAGGCTGCACCGCCGCCACACTGATCACTATGTGACTGTATAATGAGGACCAGAGCACTAGCTGCACAAGGCTGCACCGCCGCCACACTGATCACTATTGGCTGTATCATGAGGCCCAGAGCACTAGCTGCACAAGACTGCACCGCCGCCACACCGATTACTATGTGACTGTATCATGAGGCCCAGAGCACTAGCTGCACAAGACTGCACCGCCGCCACATCGATTACTATGTGACTGTATCATGAGGCCCAGAGCACTTGCTGCACAAGGCTGCACCGCCGCCACACTGATCACTATGTGACTGTATAATGAGGACCAGAGCACTAGCTGCACAAGGCTGCACCGCCACCACACCTATTACTATGTGACTGTATCATGAGGCCCAGAGCACTAGCTGCACAAGGCTGCACTGCCGCCACACCTATTACTATGTGACTGTATAATGAGGCCCAGCGCACTAGCTGCACAAGGCTGCACCACCGCCACACCGATTACTATGTGACTGTATAATGAGGCCCAGAGCACTAGCTGCTCAAGGCTGCACCGCCATGCTGATCACTATGTGACTGTATAATGAGGCCCAGAGCACTAGCTGCACAAGGCTGCACCACCGCCACACTGATCACTATGTGACTGTATCATGAGGCCCAGAGCACTAGCTGCACAAGACTGCACCGCCGCCACGCTGATCACTATGTGACTGTATAATGAGGCCAAGAGCACTAGCTGCACAAGGCTGCACCGCCGCCACACCGATTACTATGTGACTGTATAATGAGGACCAGAGCACTAGCTGCACAAGGCTGCCACCGCCCGCCACACCGATTACTATGTGACTGTATAATGAGGCCCAGAGCACTAGCTGCACAAGGCTGCACCGCCGCCACACTGATCACTATTGGCTGTATCATGAGGCCCAGAGCACTAGCTGCACAAGGCTGAACCGCCGCCACACCTATTACTATGTGACTGTATAATGAGGCCCAGAGCACTAGCTGCACAAGGCTGCACCGCCGCCACACTGATCACTATGTGACTGTATAATGAAGGCCCAGAGCACTAGCTGCACAAGGCTGCACTGCCGCCACACCGATTACTATGTGACTGTATAATGAGGCCCAGAGCACTAGCTGCACAAGGCTGCACTGCCGCCACACCGATTACTATGTGGCTGTATCATGAGGCCCAGAGCACTAGCTGCACAAGGCTGCACCGCCGCCACACTGATCACTATGTGACTGTATAATGAGGCCCAGAGCACTAGCTGCACAAGGCTGCACTGCCGCCACACCGATTACTATGTGACTGTATCATGAGGCCCAGAGCACTAGCTGCACAAGACTGCACCGCCGCCACACCGATTACTATGTGACTGTATAATGAGGCCCAGAGCACTAGCTGCACAAGGCTGCACCACCGCCACGCTGATCACTATGTGACTGTATAATGAGGCCCAGAGCACTAGCTGCACAAGGCTGCACTGCCGCCACACCGATTACTATGTGACTGTATAATGAGGCCCAGAGCACTAGCTGCACAAGGCTGCACCACCGCCACGCTGATCACTATGTGACTGTATAATGAGGCCCAGAGCACTAGCTGCACAAGGCTGCACTGCCGCCACACCGATTACTATGTGACTGTATCATGAGGCCCAGAGCACTAGCTGCACAAGACTGCACCGCCGCCACACCGATTACTATGTGACTGTATCATGAGGCCCAGAGCACTAGCTGCACAAGACTGCACCGCCACCACACCTATTACTATGTGACTGTATAATGAGGACCAGAGCACTAGCTGCACAAGGCTGCACCGCCGCCACACTGATCACTATGTGACTGTATCATGAGGCCCAGAGCACTAGCTGCACAAGGCTGCACCGCCGCCACACTGATCACTATGTGACTGTATAATGAGGCCCAGAGCACTAGCTGCACAAGAATGCACCGCCGCCACACTGATCACTATGTGACTGTATAATGAGGCCCAGAGCACTAGCTGCACAAGACTGCACCGCCGCCACACTAATCACTATGTGACTGTATAATGAGGCCCAGAGCACTAGCTGCACAAGGCTGCACCGCCGCCACACTGATCACTATGTGACTGTATCATGAGGCCCAGAGCACTAGCTGCACAAGAATGCACCGCCGCCACACTGATCACTATGTGACTGTATAATGAGGAACAGAGCACCAGCTGCACAAGGCTGAACCGCCGCCACACTGATCACTATGTGACTGTATAATGAGGCCCAGAGCACTAGCTGCACAAGACTGCACCGCCGCCACACTGATCACTATGTGACTGTATCATGAGGCCCAGAGCACTAGCTGCACAAGGCTGCACCACCGCCACACTGATCACTATGTGACTGTATAATGAGGCCTAGAGCACTAGCTGCACAAGGCTGCACCGCCGCCACACCGATTACTATGTGACTGTATAATGAGGCCCAGAGCACTAGCTGCACAAGGCTGCACCGCCACCACACCTATTACTATGTGACTGTATAATGAGGACCAGAGCACTAGCTGCACAAGGCTGCACCGCCGCCACACTGATCACTATGTGACTGTATCATGAGGCCCAGAGCACTAGCTGCACAAGGCTGCACCGCCGCCACACTGATCACTATGTGACTGTATGAGGCCCAGAGCACTAGCTGCACAAGAATGCACCGCCGCCACACTGATCACTATGTGACTGTATAATGAGGCCCAGAGCACTAGCTGCACAAGACTGCACCGCCGCCACACTAATCACTATGTGACTGTATAATGAGGCCCAGAGCATTAGCTGCACAAGACTGCACCGCCGCCACATCGATTACTATGTGACTGTATCATGAGGCCCAGAGCACTAGCTGCACAAGACTGCACCGCTGCCACACCGATTACTATGTGACTGTATAATGAGGCCCAGAGCACTAGCTGCACAAGGCTGCACCACCGCCACGCTGATCACTATGTGACTGTATAATTAGGCCCAGAGCACTAGCTGCACAAGGCTGCACCGCCGCCACACTGATCACTATGTGACTGTATCATGAGGCCCAGAGCACTAGCTGCACAAGAATGCACCGCCGCCACACTGATCACTATGTGACTGTATAATGAGGAACAGAGCACTAGCTGCACAAGGCTGACCACCGCCACACTGATCACTATGTGACTGTATAATGAGGCCCTGAGCACTAGCTGCACAAGGCTGCACCGCCGCCACACCGATCACTATGTGACTGTATAATGAGGCCCAGAGCACTAGCTGCACAAGAATGCACCGCCGCCACACTGATCACTATGTGACTGTATAATGAGAAACAGAGCACTAGCTGCACAAGGCTGCACCACCGCCACGCTGATCACTATGTGACTGTATAATGAGGAACAGAGCACTAGCTGCACAAGGCTGACCACCGCCACACTGATCACTATGTGACTGTATAATGAGGCCCAGAGCACTAGCTGCACAAGACTGCACCGCCGCCACGCTGATCACTATGTGACTGTATAATGAGGCCCAGAGCACTAGCTGCACAAGAATGCACCGCCGCCACACTGATCACTAGGTGACTGTATAATGAGGCCCAGAGCACTAGCTGCACAAGGCTGCACTGCTGCCACACCGATTACTATGTGACTGTATAATGAGGCCCGGAGCACTAGCTGCACAAGGCTGCACCGCCGCCACACCGATTACTATGTGACTGTATAATGAGGCCCAGAGCACTAGCTGCACAAGGCTGAACCGCCGCCACACTGATCACTATGTGACTGTATAATGAGGCCCAGAGCACTAGCTGCACAAGGCTGCACCGCCGCCATACTGATCACTATGTGACTGTATAATGAGGCCCAGAGCACTAGCTGCACAAGACTGCACCGCCGCCACACTGATCACTATGTGACTGTATAACGAGGCCCAGAGCACTAGCTGCACAAGAATGCACCGCCGCCACACTGATCACTATGTGACTGTATAATGAGGCCCAGAGCACTAGCTGCACAAGGCTGCACCGCCGCCACACCGATTACTATGTGACTGTATAATGAGGCCCAGAGCACTAGCTGCACAAGGCTGAACCGCCGCCACACCTATTACTATGTGACTGTATAATGAGGCCCAGAGCACTAGCTGCACAAGGCTGCACCGCCGCCACACTGATCACTATGTGACTGTATCATGAGGCCCAGAGCACTAGCTGCACAAGGCTGCACCGCCGCCACACTGATCACTATGTGAATGTATAATGAGGCCCAGAGCACTAGCTGCACAAGGCTGCACCGCCACCACACCGATTACTATGTGACTGTATAATGAGGCCCAGAGCACTAGCTGCACAAGGCTGCACTGCCGCCACACCGATTACTATGTGACTGTATAATGAGGCCCAGAGCACTAGCTGCACAAGGCTGCACCGCCGCCACACCGATTACTATGTGACTGTATAATGAGGCCCAGAGCACTAGCTGCACAAGACTGCACCGCCGCCACACCGATTACTATGTGACTGTATAATGAGGCCCAGAGCACTAGCTGCTCAAGGCTGAACCGCCGCCACACCTATTACTATGTGACTGTATAATGAGGCCCAGAGCACTAGCTGCACAAGGCTGCACCGCCGCCACACTGATCACTATGTGACTGTATAATGAGGAACAGAGCACTAGCTGCACAAGGCTGCACCGCCGCCACACTGATCACTATGTGACTGTATAATGAGGCCCAGAGCACTAGCTGCACAAGACTGCACCGCCACCACACTGATCACTATGTGACTGTATAATGAGGCCCGGAGCACTAGCTGCACAAGGCTGCACCGCCGCCACACCGATTACTATGTGACTGTATAATGAGGCCCAGAGCACTAGCTGCACAAGGCTGCACCGCCGCCACACCGATTACTATGTGGCTGTATAATGAGGCCCAAAGCACTAGCTGCACAAGACTGCACCGCCGCCACACTGATCACTATGTGACTGTATAATGAGGCCCAGAGCACTAGCTGCACAAGGCTGCACCGCCGCCACACTGATCACTATGTGACTGTATAATGAGGACCAGAGCACTAGCTGCACAAGACTGCACCGCCGCCACACTGATCCCTATGTGACTGTATAATGAGGCCCAGAGCACTAGCTGCACAAGACTGCACCGCCGCCACACCTATTACTATGTGACTGTATAATGAGGCCCAGAGCACTAGCTGCACAAGGCTGCACCGCCACCACACTGCTCACTATGACTGTATAATGAGGCCCAGAGCACTAGCTGCACAAGGCTGCACCACCGCCACGCTGATCACTATGTGACTGTATAATGAGGCCCAGAGCACTAGCTGCACAAGAATGCACCGCCGCCACACTGATCACTATGTGACTGTATAATGAGGCCCAGAGCACTAGCTGCACAAGACTGCACCGCCGCCACACCGATTACTATGTGACTGTATAATGAGGCCCAGAGCACTAGCTGCACAAGGCTGCACCGCCGCCACACTGATCACTATGTGACTGTATAATGAGGCCCAGAGCACTAGCTGCACAAGAATGCACCGCCGCCACACTGATCACTATGTGACTGTATAATGAGGCCCAGAGCACTAGCTGCACAAGACTGCACCGCCGCCACACTAATCACTATGTGACTGTATAATGAGGCCCAGAGCACTAGCTGCACAAGGCTGCACCGCCGCCACACTGATCACTATGTGACTGTATCATGAGGCCCAGAGCACTAGCTGCACAAGAATGCACCGCCGCCACACTGATCACTATGTGACTGTATAATGAGGAACAGAGCACTAGCTGCACAAGGCTGCACCACCGCCATGCTGATCACTATGTGACTGTATAATGAGGCCCAGAGCACTAGCTGCACAAGAATGCACCGCCGCCACACTGATCACTAGGTGACTGTATAATGAGGCCCAGAGCACTAGCTGCACAAGGCTGCACCACCGCCACGCTGATCACTATGTGACTGTATAATGAGGAACAGAAAAAAAGCTGTTTAGTACCCCTCTATGCCATGCTTGAAACATGAGCCTCTAAGTAAAAGCGCCCATAGGTTATATCAGCTGTATTAGCCACAGTAAAAGGATACTTGAAGTGACATGTGACATGTTGAGATAGACATGGGTATGTACAGTGCCAAGCACATAAATAACTATGCTGTGTTCCTTTTTTTCTTTCTCTGTCTGAAACAGTTAAATATCAGGTATGTAAGTGGCTGACTCGGTCCTGACTCAGACAGGAAGTGACTACAGTGTGACCCTCACTGATAAGAACTTCCAACTGTAAAACACTTTCCTAGCATAAATTGGCTTCTGAGAGCAAGAAAGAGATAAAAAGGGGGAATTTCTTATCAGTGAGGATCACACTGTAGTCACTTCCTGTCTGAGTCAGGTCTGAGTCAGGACTGAGTCAGCCACTTACATGCCTGATGTTTAACTCTTTCAGGCAGAGAAAGAAAAAACGGAACACAGCATAGTTATTTGTGTGCTAGGCACTGTACATACACATGTCTATCTCATCATGTCCCATGTCACTTCGGGTACCTTTTAAGGATCCCCATAGTAACTAACTTCTGACTTCTAGCTTCCTCCATCCTGACCCAAAAACAAGCACAATGCATTATGCCAAATGAGGACTGGACATAAGTTTATAATCCAGAGTGAGTGGAACACAGTCCAGAAACCTCTCCCCAACCATGCCCATTCTTTCCTTCTATGACAGATTGCCTGCTGACACTGATGAGCCACACCCACTCAGGGTTTGTTTCAGAACTAGGTTAATGCAAAGGATTCTGGGAGAATTGATACAAGCAGGCATTATATTGGGTTTGCACATAGGTAGCAGGTGGGTAAACCTAGTGAACGGAGACCAAATATATTTTCTGTGTGGCTCTCGTAATCCTCCTGATCATGAAATGGTTTAACAAGCCAAGGGTGACATTCTGAGAAATGTCAGAAAAGTCCGTAGCCACCCACATCCCCGCAGTATGTCTAGAAAGCCACATTCCAGCCGCCCTCATGTGTTACAGAGACTATGAAAATAAACAAAAAATGTAATGTGTGTGAAAAGTGAGGCCTGGGGTACAAATACCGCCCGAGCTTAGTGTGTAAGTGACAGCTGCCACGGTGACCTCCTAACTATGGCCAGTGCTTATGTGCTCATCCTCTGAGCCCTGCCCTGAGAACTGAATGCAAATCAGGGAAGAGGCAACTCAGATGACATGATCTGTGTCTTTACTGAGCGAGGTGAAAATTAATGTAAGCCAGAGGATAAGCATTACACTCAGGAATACAGCATTTTTATAGGGAAGTGATGCAACCTTAATGTACCCCCTAAACCAGGGGTCTCAAACTCGCGGCCCGCGGGCCATTTGCGGCCCTCGATACAATATTTTGTGGCCCTTGCCTGCAAAAGCTTCCTTATAGTTTGCTTTTGTGCTCCCAAGTAATCCGCCGCATCCCCGCCGCTAAACGAGGGCTGCAGAGCCCCCAAATCGACCGGGGGGCAATCTGCTGGCATTTCCTGGAAGGGGCGGAGCTTTCAGCTTCAGCTCTGCCCCTCCTGACGTCAATCGCCGCACGGATCGCCGCCTCTCCCCGCCCCTCTCTGTGAAGGAAGAGTGAGAGGGGCGGGCAGAGGCAGCGATGCGCCGCGATTGACGTCAGGAGGGGCAGAGCTGAAGCTGAAAGCTCTGCCTCTTCCAGGCAATGCCAGCGGATTGCCCCTTGGGCGATTTGGGGGCTCTGCAGCCCTTGTTTTGCGGCGGGGACACGGCGGATTACTTGTAATGGGAGCACTGAAGCGAACTATAAGGTAAAATAGGCAAAATAGTTTGCTTCAGTGTGAATTTGATTTTGAAATAAAAATCAATGCAAGGGGTGGGGGGTGCTGCTGATTGTGAAATCCCTTATGCGGCCCAGCCTCATCCTGACTCTGCCTCCTGCAGCCCCCAGGTAAATTGATTTTGAGAACCCTGCCCTAAACCCATAGTGAGTGAGGAAGGATCACATGTCCACAAGTGCTCCTCCTCCTATGCCTTGCGTCTTTCTCCATTACCACCAGGGGTGTCTGTAGCCAGTGACGTTATGCACATACGGCGGGGTCACGTGGTACAGGTAGCTATGGGGAAAGACATGTGGACAAGGGGGCCTGCAAACCTCAGCACAGCACGGGAGGTACATACATGGGGTGGACCTGGGAGACCTGGAAGGAAGAGGCAGCTCCACAGATCTCCAATAGATTTACAGCTGAAATCTACTGGAAATCTGTCTGCAGTGTGTGGCAGGTAATGTATCCCTCTGATCAGAGAGAAAACTATCTCATGGTCCAATCTGGTGGCCACCTTAACTCTAGTTACACTTTATTATGAAGACTTACCAACAACGTTCTCTATCTCCTCTGGGATGTCGTACTCCTCATCCTCCTCAGGGGACGATGTGATTGGCTGCTGGCTATCTGAGGAAGACTGGAGCAGATTGGCAGCCAAACATCTGGAGCCACGCTGATACCTGTGTGACATGAGATAGGTGAGGGATATAAACAGTCAGGATCACATGCAGGTATGCTGGCCAAGGGATTGGCCTAGAAGTCTGACAGACAGACTGAACTGAAACCAGCATGTAGGGCTTTTATCCCTCCCATTACAACATGACACAGAGAATCAATTAATGAAGATTACCGGTATTCATAAACACATCTCTGGGGTAAATGGACATAATAAAACGCAATCTTCCCAAGCCATCTTAAAGACTCTAAAGCTGGTCGCACGCTGGCAGAAAGACCTGATGGATTTTTATCAATGCAACCGAATGCACCAATGGCAATATGGATATGCTTCACTGTGTTGGCTTCACACATCCAATCAGATGCTGAAAAATCTATACAGGAAGTTTGCTGCACATCACTGCTTGTTTAAAGTAGCACTGAAGGGAGGCTGCCATTTTATTTCCTTTTAAAGTGGTCTGAAAGTCAGCATTTCTACTTACGATTAAAGCTTTGAGGAATCGTTTAGAGCTACTATCCCAGAGCCTTTTTTTAAGCAGAACATCACTGAAATTGTTAAACAAAGCACTTTGTCCTGCTATTCGGCTTCAAATACGCATCCAAACTGGAGATAACAGTATCTTTATTTACATTCCAATGTTGATACATATGTGTGTTAACAAGTAAGAAACACTTTCTGAGAAGCTGTCTGTGCTTGAGGCACACAGACAGCTCAGAAGAACTCATTAGAAGATTTTAATATGTAATAAAATGCATTTAGAATAAAATGCAATGGCAGCTTGGCAGCTTTCAGGGCAAGAAAACCTATACTATGTAAACTTGTAATTTGCAGACAGACAATATTACTTGTGCACAAAAGCAAATATAATAACTGTATGAATAATAAAAAGTAGAAAAACATTTTTATTAAAAGTTATGTCTGAGTTTCAGACCACTATTAACTAATACCAGTTGCCTGGCAGTCCTGCTGATCCTCTGCCTTTAATACTTTTAGCCATGGCCCCTGAACAAGTATGCAGCAGATCAGGTGCTTTTGACATTGTCAGATCTGACAAGATTAGCTGAATGCTTGTTTCTGGTATCATTCAGACACTACTGCAGCCAAATAGATCAGCAGGGCTGCCAGGAAACTGGTATTGTTTAAAAGGAAAGATATATGGCAGCCTCCATATTTTTCTCACATCAGTTGTCCTTTAACCACTTAAACCTATCTGGATGAACATTCTCATCCAGATAGGCTGCGTGTACTTCTGCCGGCCGTTAGCCCAGCGATCAATGAATGGGATTATTGTTCCCATTCATTGATCAAAGTCTTATCAGAGGCTGCAGTTTTTTAAAGTAAAAAAAAAAAAAGTTTCCCCGTCTTCATTCTTGTTCCTGGGAGCGAGATCGATCGCTCCCAAGACTTTTTGACTGTGGCCATCTTGTGGCCAAATAGTAAAACTACACCCACATCCATTTTTTATTAAATAAATACATTTTTTACATTTAAAATTAGCTGTTTACCTCCCACACCAAAAATTACCTAAATAAATTTTTTAATAAAAAAAAAAAAAAAAAAAAAAAAAAGGATTTAAAAAAATTACAATAAAAAAAAAAAAAAAAAAAAACAGTTACCTAAGGGTCTGAACTTTTTAAATATGCATGTCAAAGGAGTATATTATTATAATTTTTTTAATTATGGGCTTGTAAATAGTGATGGACGCAAATTGAAAAAATGCACCATATTTCCAAATAAAATATCGGTGCCATACATTGTGATAGGGACATAATTTAAATGGTGTAATAAGCAGGACAAATGGGCAAATAAAATACATGGGTTTTAAATTACGGTAGCATGTATTAATTTAAAACTATAATGGCCAAAAACTGAGAAATAATTATTTTTTTTCCATTTCTTTCTTAACCACCTTGGCGGTAATGACGACCTCAGCTCATCCATTTCTGCCGCGGTGGATTTCTCAGGCCCTGCTGGGCCGATTTTCAATTTTTTTTTTTAAAACAAGCAGCTAGCACTTTGCTAGCTGCGTGTTGGACGCGATCGCCGCCACTCGCCGCCGATCCGCCGCGTAACACGCGGGCCCAGTGTCGCCAGGAGCCATTTGTGCGGAGAGACTGGGAGAGGAGCCAGGATGCCGCCGTGGAATCTCCCGACCTACGGTGGGCTGCAGAAAGCCCCAGGTAAGTACCAATTTCGATTATTTTCAGAGCTCGGAGTCCCTTTAAAGGGACTCGGAGCTGGATTACATTAAACGTTTTATACATACCTTACTCCAGCCCCATCCGCTCGGATAGCTCCTACACCGCAGTCCTCAGCCTGGTACTGGTTCCAGTCACTTCCGTCAGACGCGGCCAGTCTACGCATGAGAAGTGCGCCCTCTACGTATCTCTCCAGCGGCTGCTGGAGAGATACAAAAGAGGACACTTCACTTACATCAGACTGGCTCTGACGGACGGAAGTGCGGGGACCCGGTACCGGCGCTGCAGAAGGCCGAGGACGGCGGTGAGGGAGCAATCCGTGCATATGGGGCTGGAGGAAGCCCCAGGTATGTATAAAACGTTAATGTAATCCAGCTCTGATACACTTTAACCACTTAAGGACTGCAGTCATAAAATATCTTAAGGACCAGACACTTTTTTCAATTCAGACCACTGCAGCTTTAATGGTTTATTGCTCGGTCATACAACCTACCATCTAAATGAATTTTATCTCCATTTCTTGTCACTAATACAACTTTCTTTTGGTGCTATTTGATTGCTGCTGCGGTTTTTACTTTTTTATTATATTCATCAAAAAAGACATGAATTTTGTCAAATGATTTTTTTTACTTTCTGTGCTGACATTTTTCAAATAAAGTAAAATTTCTGTATACATGCAGCATGTAAAATGTGGACATACATGTTTTTGATTAAAAAAAAAAAAAAAAAACAATTCAGCCTATATTTATTGGTTTGGGTAAAAGTTATAGCGTTTACAAACTATGGTGCAAAAAGTGAATTTTCCCATTTTTAAGCATCACTGACTTTTCTAACCACCTGTCATGTTTCACGAGGTGCTAAAATTCCAGGATGTTATAAATACCCCCCAAATGACCCCATTTTGGAAAGAAGACATCCCAAAGTATTCACTGAGAGGCATGGTGAGTTCATAGAAGATTCTACTTTTTGTCACAAGTTAGCGGAAAATGACACTTTGTGAAAAAAAAACAATAAAAAAAAAAAGTTTGCATTTCTTCTAACTTGCGACAAAAAAAAAATGAAATCTGCCACGGACTCACCATGCTCCTCTCTGAAAGTGTCAACTTTCCAAAATAGGGTCATTTGTGGGGTGTGTTTACTGTCCTGGCATTTTGGGGGGCGCTGAATTGTAAGCACCCCTGTAAAGCCTAAAGGTGCTCATTGGACTTTGGGCCCCTTAGCGCAGTTAGGCTGCAAAAAAGTGCCACACATGTGGTACCGCTGTACTCAGGAGAAGTAGTATAATGTGTTTTGGGGTGTATTTTTACACATACCCATGCTGGGTGGGAGAAATATCTCTGTAAAGTGACAATTTTTTTATTTATTTTTTTTACACACAATTGTCCATTTACAGAGATATATCTCCCACTCAGCATGGGTATGTGTAAAAATACACCCCAAAACACATTATACTACTTCTCCTGAGTACGGCGATACCACATGTGTGGCACTTTTTTGCACCCTAACTGCGCTAAGGGCCCAAAGTCCAATGAGTACCTTTAGGATTTCACAGGTCCCGTGTGGGCTCCTGATCACTCGGCCAAACTCTCAGATCCCCCTCAGGCCCCCTTCCGATCACCTCCCCAGTGCATTGATTGCATCTATTTTCCCCTCTAACCACCCCCTGAGACACCCATCAATCTCCTCCTGTCACCTCCTGTCACCCCCCTAGCACTCCTATCCATCAGATCAGGCCTAATACAACCTGTCATCTAAGAGGCCACCCTGCTTATGACCGGTTCCACAAAATTTGCCCCCTCATAGACCACCTGTCATCAAAATTTGCAGATGCTTATACCCCTGAACAGTCATTTTGAGAAATTTGGTTTCCAGACTACTCACAGTTTTGGGCCCGTAAAATGCCAGGGCAGTATAGGCACCCCACAAGTGACCCCATTTTAGAAAAAAGACACCCCAAGGTATTCTGTTAGGTGTATGACGAGTTCATAGAAGATTTTATTTTTTGTCAAAAGTTAGCGGAAATTGATTTTTATAGTTTTTTTCACAAAGTGTCATTCTTCACTAACTTGTGACAAAAAATAAAATCTTCTATGAACTCACCATACACCTAACAGAATACCTTGGGGTGTCTTCTTTCTAAAATGGGGTCACTTGTGGGGTTCCTATGCTGCCCTGGCATTTTAGGGGCCCTAAACCGTGAGGAGTTGTCTAGAAAACAAATGCCTCAAAATGACCTGTGAATAGGACATTGGGCCCCTTAGCGCACCTAGGCTGCAAAAAAGTGTCACACATGTGGTATCGCCGTACTCAGGAGAAGTAGTATAATGTGTTTTGTGGTGTATTTTTACACATACCCATGCTGGGTGGGAGAAATCTCTCTGTAAATTGACAATTTTGTGTAAAAAAAAAATCAAAAATGTGTCATTTACAGAGATATTTCTCCCACCCAGCATGGTTATTTGTAAAAATACACCACAAAACACATTATACTACTTCTCCTGAGTACGGCGATACTACATGTGTGACACTTTTTTGCAGCCTTAAAGCTGGCCACTAACGGTCCAATTTCTAGCGAAAAATCGTTTGAGCGATCAGAAATTCTGATCGGACGAAAAATCGTTCACTACATCATCAACTAACCAATCATTGCTTCCTATCTATCACGACCACCAAGAAAATCCAAATTTTCGTTCGACGAAAATTCATTCGGGCGACATTTTTTTCACTCGTTCATAATCGATTGTGTCCACCAATGGAGATTATTTACAACCAATACGATCCGAATTTCTGATCGCTCGAACGATTTTTCGCTAGAAATTGGACCGTTAGTGGCCAGCTTTACTGTGCTAAGGGGCCCAAAGTCCAATGAGTACCTTTAGGATTTCACAGGTCATTTTGAGACATTAGGGTTCAAGACTACTCCTCACGGTTTAGGGCCCCTAAAATGCCAGGGCAGTATAGGAACCCCACAAGTGACCCCATTTTAGAAAGAAGACACCCCAAGGTATTCTGTTAGGTGTATGATGAGTTCATAGAAGATTTTATTTTTTGTCACAAGTTAGCGGAAATTGATTTGTATTGGGTTTTTTTTTCATAAAGTGTCATTTTCCGCTAACTTGTGACAAAAAAAAAAAAAATCTTCTATGAACTCATCATACACCTAACAGAATACCTTGGGGTGTCTTCTTTCTAAAATGGGGTCACTTGTCGGGTTCCTATACTGCCCTGGCATTTTAGGGGCCCTAAACCGTGAGGAGTAGTCTAGAATCCAAATGCCTCAAAATGACCTGTGAATAGGACGTTAGGCCCCTTAGCGCACCTAGGCTGCAAAAATGTGTCACAGATGTCATATTGCCATACTCAGTAGAAGTAGTATAATGTGTTTTGGGGTGTATTTTTACACATACCCATGCTGGGTGGGAGAAATATCTCTGTAAATGACAATTTTTTTATTATTTTTTTTACACACAATTGTCCATTTACAGAGATATATCTCCCACTCAGCATGGGTATGTGTAAAAATACACCCCAAAACACATTATACTACTTCTCCTGAGTACGGCGATACCACATGTGTGGCACTTTTTTGCACCCTAACTGCGCTAAGGGCCCAAAGTCCAATGAGTACCTTTAGGATTTCACAGGTCATTTTGCGACATTTGGTTTCAAGACTACTCCTCACGGTTTAGGGCCCCTAAAATGCCAGGGCAGTATAGGAACCCCACGGAAATTGATTTTAATTGTTTTTTTTTTCACAAAGTGTCATTTTCCGCTAACTTGTGACAAAAAATAAAATCTTCTATTAACTCACCATACTCCTAACGGAATACCTTGGGGTGTCTTCATTCTAAAATGGGGTCATTTGTGGGGTTCCTATACTGCCCTGGCATTTTACGGGCCCAAAACCGTGAGTAGTCTGGAAACCAAATGTCTCAAAATGACTGTTCAGGGGTATAAGCATCTGCAAATTTTGATGTCAGGTGGTCTATGAGGGGGCGAATTTTGTGGAACCGGTCATAAGCAGGGTGGCCTCTTACATGACAGGTTGTGTGATCTGATGGATAGGAGTGCTAGGGGGGTGACAGGAGGAGATTGATGGGTGTCTCAGGGGGTGGTTAGAGGGGAAAATAGATGCAATCAATGCACTGGGGAGGTGATCGGAAGGGGGTCTGAGGGGGATCTGAGGGATTGGCTGAGTGATCAGGAGCCCACACGGGGCAAATTAGGGCCTGATTTGGTGCTAGGGGGTGACAGGTGGTGACAGGAGGTGATTGATGGGTGTCTCAAGGTGTGATTAGTGGGGGGATAGATGCAAGCAATGCACTGGCGAGGTGATCAGGGCTGGGGTCTGAGGGCGTTCTGAGGGTGTGGGCGGGTGATTGGGTGCCCTGGGGGCAGATAGGGGTCTAATCTGATGGGTAGCAGTGACAGGTGGTGACAGGGGGTGATTGATGGGTAATTAGTGGGTGTTTAGAGGAGAGAACAGATGTAAACAGTGCACTTGGGAGGTGATCTGACGTCGGGTCTGCAGGCGATCTAATGGTGTGGGTGGGTGATCAGATTGCCCGCAAGGGGCAGGTTAGGGGCTGATTGATGGGTGGCAGTGACAGGGGGTGATTGACAGGTGATCAGGGGGGATAGATGCATACAGTACACAGGGGGGGGGGGGGGTCTGGGGAGAATCTGAGGGGTGGGGGGTGATCAGGAGTCCCCAGGGGGCAGTTTGGGAATAAAAAAAAAAATATCGTTGACAGATAGTGACAGGAAGTGATTGATGGGTGATTAGGGGGGTGATTGGGTGCAAACAGTGGTCTGGGGGGTGGGCAGGGGGGGTCTGAGGGGTGCTGTGGGCGATCAGGGGGCAGATCAGTGTGTTTGGGTGCAGACTAGGGTGGCTGCAGCCTGCCCTGGTGGTCCCTCGGACACTGGGACCACCAGGGCAGGAGGCAGCCTGTATAATACACTTTGTAAACATTACAAAGCGTATTATACGCTTCCTATGCGGCAATCGTCGGGTTAACAACGTCGCGGGTGGGCGGAGCCTATTGCCGGCGGATGCGCTCGCAAACAGTGTCCCAGGACCCGACGCCATTCTGCGTTACGTGGTCCTGGGGCTGCCACTTTGCCGCCGCCAATCTACAGTAAGCGGTCAGCAAGTGGTTAAAGGACAACTGTAGTGAGAGGGGGTAAGGAGGCTGCAATATTTATTTCCTTTTAAGCAATACCAGTTGCCTGGCTATCCTGCTGATGCTCTGCCTCTAATACTTTTAGCCACAAACCCTGAACTAGCATATAAAGAACAGGTGTTTCTGACATTGTCAGATCTGACAAGACTAGCTGCATGCTTGTTTCTGGTGTTATTCAGGTGCTATTGCGACCAAATAGATCAGCAGGGCTGCCAGGCAACTGGTATTGTAAAAATTGCAATAAATATGGCAGCCTCCATATCCTTCTCAATACATTGGCTTCATTCACTGTGCTCTGTGTACTCCTTTCTCCCTTCCCCAGTCTGTATATGGAAGCAGTATTTTTACACGCTAATGGTTTTTAGTGGTCGTAGTAAAAGTCATGTTTTAATCTCTTTTGCAAAGTTATAGATTTGTGTGTATTATATGCAGAGCCCTAAGAGGAGGGGAGGCGAAAAGAAGTATAACATAGTAAACATATTCCAAGCATATTCAACTACCTTCAGAAATGTAAAGAGGCCCTGTAGTGACACATATTAGACTGCAGTAAGTTATCCAGGATACCCACTGTTATGGTAATTTTAGCTTCAGAAACACTTCCTATATCCATTTTGCTGTATATTGGTATGAAGCCCCGCCCTCCCAGTGATGTTTAACCTAGGCTGTTTAGTTATGCGGAATTCTCAACCCCCAGAGCACTCTGGGAGACCAGGGCCCATATGCAATTCATTTTCTCTCCTGAGTTTTCTCCTAGAAGATCATTTTTCATCTTCGATTTATGATAACTTGTTAGCGCTTTGCAATGAAAAAAGTTCCAAAGTGTAGATGAAAAGGTACTACTAAAATGATTTTGAGCATTTGATTGCTTGTTGGTGGATTAAAGAGCATTTTATTGAAAATTTTGAAAATATCACTTAGGAAAAAACTCAGCTGAAAAAGTGAATTGCATATGGGCCCAGATGTTACTTTTTGTTGGTTTCTAAATGCTCAGACACAAACATTCCGCAGAGCTGCACCTGACAGGACTAAAGATGTCGCCACCAGTGATGCATTTCAGAATGTAAATCAGGGAGAGGAAAGCTTTTACAATGGCCAAACACTGACTAAATCACTTATCAAAATATTGTAAAAAAAAAATTAAGGAATTGTATTTATTATTTTCACTACAGTTCCTCTTTAGTGAGTGTGGCTTATTCCACTTGTGTAACTGATTGTATGACCAGATCTCAGCAGCGGTCAGACGACAACCTTGACAAGACATAATGGGTGCAGCTATGTGGCGGCCTCTCTATTGGGGTAAAAAGACTCGCGGAAGCCATTCGATTTACTCAATGTATTACTACACAATCACTATGCTGTCTTAGGCCCTGTCAGCGTTTGAAGAACGCGTATAAAGTCAAAGAAACGCAAGTTGAAAAACGCATGCGTTTTTCTTGCGTTCGAATGCATTTTCTATTGCGTTTTGCACGAATGTGACCCGGGGGAAAAAAAAGAATTATGGGAACCGCAGAGGGAAATGTACGCTAAAACGCAATAGTACACTTTTTTTGATATGCGTCCATAGACTTTCATTGTGTCAGTTTCTGTGCGTGACGCACAGAACTGCGTGCAGCAATGCGGATGAAAAACGTATGCGTCTCATACGCATACATATGAACGAGGCCATTAGAAAATATTAGTAGCCGTTTCTATGCGCAAAATCTTTCTGTATGCGTTCTGTAAAAACGGCTAGGAACACACATAGTCTGAACAGGGCCCCTTAGGCCTTGTTCACATTATAAATCGCCAGTGCCATCGCAAGCGCTGAACGATTTATTGAGATTTTTGAAAGTCCTTTTCCCTGTGCTTTGCGCTTAGAAAAGTGCTTTTCTAATTGCTTTTGCAGAGTGATTTGTTTTTTCACTTCCTGATGTCAGTCAGGAAGTGAACGCTTTCTCCCGGAAATGAATAAATACAATGAAATCACTTTACAAAGCGCTTTTTCAAAGTAGTTTGCGATTTCCCTATACCTTCCATTGAGCCAAAGCGCTCAGAAAATGGTACATGTAGCACGTTTGTGATTTTAATGAAATCAAAACGCTTACATGTGAACATTCTCATAGGGAATCATTGCACAAGCGCTTTGGGGCGATTTCTAATACTGTGAACAAGCTCTGGCCTGGAACCTACTAGGAATCTCTGCATCTCTTTAAAATCACAGCAGCAGGGTGTACAGTGACTCCTAGTGCGATTGCGTTTCCCGACGCTTGGAAGCACTATACAGTAAACTGTACAGCACTTCCGATTAGCGATTTTTGTTTTTTGTTTAAATAAACTTTATTATACTCACAAGGTGTCCATCTTCCATCCATATTCTTGCCCCCTAAAGGAGGAGGTCATAAGTGCTTCTCTAGGACCAATCAGAGAAGCGCCTGTGACCTCTTCATATAGAGGCGGGGCTACGGACAGAAGCAGGAAATCCAGATAACTGGTGAGTATAACAAAGTTTATTTAAATTGTAATCGCTTTTCAAATCGCTTTTGCAGCGCTTATATACTTAGCATTGAGCACAAACATGCTCAAAATGTTGCATGTCCTGCCTAATCGCAATCGCACTAGTGGGTCCCCCACCACTCACTTTCATTAGCAAAGCGTTTTTAGTGAATCATTATTTTCTTGTCATTGTCGGTGAATGGGATCAGCACCGAGATGGGGAGAAACACTGAAACTGTGGGCACGACCACCTGCATTGCATTGTGTGAAAGGCCTGGACCTTTTTCTGCATCACTCATCACGGCTCTAGTATCTCCATCCCATCCCTCAGCTGCAGTGCTGTCTGCCATGAAGTCAGGAGAAGATTCCAGTCAGCTCGGTATAGAGAATCATGGCGTGTAAGCCAAATGAAGTCTCCTCATGTTCATAAGTTAAAGTGAACTGTTTGGATTCATTGAATGAGCCACATACGCAGATTCCCACAACACTCTGGCTTCAAAAGCACTTCCAAATGTGGTGGGAAATTCACTGCCTCTAAAGCATGGCTAGTATTTTGTATGTGGACTTTGTCACATCTACAGCTTATATAACGAGCTTATATAACCCTCTCCATGGCCAGCAGGTCCAACAACTTTTATTAAGTACTCTGAGCTAACGCAAAATCTCAGCAGGGGTAAACTGAAGAGAAAAGATATCTGGGAACATTCAATTGGGCAGAGGAACAGGTGAAGGACCTATCTACAATTATCTGAGGTCTATCAGTGTGGGAGATCTCTGATCAGATTTCTGGGCTGAGGAGGTCTGCGGGGAGAGGGGCTGAATTCTGTAGCTTATGGCCACTCTTTTCAGCATAGTAAAAAGCTGGAAAATAGAGAGTGTGGGAACCATAATGATAAGAACTTGGTGCAGGTTTTACGGGTGGGTGTCTTCCACACCTTCTGACGGCATGGTGTCCTTTTTGAGCTGCCAGAGGGCCGCTGTACACAATGATGGCCCCTACAGCAGGGTTTATGATAAGTTGTCGGGCCTGTTTAACCAAGACACTACTTCTATTGTTAGACTGATCATACATCAAGGTGGTGGCTGTTCTCAGGGTTCTTCAGTCATCTGTGTGCAAAAACCTAAAACAACAAACTATGAAATGTCTAGTCTAGGCTTTTCATGGCCTTGCTTGCAATTCTGACCAGACTGCACCAGTAAAGGAACATCAAAAAGATAAAATGGCTGACCAGTTAGCAAGCAGTCAGACGATCACACACCTCCACTTTGCCACCTTGGTCTTCAGGAAAGTGAGTCCGAGACGCTGGACGAGTTTCACTCCCAGCTTGCGGAGGATATTGACGTTGCTATTGTACAGCTTGCAATTATCAATAGCGGCCAAGATAGTGGAAGCTGCAAAGAGGAGAGAGAATGGAAGGTGGTAACCATAGATTACATTTTCATAGATGATGCATTAAGGACTACACCATGAATGTAATACAATTGGTGGGAAACAGAATAAATGGTCTTCTGACCAGTCAGATTCTTTCCCAGAAATAAACTGGCTTGCCAGCACATCTTTAGACAGCTTAAAGCAGGAGGATCAGCCATACTATGCAAGGGGAAAAAACACATATATAAGTAGATAGATACTTGTCCTACTTACATAACGCATGTATTGTACTGTCCACGTTTTGATTTCAGTGAATTTTATATAGTAAATTAAGAGAATTCTGTTCCTGGTGTCTTTTGCCCACAGCTGAGGCTGAATACTGATGTAGTTTGTTCCCTTAACTTTTTTTTCTTTTCTCCTCCAATCGCTGAGTCACCTCAGCCTTGCTTGTAAACACAAGTGAGCAGAGGATTATGTTTCAGCTAGGCAGGGAAATAAAGGGAAGAGGAGGAATATATCATAGATAAATAGAACCCCCAGCATGCAACTGTTTGGCAATGGCACTTAAAGGGCCAGTATATGATAACTCCAAACTATAACAGCAGAAAAAGTTTTGAAAGTTTTGAATGCAGGATTAGCATCTTTATTACTTAATACACTCAGACGAGTTGTTGAAATTTGATTTTAATTGCGACAAACCTGCTTTAAAAGATACATATGGGATATATATAAAAAATATACATAAAATATATATATTAAAAAAAAAAAATCAGATACATGTACCTGGGGTTTCCTCCAGCCCCTAAGTGTCCCTTGCCGCAGCTTCACTCCAAGCTAATCTCCCGGGTTCCCCTCTGTAGCAGCCACTGACCCGGTCAGGTAGGCGACCATTGTGCCTTCACAGAACGCTCCTGGCCAAAGAAGCGCAACCATAAGCGACACGCCGACGCACTCATGCATGCGCAGTGGCTGCTGACCTGACCGGGTCAGCAGCTGCTACGGAGGAGATCCCGGGAGGTTCGGCTTGGAATGGAGCTGCGGCGAGGGACACGCAGCCTTCCAGGGGAGGAGGAAGTCCCAGGTAAGTACCGTACATTTGTTTTGATTTATTGTTCAGGCCTGCTGCAGAACCCAATGGTGGAAGATGAGGTCATTATCTGCAGTGATTATTCTACTCCAGTGTGACCACCAGACTTTCTCTAAAGGTACAGCATGAAATCTAACCAGCAGATGTGGTACAATATCACGATTCCATACAATATAGGGCTGGATCAGACCCCTCCGCTATCTGTCGAGGCACAGTTGGAACATAGGCGGCTGTAAAGGTTCTTACCATATGGCAGGCAGTCCTCTCGCTTCCCATGCTTCAGGAGCTGAGCCTGCCAACAGAAAAACACAAAAAAGGACGTAAAACAATGAAACAAAAAGACCCCCGTAAAAGTACACAAAAACATAGCTAAAAGTGTTTGAAATTGATGGAGCTATTTCCAGACTTTTACACATAAGAGGATGAGAGAAAACTCTACATTCTACTAGGAGAAGAGGAATCCACAGTGACAATCGCTGCACACTATGTCACAGCATGTCACAGACTGAGAGGAGGAATACACAGTGACAATCGCTGAACACTGTCGCAGCATGCCACAGACTGAGAGGACAAGAAAAAACACATTTATTCCTTGCTGACTCAAAGCAACAGAGCTGCAGCCAGTAGGGGGTGCTTTATATGCAGTAACAGTGTTAGGGAGTCTTGCCCAAGGACTCTTTAGGCTGGGTTCACATATGACATATCATGAAAGGCTGCATTTTATGTCAAGTTTTAGGTAAATGTGTGTGTTTTTTTCTGAGTTTTTAATGCATTGATGAGTTTTTCAAGCATTTTGCGTGCATTTTAATGCATTTGCGGGTCGCATTTTTCAATTGCGTTTTATGCAAATCCCTAGGAAGACAACAGGAAGCGAAAATGCATCACTAAATTTTTAAAGCAAAAACGCATATAAAAACACATGGAAAACGGATAAAACATGCATACCATTGCGTTCCCATTGACTTTCATTATGTGCATTTTGGCAGCCATCCTGCATAATATGCAACAGAACCAGCGTTTTGTAAAACGCATGTGTTTTTTATATGCGTTTTTTTCCTGCGGCCCATAGACTTCCATTAGCAGCAAAAACGCAGCGTTCTACGTGACGCTAGCATTTCTGCTATGTGTGCACCTAGCCTTACTGAATAGGCTGGCTTACTGAACAGGAGGAGCCGAGATTTGAACCTAGGTCTCCTGTGTCAGAGGCAGAGCACCTCATCAGTACACTATCCAGCCACTAGAAAGGATGCGCACAACACTGCAATCCACTGTGTCCATCCACTCCCATCAGAGTCTGAGGTGGATATGTCATAGATAGCACTGCTTTTACTGACATGTCCATGTTCCGTGTAGTGTCCAAAAAAGTCATGCAGAACAGAACATTGCATTCCGCCGTCTAAGCGCACACAATAGATGCAGACACAATGCACATGTGTAAATGGATCTAATGCTAGGTACATAAGTTCTTTCTTCAGTACAGGTAGTCCTGGAGAGCCGGTGGCCTGGAGAGCCGGTGAGACGCTGATACCTCGAGGGGAATAAAGTCTTTTATATGCGCAATTTTTATGAAGATTCATGTGAGTGCACTACTTTTTAATGCTGATCTTAATAAACGGAATAATGCTAGATCGAGCATTGTTTGAGTCCTAGGATTTTATTGCTGGAGACGGAGGTTTCTATACATATGCTATCTTGCTGGTCTGTGAGGGGTCTGGTGAGAGGCTTATTTCCTAAGTGGTGCAGGCACGCTGGGTGACAGTGTGGTAAAGCGGGGAGCACTGGTGGAATCTAGATGCCCGACTGCTGTAGCAATATTACACTACTATCATTTTATTTCTCCATATATATATATATATGAGCACAAGAGGAGCCCCAGAGGAGAGCAAAGGAGATAACTGGCTGGGCCAAAAGCGTGTTTTGCTGATCTTGATTGATTAGCTGATCGTTCTGGTGAGCGTATATTGTAAATTTCATTGAAGTACTGTATGAAGATTATCTCCCAACTGTTAATGGAATTATGGACTACCTGTACTGACGAAAGAACTTGTTATGTATTAGGAACACTAAAGGAGAGACATTTTGGTTTTAGTTGTTGAGCGCTCTGCTGTTCCATATAGATATTGTATTCAGAGTGTAACACACACTCCTTTTGCTCAGCGATCCAACAAAACATTTTTTGCTTAGTGATCTAGCAGATATTTGAAAAGGTTGAGAAGTGAGGAGCACATAATATTCTGTTATAATAATGCTAGGTACACACCATACAATTTTGGGGCAGATTTACCTGCCAGATCGATTATTTCCAACATGTCCGATCTGAAATTCGATTGATTTTCTGATTGGATTTTTCGATTGATTTCCATAGAAGGGAACAGAAATCTATCAAAAAATCGATCCGTAGATAGTTCGAAATTCAGATTGGACATGTTGGAAATAATCTAACTGGCAGGTAAATCTGCCAGAAAATTGTACGGTGTGTACCTAGCATAAGGGATACAGAATAATTAAAGCGGACCTGAACTCAGAACTTCCACTCTGCTCTAAAAGATAAGCAGCAGCACAATAACATTTAAAGAAAAATGTTTCTTTGTTACATCCAATACAAATCCTGCAATAAATCTGCAGTGTTTCTAGTTCCTGCTTTCATGGAAGCAGACATACTGTATAGTTAACATCCTGTGCTTTCAAATTACCTTATCTGCCATGGCAGTCAGGAGACACAGGGGAGAAATCAAATTACAACTGTAATTAGTCACAGATTCAGGGGAATTAGACAGGATAAGCTGTCTAAATACATACAGGGTGGATTTCTCTAGGTTTTCCTTCTGTCCTGTGCCAGAGTTCAGGTCCAGTTTAACATGGTATTTGTTGACCTGTCCATTGTGGATAACCCAGGCTTAATTGTGTATGACAGAAGCTTCCTGTTACGTATATTTTCAGCGTGATGGTTTAGATAAGTCGGTCACACAGCGTGACAAGGCCAGAGTGGTCTCCTCTGGGCCACCGTACTCCCTATCAGTACAGCTGTTATGCCAGTGACATAAGAGGTGATGTTATTCCATAATGGCATGATTCAGCACAGGCAGACGTAACCTCAGCTCCATCGCTGCGCTCATTATTAGCATACCAGCGCCGGGACGCTCGCAGCATTCCTCTGTAATTCAACGTAAGGGGTAGAGCTGACCTAATTTGCTCTGAGACATAACCTGGCCTGATGCCACTTTCTTACTGTTCATAAAACTTACTGTATGTTTGCTGCATTCCTGATATCCATGGAGACAAGGAAAAGCCCCAGAATTCCCCAGGCATTCATCATGTGACCAAGAGGTGAATAACTACTGTCTACTAAAACAATGCCTACCGACCACACTCAAATCATTTCCAGCTGATGCAGGATTATGCAAATATCCAATGTGTTATACAGCTTGAAATGGACCAATCAGATCACACCTCGGGGTTATTCAAATCATCAATTTTTAAGCTGCATATATTTGCATACAAAATCCCCACAATCCTGCATCAACTCAGAATTATTTCACCATCTCCAATTTAATGGTATTTAACCACTTGAACACTGAGGAGTTTTTACCGCTTTAGGACCAGAGCAATTTTAACCTGTCAGCACTCCTCCCATTCTTTTGCCAATAACTTAATCACAACTAATCACAACGAAATGATCTATATCTTGTTTTTTTGCCACTAATTATGCTTTCTTTGGGAGGTACATTATGCTAAGAATTTTATTCTATCAGAACCAGCGTTGTTGCACCAATGGGTTTGGCGTGCAGAGACCACCCCTGGAGTCACAGGGAATCCACAGCAATCATCAAAGGTCCGCACCATCCAATTTTCAAGTTTCAAGTTTCTTTATTTATAGCTCTTATAAAAAGACATGATTAAAAGCAAATCTGCATGATGATGACGCACAGGCGTTTCGATACTTCTTTCTCAAATCATTGCAGCATCTGACAATACATTACACACCACACACATCTTATATAGGTCTCAAGTGGACCTGATGGAAGACTTACAATTTGCATATTCATGAGTGAACTCTACCATAGGCTGTAAACACTATCTTTAGATTTTCACAAACAAATCATTAGGCACAATTAAAAACCCAATTTCGCTCTTTAATTCACATTTCAAACATTTAAAACCACTCTCCAATGTCTTATTTGCTGTTTTTAGCTCCTCGGGAGAAAAAATTATCATATTGTGGGACACTCAACCAATCACCAGTACGCCTACAACGTCCGCCTAAGACTACATAAATACGCAATAAAATACGCATGTACGCGTACGTCATAGCCAATCATAATCATGCCTACAACGTCCGCATAAAGACTGTTGACGCGTCGCATGCGTACATATGTACGCGTACAGTCAAGACAAGCGTAAAAACGTCCGCAAAGCGACATTTAACGCGTAAAAAACGCGAGAAAAACGCGCAAAAATGCAAAGGAACACACAAAAAACGCGAAAAAAACGCGTAATCAAAACCGTAAAGTTCCAAAAAACGGCACATTGATTGAAAAATGTCTCCACACATGACAACCATCTCCCAACTAAACCTCCATCTATTCAACTCAAGATACGTTATATAATAAGTTTACAAATATCGTATTCACGATTTAACCCCTTGCGTATTGCGTATTTATGTAGTCTTAGGCGGACGTTGTAGGCGTACTGGTGATTGGTTGAGTGTCCCACAATATGATAATTTTTTCTCCCGAGGAGCTAAAAACAGCAAATAAGACATTGGAGAGTGGTTTTAAATGTTTGAAATGTGAATTAAAGAGCGAAATTGGGTTTTTAATTGTGCCTAATGATTTGTTTGTGAAAATCTAAAGATAGTGTTTACAGCCTATGGACGGTAGAGATCACTCATGAATATGCAAATTGTAAGTCTTCCATCAGGTCCACTTGAGACCTATATAAGATGTGTGTGGTGTGTAATGTATTGTCAGATGCTGCAATGATTTGAGAAAGAAGTATCGAAACGCCTGTGCGTCATCATCATGCAGATTTGCTTTTAATCATGTCTTTTTATAAGAGCTATAAATAAAGAAACTTGAAACTTGAAAATTGGATGGTGCGGACCTTTGAAGAATTTTATTCTAAACGCATTTTAATTGGAATAATAAGGAAAAAAAATGGAAAAAAATAATTTCTTAATTTTCGGCCATTATAGTGTTAAAATAAAACGTTCTACTGTAGATAAAACCCACACATTTTATCTGCACTTTTGTCCCGATTATTGGAACGTTTAAAATATTTCCCTAGTACAATGTATGGTGCCAACATTTTATTTGGAAATAAAGGTGCATTTTTTCAGTTTGCGTCCATCACTAATTACAAGCCTGTAAATTAAAAAACAACAGCAATATACCCTCTTGACATACCTATATAAAAAAAAGTTCACTCCCTAAGGTAACTATTTATGTATTTTATTTTTATGTAAAAAAAAAAATTTCCCTATACAAAAAAAATGTTTGGGTACTATGGGAGAGTGTGGGAGGGAAATAGATAATTTTAGATGGTAAGTGTTGGCATTTTTATTTAACCACTTGAGGACCAGGGGATTTTTCCCTGCGCTGTGCTGGGTGGGCTCTTCAGCCCCCAGCACAGATCGTGTTGCAGGCAGGGCGATCAGACTCCCCCCCCCCCTTTTTTTCCCCACTGGGGGGGGGGGGGGATGTCCTGCTCGGGGGGGTCTGATTGCCTCTGCCTGTTTGTGCCTTGTATGGGGGGGGGGGGTGTCCTCAAAGCCCCCCTCCGCAGCGATATTCTGCCTCCCTCTCTTTCCCTCCCTCCCCTTCTCTGTACGAGCGGTACAGGACGGCGATCCGTCCTGTACCGCCTCTGATAGGCTTCAGCCTATCAGATGCTGGCGATCCCCGGCCAATCAGAGGCCGAGGATCGCCTTTTTTTTTTCTTTTTTTTTATTACTAATTATACTAACCCCCAATTTAGCCCTTTTTTTTATAGCGGAGCCAAGGCGGTACTTTTCCACCCAGCCTCACCGGAAGGAGAAATGCCAGGTAAAAGTCCACAAGGAACCCTGGTGGCTGAGAAAGCCTGGATAGCCCATCAGAGGAATGTTTTTGAACCATGAGCACAAGCAGTGGTGAGGAACAATGGTTCCCACGCACCAGCATAAACTTAAAGGCTCATACACACGGGGTACGGCCGTCGCCGCAACCACGTGGCACGCGCGTGTTGCGGCGACGGTTCGTCCGTGTGTATGACGCGCGCGCCCCGAACCGTCGCCCGTCGGAGCTGTCGCCAGGCGATTGACATGTTCAATCGCCGGCTACAGTCGTCGCCGCAACCTCGCCGGAACTGTCGCTAGCCCCGCATGTGTATGCGGGCTAGCGACAGCTACCCACACACACCACACGGAGCTTCCGGCGGGGGGGAGGAAACTCGGCGACAGCTTCCGCCGCATCGCTAATCCCTCTGCTGCCGTGTGGATGCAGAGGGATTTGGCGACGAGCTGTCGCCGAACTGCCGCCGAACTGTCGCGCATACGCTCCCGTGTGCGGCGACAGCTACAATTGTACCCCCGTGGGTACTTAGCTTAAGCTCCGTGTGGTGTGTGTGGGTAGCTGTCGCTAGCCCGCATACACATGCGGGGCTAGCGACAGTTCCGGCGAGGTTGCGGCGACGACTGTAGCCGGCGATTGAACATGTCAATCGCCTGGCGACAGCTCCGACGGGCGACGGTTCGGGGCGCGCGCGTCATACACACGGACGAACCGTCGCCGCAACACGCGCATGCCACGTGGTTGCGGCGACGGCCGTACCCCGTGTGTATGAGCCTTTACACAGCTACAGACAGGTGCCCCACTGGGCTATCTATGGACACCTAGAGATGATCACTGCAGAGAACCTGTTTAATTCCCGCTAATTACAAGAAAACACAGGTCTATGTTTAGCCTGTAATTAGACATCAGTTGTCAGCCCACCTCTCTAATGATCCCGAGGACTCCCCATCTACCCTGACTAATGATCAAACACTTCCTCCAAGGTGACTGCGGCTGAGTAAGGCCTTTCTACAGGAAGAAGAGCTGTGCTCAGTATTTCCATAAAGCAGGAAACTTCACCAGGAAGAGAAACTGATGACAAATACTGAACATACTGCACTCCGACTGATGGTGCCCCAAATACCAGCCTGGCACAATACACACGGCATCCTCAGGCTACACACCTGCTCCAACCAACCAAAGCTGCCAAAATCCACAACAAAAACCAACATGTGGTGTGAGCAGAATTATAGCTCTAACTATAACAGAAATTATTATTATTCATTATATTGTGCAAACGCTTTCAAGGGCACTGCACAAGCTATTGTAGATCATATACAGGATCTCAACTATCAACCCAGTGACCAACTCTGTGCAAAGGACTGCTGGGTACCTAACACTCCAAGTTCACCCACTACTATGTGCGCATGCTCCCGCCTTGCACTGTTGCTGTGTGCACTCCCCTTCTCCCTGCACAAAGCAATCATCATCCAATCTGCTGCTTTTCAACCTCTATCATGTGCCTATCCGCTTCTGCCAACTAACCAATCATTGGGGGACAAGAGATCATCCTGCCTGACTTAACATAGACTGTCAGAGGAGAGACTGAAAACAAAGATAGCAGCAACCACATGAACTAATATTATTTAGTATTTATGTAGCACTGAAATTTTCCCAGAGCTGTACAGAGTATATTGTCTTGTCACTTAGCCGTCCCTCAGAGGAGCTCACAATCTAATCCCTACCATAGTCATATGTCTATGTATCGTGTAGTGTATGTCTTGTAGTCTACAGCCAATTTAGGGGGAAGCCAATTAACTTTGTAAAGATGGCCCTGCCTAGGAGAAATCATGGAGAAGCATGTGATCAGTTTGATCAGCTGACAGATTTGTAAGGCTCTGATTTTCTGGTCCTGATCAGGTGTTAAAACAGGAAGTCATCACAGCAAATCAGAACCGTACATATCTATCAGTTGATCAAACTGATCACATGCTTCTCCATGAAGCATGGAGGGCCATCTCTACTTATTTGTAGGTTTGCAAGATGTGGGAGGAAACCGGGTTGCCCAGAGGAAGCCCACACAGACATGGGGAGAACATACAAACTACTTGCAGATAGCGCCCTGGTTGTGATTCAAACCAGGAACCCAGCGTTGCAAGGTGAGAGTGCGAACCACTTCGTCACCATGAATACATGAGATACAGCATGGGACCAGAAGAAACATAGGTAAGGAACAGTTTCTCTGGGGCTTATCATCTGTTAAGGTGCCCATACACTCGTCAGATTGGCAGCAGATAGATAAGAAATGCATCTGATGATCTATCTGATGCGTTTTTAGAACATTTTTTACCAGGATAGAATTCCAATAGATTTCAGTTTGAAATCTATTGAAATTCGATCTGATGGCATTTTTTTGCCATCAGATTTCCATTAAGGCCAATGCAAACTGATAAGCAATCTCATCAGATCGACCTAAATTTTCCACCATTCCAGTTCGATGGAAATCCATCGAAATTGGCCATCGATCGGCCAACCGATTTGCAATCGATGGATCGATCGGGAGAGTGTATGGGCCCCTTTACTGAGGTCTGTTACTGTGGTGTGCCACGGACCTCGGGTCTGATGTTGGGGGTCTGGTATGCTACCAAGTCAGTGACTGCAATGCTGGGTACACGTTGCGATTTGTGGGATCGATTCGATTATTTCCAACATGTTCGATCGTGTTTCGATGGATACAGCCGTCGATTTTGCATATTAAGTATCACGCAAATCGCGCGGGAAATCTCAACGTGTGTACCCAGCATAATGACTAGTACACACCATACTATTTTCTGTAAGCTTTTCTGTAGATTTACCTGTCCGATAGATAATTTCTAACCATCTATCTGCCTAGCAATTAAGTATTGTTCTACTCAGCAGGAGATAACCGGAAGACAATGCACCAGAGATAATGACCAGTCTCTACCAGTACTTTACAGAAAATAATCTAATTACAGAAAATCAGAAAACAGAGCGATCTACACAGTCAAAACAAAATCATCTACACAGAGCGATCCGGCGGCTCGATTAGCCGCCGGATCGCCTCTTCCGCATCCCCGCGCGTACCCGCCGCGTACCCACTCGCCCGCGCGTCGAATTCTATCAGCCCTCGTCCCTGCCGACGCCGCTCATCTTCTGCTCGATTCCCTGCCATTGTCTCCTCGTGGGGAACGAGCAGGGAATCGGCGGAGGGGAGATCCGTCCTATCGGATTTTATCAATCGAGCCGCATCAGCGGCTCAATTGACAAGCCAAATCACAGCCGGATCGCTACGTGTAGACGTAGCTTTAAGGTAGCCATACACTGGTCGATTTGCCATCAGATTCGACCAACAGATAGATCCCTCTCTGATCGAATCTGATCACAGAGGGATCGTATGGCTGCCTTTACTGCAAACAGATTGTGAATCGATTTCAGCATGAAACCGATCACAATCTGTGGAGCTGCCACCGCCGCCTGCCCGCCAGCTATACATTACCTGATCTGGCCGGCGCGACTCCCCCGGTCTCCGCTGTCTTCTTCTGCACGCTGGTCTCCGGTCCAGCTAGGTTGCTTCACTGAACTTCCTGTCTAGGCAAAGTTTAAACAGTAGTGGGCACTCTACTGTTTAAACTTCCTGCCGGGACAGGAAGTTCAAGGAGGCTGCAGCCCTGGAGCGGAGAAGAAGACAGCGGAGACCGGGGGAGTTGTGCCGGCCGGAACAGGTAATGTATCTCCACTGTATTGCTTCGGTCGTCAGGCATTCGAATGCCGCCGACGCACTCCAGACCCACCGGTGATCGAGAAAAATCTTCTGCACGGACGTATCGATGGGAATCGACGGGAAAGATTGATTTCGGACGGAAATCGATCGTTCTGTCAGTGTTTGCACAACGATTTCACTGCAGATTCGATCACAGTGATATTGTTATTTGGAGGAGGACATACTGCCCAAGTATGTTATTAGGAGGTAGGGATGGTGAATGAGAAGCAAAAAAATTTGAGTTGATGCTAGATTATGCAAATTTTGCATGTAAATTTAAACAACTTAAAATTGGCTGTATCAAATCCTGCCAAGGCAAAAATTGGTCGATTTGAAACCTAAAAAAAAATATTGCACAATCCTGCATCAACTCGGAACAAGTTCACTGGCCTTTCTAGTGCAGGGGTGTCAAACTCATATACAAAGCGGGCCAAAGTTGTACGGGCCAAGCTCAATGTCTACTGGCCACCTTCCTCCCTCAAAGTTCGCAGGTGTCTAGTGGCCCTACCCTATACGGTTCCCTCTTTAGTGCTTCCCCCACATATGGCTCCCCTGGTGTTCCAGGGCTTCACCTCCAATATAGCTTCCCTGGTGGCCTAGAGTGGGCCAAACATAATGCAAAGTGGGGAAACCACTTGAGGGCCAAATTCAACAGCTCTGAGGGCCACATTTGGCCCGCGGGCCGGAGTTTGTCATGTATGCTCTAGTGAATGGATAGGCTGTGTTCTCATGTATAGGTGGTGTTAGTTATGTCACTGGTCTCTAGTGATTGGATAGGCTGCGTTCTCATGTATATGAGGAGTCAGTGATGTCAATGGTCTCTAGTGATTGGATAGGCTGTGTTCTCATGTATATGAGGTGTCAGTGATGTCACTGGTCTCTAGTGATTGGATAGGCTGTGTTCTCATGTATATGAGGTGTCAGTGATGTCACTGGTCTCTAGTGATTGGATAGGCTGCATTCTCATGTATATGAGGTGTCAGGGATGTCACTGGTCTCTAGTGATTGGATAGGCTGCGTTCTCATGTATATGAGGTGTCAGTGATGTCACTGGTCTCTAGTGATTGGATAGGCTGTGTTCTCATGTATATGAGGAGTCAGTGATGTCACTGGTCTCTAGTGATTGGATAGGCTGTGTTCTCATGTATATGAGGAGTCAGTGATGTCACTGGTCTCTAGTGATTGGATAGGCTGTGTTCTCATGTATATGAGGAGTCAGTGATGTCACTGGTCTCTAGTGATTGGATAGGCTGCATTCTCCTGTGTATGAGGTGTCAGTGATGTCACTGGTCTCTAGTGATTGGATAGGCTGTGTTCTCATGTATATGAGGAGTCAGTGATGTCACTGGTCTCTAGTGATTGGATAGGCTGTGTTCTCATGTATATGAGGTATCAGTGATGTCACTGGTCTCTAGTGATTGGATAGGCTGCGTTCTCATGTATATGAGGCGTCAGTGATGTCACTGGTCTCTAGTGATTGGATAGGCTGTGTTCTCATGTATATGAGGAGTCAGTGATATCACTGGTCTCTAGTGATTGGATAGGCTGTGTTCTCATGTATATGAGGAGTCAGTGATGTCACTGGTCTCTAGTGATTGGATAGGCTGCGTTCTCATGTATATGAGGTGTCAGTGATGTCACTGGTCTCTAGTGATTGGATAGGCTGTGTTCTCATGTATATGAGGTGTCAGTGATGTCACTGGTCTCTAGTGATTGGATAGGCTGTGTTCTCATGTATATGAGGTGTCAGTGATGTCACTGGTCTCTAGTAATTGGATAGGCTGTGTTCTCCTGCATAGGTGTCATTGATGTCACTGGTCTCTGGTGTCCCAAGATCCCCTCTGTTTTTTATGACTACCTCGCCAGGTTGGGAACGTCTGCGCCAGAGCTGCTGTCAATCACACACACATAGTCTGGAGTGTACTGTGCAGGCGCAGTAGTTCTGCGCTAGCGCAGAACACTCTAGACCACGTGGACTTGATTGACATTGGATCTTGCACAAGCACAGAAGATTCTGAAGTGGTGATGTCGTCATCGCGAACGGACGGCATCCCGGGACACCGGCCGGGAGCAGTACTGCGGTGAGGGACAGATCAGCTGATAGTCTGGAGGAAGCCCCGGTTAAGTCGATGTAATTTTTTTTGCAGTTTAGAAGTTTCCTTTAAATCATCAGGAATACAGATGAATACATAATTAGCAACCTTTGTTATCAAAGCAAAGCACTAATATGAATCTAAGTTCAGGCCGTATCTATCTATGTTACCCAACGAGAAACTACAGCATAAACAGAAAGTGACGTGAAGATGGAGGAAAGTTGAAGTGAAGAAACCCCAGAAACTAGGAGTAGCTGTTCTATATAGCTGTTAAATACCCAGCTTACCAAAGGTGTACCGCTTAAAATCTCAGAATTGTAAAATCTAAAAAAAAAACTCTCCAAATGTATAACACATGTAGAAAAAACAACAAAAATTCCATACAAATGGTACTTAACCCCCAGACTCATGGCTTTATTTTCAGATCAGCAATCCCCACTATGTTGGAGGGGCTGCTCTAACACCGGCACTCTCTTCACATATTATGGGAATGCCCTACCCTCGCCCCTATCTGGCATTTACTCTCAGAGATTATATCAATATGGCTGAAGACTACATACACAATCACCCCAGAAATGGGGTCTTGTTTTTTTTTTTAGTAGGCCTAGAAAAGATCCCTCAATCTTATAAACATAAAATAGCCCACCTAATCTGTACACCAGACAACTTATTTTATCTAATTGGGGCTCATATAGCCTCCCATCTTTTTCCCAAATCCGCATCTTAGTAGACTTTAATCTACACATGGAGAGACTCCTTAGCATGAGAACACATCCAAGTTTACCCACCAACCACCTACAAATCAACTGGGTAGATATAGACTCTGTAATAACAATTCCATCTACACTTCAATAATCT